>NW_020884909.1:999491-1072939 GCF_003945725.1 Corapipo altera | reverse complement strand
TTGTTTATTCTAAATAAAAAGCTTTGATTGGCTTTTGATGTTTTGGTTTTTTGGGGGGGGGAAGACATTTGTACCCCTTTGAAGAGTTCAACCACGTAATACAGGAGGTGCTTCTAAAAAAGAGTAAAAGTATATCAATTATATTTAGCAGTTCCAAGTCTGAATGCTGCTGTTAATTTCTGTCATTTCCCTGTGCGCTGGTGCATCACGAGACTGCCCTAACCGGAACATGGCAGATTGTGCCTCATATGTTTCCTGTCAGGGTCACCAAACGAGCTAACTCTGCAGAGTGCATCCAGAATTTTTTCCCAGTGAAATGATCTTCAGGTGTTTTGTGTGAAATCTAAGCCTGCTAGAATTCCCGTTGGTAACATTGTTAACTGTGAAAGGCAGTAAAAAGGATGTGGAACCAGTAACATCTTATGTAAAGAGCAACAAACTAAATCCGTAAAATCTTGTAATTAGAAAGTCCTCCTGGTGTTATGTGTACAACATCGACATTTGCAATGTGCTTGTGAAAGACCCTCCATGCAACCAGGCCTCTTTAATGACTTTATCATCCTGGTTTCAAGTCAAATAATCTGATGTCCACGAGAGAACAGATGTGGTCTCTGGTTTCACTTCAGAGCCTTGGCCCAGGACTCCCTGTGTAATCGCGCTCCAGTTACTTTGGTCATATTTGACCTAGGACCACAATTTGCCTCCAAAATCATTGAACATGCAGGATAAGATGACTCCTACGTTTTCACAGTACAGACACAGGAATGGGAAAATTACAGTTAGCAATTTAAGTTGCTGCTGTAATGACAAACATAATTTCAGAAAGGAGGAAGCGTTAATAAACACAAATGGGAAAAATAATAATAGCAAAAGCCAAAACCAATGGCCAATGAAAGGCAGTTACACCTTTTTTTTTTTAATTCTGCAGTGTGAGCTGTTCTGTGCCACAGCCCTGTACCATTCTCTTGTGAGCCATTCTGCTACTCTCCCTCTAATGAATCTTTTCTTCTTCATCGTTATCCTGGTTTTGGCTGGAACAGAATTAATTTTCTTCCTAGTAACTGGTACAATGCTATGTTTTGAATTCAGTATGAGAATAACGTTGATAACACACTGATATTTTAGTTGTTGGCAAGTAGTGCTTAGCCTGAGTCAAGGACTTTTCAGTTTCCTGTGCTCTGCCAGTGAGCAGATGCACATGATGCCATGAGGGAGCAATGGCTTGGACTGCTGACCTGAACCAGCCGAAGGGATATTCCAAAGGGATATGAACTGTGGGAAGTTGGTTGGGAGCTGTTGATTGCTGCTCAGAGACAGGCTAGGCATCAGTCAGCAAGTGTTGAACAATTGTATTGTGCATCACTTATTTCTCTTACATTTTATTCCTCTCTTTCTCTTCCTTCCTTGATGTTTTTGGTAATATTATTATTACTAGTAATAGTAGTAATATTAGTAATATTATTACATCTTATTCTGTTTCAATTATTAAACTGTTCTTATCTCAACCCATGAAGTGTTGTTTTTTTCCTGATTTTCCTCCCCAGGAGGGAGGGAAGGTGAAGTATGAGCAAGTGGCTGCGTGGTACTTAGTTACCAGCTGGGTTCAAACTACGACAGTCCTGAAAGACTGTTTTCCTGTTATTCATATCGTTTTGTTTTCATTGAAGTCTTTAAATATTTTATTATCTCCTCTGTAGTTACCACTGACAGATAGAAACCCATAGTGTTGCAGCTTAAAAAAGCTGATCTTGCATTTAATTGAACTTAATTACAATGTACTCTGACTACTCATGGAAACAAAACGGGACAAAATGGAACAAGATAAAGGTCTTAATTGCTAGCAATATGTCAGCAGTGCCAGTGCCAAAGGGAAGAGAGAAATTAATTCTCCAGGACTGTGTAATTCCAAAATTCAATGTCAGACAACTTTCTTATTAGAAAATGTGAATGTGTCTGCCTTAGCTCTGGAAAGAGATATGAGTTGAAAAAAAGAATTCCTCTGGTACAGGAATACTGCTTTTTTCTTCAGAGTTTTTACTTCTTAGGGAAATTACATTTATAACTACAGTCAAACACATTTTCCACAGAAAAATAAATACTCAGAAGACAGCAACACAGCTTTTAATATGCTTGGATTTTCAAATGCTCTATTTCCTTGAAAACAGACATTTAGGCACAATCTGTTCTTGTCGTACCAATTAACTGAGGAGACAGCTGCAGCATACGGGTTGCTGGAGAACAGACTGGATATGATGATACGAATTTATACTCTCACCTGCACTGTCATATCTGGGTTTCTATGAAGGAAGGACACAGATACAGGTGCCTTCAGAGGTCAGCAGCCTAACAGGGCTGTGAGCTTCTCCACTACGGTCCTCCCCTAATGAAAATACAGCTGCACTGATGGCTC
This sequence comes from Corapipo altera, assembly GCF_003945725.1. Lineage (NCBI taxonomy): Eukaryota > Metazoa > Chordata > Aves > Passeriformes > Pipridae > Corapipo > Corapipo altera. Next base: position 1,070,529 of record NW_020884909.1, on the reverse strand, counting down.
CCATCACAGTCACCTGCCTGGCCTGGTCCAGAGGAGGCAGTCTCCAATTAAAGCTCTCTTGATAAGGGGCATCAGCACCTGAGCAAATCTGTACATGTCCAGGTTTGAAGCATATCAAAAGGAAAGTCCAAAGCCTAGTGAACCTGACTTAGGCACAACAAAGAGCCAGAGAGCTCTTGCTTTTCCCCCCAAAACTCTTTCTTCTCAGTTCTTGGTCTCTCCATCTCTCTTTCCTATGCAACAGTCTTGGTTGTCAGTAGAGAAAGATCAGTTGGGCTGTAGCCCATGCCTGATGTTATTTACTCCCAAACGGCTCAGTAGCTGGGCCTTCTTCAGTGCTCTTTTCCATGTTATCTCAGCAGACATTGTCAAAAGTGTCAATCAGCCATCAGCTCTCACTTCTCAACTGAGTAGCCAACAAATGCCTTGACTGAACACCTTGGATTTGAACTCCTGTCTTGGAAAAAGCTGGCTTTAGTAAGTCACCAAAAATTAATAGAAAGGAAGGCACAATTCTCAGCAGCAAAATAAGGGAAGAAGTGAACACCTACAGAGAGGCTAAACACTAACAGGCACTCTCCTCCCTCTCCTGGTGCAAAGGCCAAGCACAGAGACCTTGAAAGGTAGGCAGGGAAAAGAAGATGCTCAACTGTAAATACTTTAGGAAGCAGGTGCTTAGGCAACTTGTCCAGTCAAATCTTCTGGGTCTGCAGCTTCTCCCATACAAGCCCAAAGATCCAATGCCTTCCCTTGCAACTTACTTCAGCAGCTAAATCCTTTTAAGCAGCAGGTGAGAACAATCTTGTAACAATATACAATTAATCAGGGTTAGAGTTTTGCCATAAACTGATGTTTGGCTCTGCCAGGATGAGGATATTGTGGGGAATACGTAGATGGTAAGGATAGCTGCTGGTACTGAAAATGCAGCAAACAAGTTTTATGTAAAAAATTTCCTTCTTTCTGAAGCTGGCTATCTTAGATTCCTGGGTTTTATGAGGCAAAAGTCTTTTAAGGTGTCTCTGTAAGAAACACCTTACACAGGTGGATGGGGGAAACTAAAAAGAAAAAAAAAAAGGAGATTTTGCCATGAATCCCAACAACTGAGCCTTGTCCATATGTCACAGAGGACAAATACCTACTGTTGCGGGGTCAGCCTCTTCCCTACACACTTGGAATTCACCCTTTTCCTCTTGAGATCCCTCGGTCCTGTCAACTTGTCTGGTCTACAGCTTTTACAGTCTATTGTCTGTGCTTCCCAGTAATGCTTTCCACAGTCTTGGCTTCCTGATGGCATGTTTTGTAATGTGTGACAGTTCAGCTGTGAGGTCACTGTTCAAGGTTCCTCCAAAGTGAGAATTTGTTGTACGCTCTGTTTCAAGAAGAGAAACTAAGAAACTGGTAGAGAGAAGGAGCTGACTTGCAGGGTCTGTGAGACACATGAGCCATTGTGTCTATGTTCTTCAAAAGGTAGACAAAACAATAAAATTTTCTACGGGGGCTCTTACACTGCTGCATACCCTGAACATTTAGACATCTGAAGCATGTTTGCCCAGATTTGTGCCCTCAGGTTTTGCTTACATGCAGGTTCTTCCAGAATTCACATGCTCTGATGTCTTGAAACTAAAGAGGATTTTAAATAATACAGCGCTTTGAGAAATAATTGTGAGTATGCTTCATTGTTATTGGACTTTAAAAAAAAATGCATTGAAGCAGCAGTTTATTTTAAGAGAGGCTAAATTAGAAAGCTGTTCTGTGCTTGGACTGACAATGGTAACCATGTGATACTCAACATCATGTCAGGATAATTGTCTAGCATGACAAATGTGGTGAATGAGATACCAGAGGATGCTGTACAACCAGACTTTGGTGAAACCAGGGTGGTAGATAGCTGACTGTGACTCTTTGTATCTGCTTCTGCTTTCATTCTTTTACATTTTATAATTACAAAGCACAAGTTGCCTATGCTAAAATCAATTAGTAAAAGGAGAGGGAGGGAAAAAACCCATCATTTTCCTTAAACTTGAAAATCTGAAGGAAACATTCCTTTTAAAAGCCAGCTGGCATTGGTGCCAGACCTCACTGGGCTAACAAAGTCTACTGCTGTCTGTAGAGAAGTCTGTAGAGAAAAGAGGGTCCACATGCTAATGCACTGAGAATGGATCAGATGGCAGTAGACAAACTGCCCAGTAGAGACTGGTGTTTGTTTAGCACTTTGCAATGTCACATTTTGTCAGTAGTGGTGTCTGCTGGATAAGAAATCAAAGGTGGTGCCCACGAGATCAGCACTTGCAAAGTGGGTGCTGAGCAAAATTACTTTGTCATGACTTAACCACTCCGCTGTAAGTGTAAATAGAAAACCCAAATAAGAAAGACTGGTTTTAATGGAAAAGTAAATTTAGTATGTTTTTGTTCTTTAACTCCATTAGCAAACATAAGTATCAAATATGCTATCTATAGCTTACTGTTCATATTAGTGGAGAACAAATTCCGTCCCTCACCTATAAAAAATTTACTATAGCTTTTAGATTTTATTTTTTTTCTTTCAGTATGAGCCTGTTGAATGTTTACCACGAAAGCTGCTTACCCATTTGGGCATCTTTCCCGCCTGGGGGTCGTGATGGTGAAACTGCAGAACCAGCACTGTTACCACGACAGACAGACCAACGATGACCATGATGCTAGCGAAATACTGAGCTGCAAGGAAAAGTAGGACCTGGTTAAGGAGGGGAAAATCCAAACAAAGAGCAAATAGCATTCCTTGGCCGTGCCTTGAGATCTACATTTGAGAAGCGCTGCATCACGTCCAAACACCCTCTTCTCTGAACTGCTACACTGGAGCACTTGAGGCCTTTGAGGTTTCCAGTGTATGTGCTTAGCTCCCTCCTCTCCAGTGAGGGAAGAGGGAAAACTGCTTGGTTTTTGCCCCAGAGAGGAATGTAGAGTCCCATGGTAAGGACAGCTCCATGCCTGCTGCTGAGGCAGTGAGAATTTGAGCTGACAACACCTACTGAACAGCAGCATCCCCAGTCCTGGATCTCCCATTCTACAAGCAGAGGTGCTGCAGGGAGATGCTGTCCTCATGGTGCCACTGGATCCCTTCAGAAAGTGTCACCAGTTCCCCACCTTTGTCCCACTACTACTCACAAGTGATTAGGCATATTTTTCGTTACTCCTCTTTGCCCTCAAGACCACTTCTTCTGGTTCCTATGAAAGCACACCACACCTTTCTTGAATGCTAAATTCAAATCTGCTGTGCAGGAAAGAAATCAGGATCTTGAATGCCAGAACTGAGACTTGAAGCCTTATCTCCTAAGTGGCAGTACAGCTTTGTCATGCCAGGAGTGAGGTTGATGTACTGGAGTGTAAAGAAGAATTACCCACAGGGATAATGACATTTGAAGGTTTCAGTGGCAAAATACCAGGGAGCATTACTGTTGGCTGATAGGATGGTACATTGTGGAATAGAATGTCACACTGCCCCAGACTACAGCCTTTTCCAGCCCTCCCTTCTGCAGCTTGCAGGAAAAGTAAAAAATTCAGTACAAGCTCCAAGGCAAGTTTTGTTCTGTCTGTGTTTCTGAATACCAAACCTCACTGCTTCAGCAGCAAAAAACTTGTTCATAATAATGAGGTTCTCGGGCCTTCCTGAAACCAATGCTGCAATTGCTTCAAGAGGAAGATATGGCTTTTCCATGGCAAAATGAATTATGTATCTAGATTAGAGGAATACTCCCAAGGGTGAGTTGAATTTAAAGGTCTCTGTTGTGCTTATTCATGAGAGAAGAGAGTCAACAAGCAGGCAGAAGCAGAGCAGAGCAGGAACTCAGGTTTCAGGGAAGCTATTACATGCCCCATGTAACAGAAACACAGTAGTGTTGATATCATTTAACTTCCTTAAACTCTATGCATTTTGATGCCACCAGACTTTAATGGCCTGAAGTGGTCCATTTAAAATGGCTTTGGCTAAGATTTTTCACATGTCCTTGGAAAATTAGTCACTTGGTTAAACTTGGACAGAACCTGTTGTTATCTGACTCAAGATCCCAGCCAATGATCAGCAGAGGAATTGATACTCCTGGAGTTTTTCTTATGCTGTAAACCTAGGAGCAGAGGTCAGTGAACTGCTGTGTAGACCCGCTAGTAAATGGAAAACAGTTCTCTGAGGAATAGAGTGGGAACCACAGGGGAGCTGTGGACCCATAAAGAGAGATGCGTTATGGTTTTGCCTGGTAATAATCGAGGAAGAGTCTGGGTGTGCATCATGTGCATTTTGAGGGGGTGAGGTGGGGTGCTTCTCCTCAAGGTGCAGTGGAGCTTTCAGTTGGAAAGTAAGGATGGAGGACATAGGGCATAGTACTTCAGCCCTGTATGTTGCTGTCAGGCAATCAAATGTCACAAGATATCCGGTAGAAAGATTTATGGCCCCCAAGTAGGTGCAGGTGCAGGTGCAGGTGCAGGTGCTGTATTTATTTCAGAGAGACAAATCTGGAAATGCCCAGACCTACTCTAAGTGGATTTTGCCAGCCCTGAAGAACCAACAGGGAAAGGGGAGGAAGAAGGTAGCAATGACTGGCAGAGTTGTTAGTCTTTCACATCTCTGGTTGGAGATGTGATGAAGGCTGTTGCCTTCTTTTCTGTGACAAGAGGATGTAGACCAAATAGCCTTTGGTCAAAAAGGAATTGCTAGGCCATGTGTCCATGGGTCTCTGATTGAAAATATAACTGTCCTTAGAACATACAACCAGGTAGGGATGATCAAGACCCTGAGTCTGGACTCAGTGGTAGTTCCCTTGTAAGGGAAGGAAAGGCCCCAGAACTGAGGGGGTATGTCCATCAGGCAAAATGTTCCTGGCTCTGAAATGGTATACATACCTACTCAGCATTTTCTGATCTTTCCTTTCAGAGTTTAATCCCACATCCTTTCTTTCCTGGGAGCACAAAAACATGGTCTTCCTGCAGCAGTGAGGAGAGCTGCTGAGGAAGACTTCTGTGCTGTCTTCCATGCACCTAAAATCATGGGTTAATCTTTCTCCACTCTGCTGGCTTGGCATCTCTGTTCCTGGCAGTCTTTAACCCCCACACCAGCAAGGTCAAACTCATCACTTGGTAGCAGCTAAAAGGGCTGCTGTCCCTGTTCACCTCTAGCACCCCCTCTGATATGACCATGACCCAAACTTCTGCAGCAACCCTGTGAGCAGAGAAGCCCTGCTGCTGAAAGGATCGAGCTGCAATGTTCACAGATAACACTCCTCCTTGGAGCCAAAGGACTGCAGTCTTCACTCACTCTGCCCTAGCCCCACACTGCCATGAATTAGTGAACTCTATTTCTGGGTCTCCACCAATGTTGCTGAGCAAAGACATAGAATGCTCTCCTGTTAGATGTTGCAAGGGGAGATAAGTAATAGAGGAAGAGCTGTGCTTAGGTCTCCCAAGCAGCAGCTCTTGCCTAGTCACCAGACTCTTTTTGACAGTATCTTAGAGTCCGTCTAAGTCCTATAGCACTTATCCATTTGGGGCTTTGAAGTCGTTGTATTCAAAAAATCCTATCCCCATGTGTGTCTGTTGGCAGGGATAAATGCAAATCTGATTTTGCAAAGAAGCCCTTTCATTTAAACTGCAGGGGGGAAATGGTCAGCAACTCTCACTAACAATCTCTCTATGTCCTACTTGTTACTCCTGGTTGCTTGGTCAACTTGGAGTCTTTAACAAATTATTTCACTCTGGGAAGTGTGTCAGGAACAGCCATGCCGGACTGGGGTGCATTTGAAAGACCAGAGACCTGGTTACTGTTAAGTCAGATGCTCTGAGGCACAGCTGGTAAGTGACGGACACATTCTGGAGGGGAAGTAGCTCATTTACACTCTGCCCTGGACAGCTTCCACAGGCCAGGAAAATGGACCAGAAGACCTGTGTTTGGAGCCCCTTGATATCGCTGACTTACACAGCACCATTCCTCAGGGATACTGAAGTGTGTACTGGTCACTTCTCACTGCTCTTCATACGTTTTAAAACATGTGTGATGCTTTCTTCAGCAGTTGTATGTGAACAGAAAAGCTGTTTTGGATGCTTGGTTCATCTCCTTAAAACAGCATAAAATATTTGCTCTTCTACAATTGATTTTATTCTCTTTATTTGGCAAAGGAGGAATGATATAACATAATATCTGGATAGCTGTTTAACACTTGGGAGTTGTCATCCTCTGTCTCAGCACTATCATAAGATGATACTGTTGTCTTAGCAAATATAGATTTAATAAAAGCACAGATAGTCAGTAAGGTCTTCTAAAAAGTCAGCAAGAACAGCTATTTGTTCTTGCAGGCATATTCTGACGTCACCTATATCAAAAGGATAACAATGACTTGCAATTTATAACTTGAAGGGCATTCAGCACCGTTTTTAGATGTTTTTGAAGACACACTGCTGAAGTGGAACTGGATTAACTTCAAGGACTAATTAGGAACAAGGTAAAGTAAAACAGAATCCTGAAGAGGAGCAAGATGATTCCAGATGGATGCTTTGCCTTGTTGATTTTATCACTGAACACTAACTGAGAAATCAGTTATCATATCCTGTGAACGTCAATCACAGGAAAGGCAGAGCATCTCCACTGTGACCAGTTGCAGTCTTGTTCCTGGGAAATAGTGGGGGAAGGAGGAGAGCATTGTGCTCAATTATCCACATTGCTCAAGTTGGACTCCTCCCACTGATGTTCCTGTTTCTATCCTGTCTTTCCAGGAAATGCCAGGTTTTGCCTGCGAAATGATGGACTGGTTTAGAGCTGCACTAAGTTGAGTAATTTCAGCCTTTCCGAGTGCTTTGTGCTTCTTGTGACCTCAGAATGAAATATTCATTGCTCTTCCTTCTGGAAACAGTCCAGGTTAATGAACTGAAGCCTGTGGAGGATACTGGGGGGCTTCCAAGCACTCTTCTTTGCTCCTATGGCAGGGATCAGGCCTGGTGCTGGGCAGCTGCTGTGGCAGTCTGCAATGGGCAATGGCAGAGTTACTCAGAGACCAAGAAAGTTAAAAGACAGAGGAGAAATTCTGTTGTGGAGTTACTGTTGTACACAAACAGCAAAGTATGACAGAGGAGGACATAGGCATGAAAACGATTTCCCGCATTGTTGAGATTAGTTGTGGCAGACACACCTTGTGATCCATGAGCTCCCAATGACAGTAGAAAGTGAAGAGCATCGTCTCAGTCTAGACAGTCCCTCATGAGACATCTTAAAAGAGTGAGAGATTTCAGGATTGGACTCTGTGTCTGCCTGTTGATTATGGTACTTGTAGAGGGAACAGAGGCAGCGTTTTAGCAGTGTTTTCAAACTCTTCCCCTCCCACATGTTTTCAAAGAATAGAACTGCGTATTTGAAAAGTAAAACTCTTCTTTTTTTCTTTCCTTCCCCTCCTGCTGCACCCCTCTCCCCCCTGATTAAAAAGGCATCCAAGATTCTTGGCTTTGGGAAAAGCACAACTGATCACGGGACATGAAACTGTAAGAGTTGCTGAGAATGAGAATTTGTGTTTTGTGAAAGAGACTGAGCAGGGTCCTGGCACCAGCAAGGTACCAGGCAGAACCATGTAAGGGAGGGGGGGGGAAATATTCCAAAAACTCAAAAAAAGACAGGGTAAAGTGAAATGGCATCATCTGAGAACATACAGGAAGATGACAGAAAGTGTAACAGGAGATTAATCTAATTTTCTCTCTCTAGTTAGAACCACTAATGCCTGATGTTTGTAACTTAAAACAATCTGTGACTCCTGGAGGTGGCAAAGCACCCCATTGTTTCCCTGTTTCAGTAATTTGCAATCTCATTTGCTGTATGACTAAATGTGAGAAATCACCCGAAGCATCTGCTGCCAACTCAGTTATTCACAGTGTAAAACCTTCAAGCTTATTGAAATAATGTAGGCATGATGAGGAATGGCAAGGAGAGGATACAGCTGAAAAATGTCATCATAACAAAGCCCTAAGCAGCAAGTAAATGTTGTATCTTTTAAAGATGCAAGCAGAAGAGCTCAGCAAAATAAGACAGAGAGAAATGCAGTTTCGCTAAGTGGAGATGAAGATAATTTTATTTTTATTGTGTATTATTTGATACGTCCTGCCAAAACATCAAGCATCATGTAGATGTTAATCATAGGAAGTGACAGCTTCTCATATTCATGTTCCCCTTTCAAACACTGTCCATGACCAGCTTCCAGGTGTTCCACACTTTCTGCCATAAACTCCTCTTAAAGCAAAATACAGAATTTTGATCCCAAACCAGTGGTGTTATTTTGGAAAGAGCTGGTAGGAAATAAAGATTTGCAGCACTTTGAAGTTATTTAGGTGTGGAAACCAGTCAGAAATTATTAACCAATTCTCCTGTGGAAGTGGATGCCTTGCATTGACAGATGTGAAAAGTGTTTATGGAAGAAACAAATCATCTGACTGGCCTGAGAGGTCTGAGCATTTAATTTCAAGATTTGACTTTTAAGCATAAGCATGCCTTATCTACTTTGACAAAGTATTTTGAAAGTGATTCCTCTTCAGAGCACTGGCTAGGATGGATGAAGAGCAACCAGTTCAGAGCTTATTGCAGCCTCGGTCTCAAGCTCAAGGAGTCCTGCTGTAGGTGCTCCTGGCTGTTTCTGTGTGTGACTGTACTTTGTGCTGCCTGGGGCCTGAACTCAAAGCCTGCAGAGTCTTGGATCAATACAAGTGTAAAGACCTGGGTGGGATGTTCAAAGCAAGCATTTTAGGGTCTGTGACTACACAGTGTCACTCTGTTCCCACAGCAGTGGGACTGCAACACAGTAAACCAGAGATGAAAGCAAAGATGGACGTGGGTGAAGGAGGTTCCCCACAGCTGGTGTCTCACTGCAGAATGGAACAAGTGGGGCTTATAAGTGGTTACTGATGTGTTCTTAAAAACAAAACACCTGGTGCAGGATCACAGCAGGATGGGGAAGTATGGACAGCTACAAACTTTACCATGCCGTGTGGCCCCAAAAGTTTTCCCCTTCTGGAAGTGCTACTGCAAGCAGGTAGAAAGAAGATGTGTTGGTTAGGCTCCTAATTAGGTACATCTCAATATTCCAAAGCAATGGTTTTTGGCCATGTCTGACTTTAACATGGGCTGTGGATTGTTCCGTCTTTCTGAAAAACTGGCTGGTTTTGGTAGGAACTAAACATGACATTAGGAGATGAATTTTTTTAAGTTTATGAGCCCAAACTAGCAGCTTATCCTGAGACAGTTTTTAAGACATTCCTACAGCAGTGCATGATAAATTTGATTCTGTTCACTGCTCTATTTGGTGCCACTGAATGTGGGACCACACGATCACCAACTATGCAATCTTAAGCAGGCTCCTGTCAAAGGACAGTCATGAATGGGAAAAGTTATAGATAGGAATCTCTATTGACTTAGGGGAATTTGTTCCTTAGTAACTTCTTAATGCATGATTTCCTTGCCATAATTACAAGGTTACTTTTCAACAGAAAACAAAGTTTAATGAAAAAGATCAGGGATATGAAGACTTTAAAGGAATTCAGGCGTATGTCTTTTGCCTAAGGAAGGAATTCATCCTTTCTCCAGAGATGATCACATAACCATTAACAAAACCAGATCTGATTATCCACAGCTATTTACATAGAATCATAGAATCATTTAGGTTTGAAAATACCTCTAATATCATTGAGTTCAATCGTTCACCTAACATGGATCACATTGTCTTCATAGAAATAAAACAGTCCTTACAGTTCAGATCTAAATGCCTCAAATGTAGTTCTCAGATGAATTACCTAAGCCTTTAGTTTCAAGGGGCAGGGCCTGAGTTTGCACAAAAGCTCTAATAAAAATAACAGTATTTGTTAATAACAGTATTCGTTTAATTTTGGTTTGGTCATTGAACCAGGAAATCAACACAGTGGGACACGGATATCCTTTCTTACGTAATGCACTGGACTGGGTGGAATAGTGGGGATGGGAAGGTGCATGAAATTCCCATGAAATTACTGGTATGTATAGTGTAGCAATAAACCTGCATTATATGGGAAAAACTGTTGTTTAAACATGTCTTAAAATGGCTTTTGGTGGTCTCTTTGCAAACACATGCTTCTTCCTCCCAGCACCCCCCACAACAAGTGTTATCCATGCAGGAATGTCCTGGGAAGGTGTCCTGAGGTGTTTCCCATTGGCCTTTGTTAACTCCTTCCTGTGATTGGGTGTTCCTGTAAGCCCCTTGAGACTTCTAACTGGTTACTCTGTGAATCCTCCTAAACCCTATAAATGCAGCATCCCCCACAATAAAGCTCTCTCTTGCCTCCTCTCTACGCCCGGTGTCCTGTGTCCCTGCCGGCCATGGGGCCACGTGCGGTGGGGGGGGGGTGGGAGCATCTCTCCCCTCCAGGCTCAGGGTCAGAAGAGATCCCTGAAGAAACCCCTGGAGTTCCCTTTCCCCATCCTTCAAGGCGTCGCAATGGTTCTTCAGATGGAAATGGAACTAGAACTGGGCCACCCCACGCCGTGGGTGGGGAAAGGGATCCAGAGTATAGTACAAGAAAAAATTGTGCATAATTGCATAGGTTTTTAGAAACAGAAAAAACGGTTGTCATATACCTGAGCTGTGTCACACAGACTTCATGATTTTACCCAGTGATTAGTGCACTCAGACCAGTAATTAAGGTGTGTATCACATCTGGAGTTCTCTGTATTTCTGTGTATACTTTCCTCAAGTAATGAACTCCAGCTGTCTACTTACATAGACTCTCGGTAAAAGTAATTTTAAAGAGAAAAATTAGAAGTGAGTAAAATTACGAGTGCCTTCCCGAGAGGCATGATTAAGCTATCGTAGGAAGGGTAAGTTTAGGACACAGCTGCTGCTATGTAGCCATGTTCTGAAAGTCTTTTAGGAGCTACAGTCTGGAGTTTTTAAGTGCCAGGAGGGACTTCCAGGATGCTGTAGAGAAAGAAGCCTTATTCATAAAATTGACTTCTGAATTCTGTGTTGGACTCTGACTAAAATGTTCTGTTTGCAGATGTCATGGGAGGACCTTAATGCTTTTGATTTAAATGGTTGAGCTGATTGCTATGGGATGGTTAATGTTTTAAACAGAAACAGAAGCATCTTTCTCTGGTTCAGTCTTCTCCTTTCTTTGGCATCTCTGCAAAAGAGCAGGATTCGACTTTTGAAATATTGTGGTGCCCTGTTTCACGTAGATGTGTGCTGTTGGAAGCATCTTTCAAAATATCTAGTTTCCCAAAAAGAGAGGATGTGCTGAAGAAGGATGGGAGCAGACATGCTGCTGGGCAAGGAGCAGCTACCTGCTGATGCAAATGCAAATCCCAAAAAGCTGAGTGAGAGCGAGGGGTCAGCTTGTCCAGCTGGAACATTTCTTGGCACAGAAAGTGGATGGCTAAACTAGTCTGAGAGGTGCTTCTTTTATTGTTAATGTAATTTGAGGCCAGGGGAGAGTGGCCTTGACTAAGATGAACTGGGGGGTGATTTCCACATTTCTTTGTAAAAATGTTCCAAAGTGCAGAAGCTGGTACTTTTTTTAAATATCATATTAGACCAGTTCTCCTTTGCTTCCTCAAAGACACTCCAAACAGCAGCTGCGAGAATTTCCTGTGCTATTACAGTTCAGTAGTTAAAGCTAGGGTCAGAAGGAGGAGAAAATAAATTAGGCATTAGTGGTTTTGAAATAGCAAAGGCTGCAGGGGTTCATTCAGGTTCAGGTAGGTGTGGATGCTTGTTTTATTTTAAAAATTCAGGCCCTAAGAATATAATGCAGATTTTTTTAAAGTGGAGTCATGTTTTCAAAGTATCTCTGCTCCCACAGTCATGAAGACAAGCAACAGTGACTTTTCTGGTGATGAGCAGTGAATCTTTCTGCTTCAAGATCAAATTACCTGCATTCTTTACTAACCACATGCTTTAGAAGATTTGTTTATTCCTGTAACCTCATGCTAGGCATATTGATTCTCCAAATGTAGAATGAGCTGTCCAAATACATTCCTTTTCCTCACGTTAATTTCTGGGGATTTTAACAGGACTAGAGATAACACTGGAAAACTGTGATCATGACCTGATATATTCAGTTCAGCAGCTAAAATATCCCATTTGGGAATACCTGTAAGATCACCATGGAGAGATTATGCTATATCATCCTGTTAGAGTAAGGATGAGGTTTTCAGAACTCAAAATCATGTAAAACCACCCAGCCCAGCTCTGAGCACTTGCTGAACAAGGGCTGTTTGGGTGCAGTGGATGAGGGAGTCAGGGATTGATTGTAAGATCTGAACATGCCCAAATCCACAGGATCACACAGGTGTCACCGAGAGTCCTAACAGTATCACTGCAAGACCATGGAGATGGGGTGAGTTCCCTGACAACTGGAGAAAGACAGATGGTACATCCATCTCCAAAAAGCCCAAAAGGACAATCCAGAGAACTATAGCTCTGTCCTTATGACTTCTGTCCCTGGGTAAATCAGGGAGCAAGTCCTTAAGGAACATTTCTGGGCATTTGAAGATAAGGGTGGGGTCCGGGAACAGTCATCCAGCATTTAACAAGGATAAATCTTGTCTGACCAACGTGATTGCCTTCTATAATAAATTACAATATTTGCATATATGAGAGAGCAGTGGATGTCATTTACATCCACTTTAGCAATGCTATAATAAACAGAAATTGGTCTGTTATTACAGCATCAAAGTCTGTAAAAATACATAACTGTTCATAGCTTTTTTTGGTTTAAATCTTACATCCTGTGATAGCAGACCGTATTAATAGAAACTGTTCTGGTTAAAGCTAGTGGACTGGGCATAGGCAAGTGTACTCATTTATTAATTCTAAATGGTTTTTGTTAGGTATTACACAAAACAAAAATACATGAACAGTGGTTCAAGATGCCTTGTGTCTCCCCACTACACACAAAGTTTCTCTTAGAGTTGTATCTATCTCCATTGTGCCATAGGTATATGTTCAGAAGGGTGTTTTGTTAGTCATTTGGAAGCTCCTGTATGACTCAGAGTCAAGAGTCCTGCTGATTTTCACTAAGATGTGTAAGCTTTTTGGAGGTTTTCAGAAACCTTTGCCTACGGGTGTCATTGTCCTAACTGTGGTATGCTCATCCTCCTTCCCCAAAGTTAGGTCTAGATTTAAATCCTTGAAGAGAGATAATGAGCTCAGCTGAGTAAATGCTCTTGCATACTATTCATGATATAACTTCTGTGAGGCTTTCATTGTACAATGGTGAGGCCCATCTTCCATCAGCACCCAGATGTATTGTTGAGTATTGTGTTAATTTCTGCTGTCTGGAATGTGTACTTGAGTCATGATTTGCACTCACAGGTTTTCCTGTGGTGTTCCTTCTTTATTTTGTAAAATACAACAGGTTTATTTTCTCTACCCTGCAATGATGTCTCAAGTTCACTTCTCAACTGAGAAACTGAGGCCCCATGAGATCAAGGTAAAGGGATAATCCTATAAAAACAGAGGATGTAATAATGCCTATCTGGCCCATGTTCCCAAGATGATGATCTGTCCCACAGTTTTCAGTATATATTAAAAATGTTCCAGCTATGTATTTGAATTTTGACTATTGTACTCTGAGTTGCTTTTCGGATAGAGAGAAGAGAAGGAGAAGGGGGAAGGCGGGGAAGAGTTGTGTAACAGTGGGGAGGCAGGGCAATGCAGAAGAAGAAAGATGAATTTTCCCCAGAGTTGTTTCTGTGTTCTCTCAATCCTTGCAGTTACCAGCTCATCTGATATTTCCTTTTTGTGTCCATCATGTGGGTTCTTTTCACACATGCGAAATAACAAAGTCCAGACTGACATTCAGTCCTGACATCGCTGAATGCAAAACCAGAGTAACAGAAAGAGTCAGTCCTCAAATTGGCTTTGAACAGCTCTTAAGAGGCATCATACACTGTGCACAAAGCAGAGAAAATCAACTTACCTATTAGTGGGACTGAGTCAGAAGTTGCAGGCATGATCTCAGCCACAAGCAGCATGAATACAGTCAAGGAAAGAAGGACAGTGATACCTGCAGGGAATGAACATGTTGGGGAAGAATGAGGCACATGAACTCTGCAGCTGCTCCTCTGAGGTCTTTGCTGTTAAATATAGCTTTGTCCTGATCTACAGAAAAGCCAAACCCACGACTTCACGCCTGTCAGTGCAGATGAGAACTTCCACGAAGTGAGAGAATTTTTGGATGCAACTCTATCTGCTGTCTTTTTGCTTTTTCCTAATACACACAAACCCTTGCTCCTCTTAAAGTAATGGAGAAATCTTTCCTGCTGAGTGAAACGAAGCTTGCAGAACTGCTGAACTACATTGCTTTTCCAAAACACAGCACAAACAAAGGCCAGATGGTTGTTAAGGGTTGGAAGAGGCTTGCACAGACAGGAGTCTAGGTTTTGCTATTGCATATTATATAACATCCCCCAAAGAGATACAGCCTGTTTTAAAAGAAGAACTTTATTCTATCTGGAAAGGCTGTTGCTAAAGCTAACTGTCCTGGTACTGAGAAATCACAAGGTCAGCACATGAACATTAGATCCTATTTTTGTGTCAACATTCTACTTCAGCTCAAATTAGTCTGTTCTTTGTCTCCATCCTGTATTTCACAGATAGCAATTGTAACATCCATAGCCTGTGTTTTACCTCTTGTAAGACAGGCTGCTCAGATACTTGTTTCTCTTACTAATACTAAGGATGCTTCATATGATCTAAAAGGCTCTGCCCTGCAACAGAATCATGCACAATTAACCCTTAAGGTCTCATCTGTTGTATTTCCAGCTCTCCTCTGTCTTGTCTTGGAAGAACCCTTCCTGTTTTTATCAACATAAACACAACAGTAAATATAATTTATCCCTTTCTTGTCTGTCACTGCTTTGCATTCATAGGGGATTCATGGCTAGGTGGTTTGGGAGCTGAACTTTAAAAGCAAAAATCCAGCGTCCAGCTGCTGCTGCTCAAAAGCCTTCACTATTTGTATCTTGGTATGTCCTGTCTGAAAAACAAAGTTAATCAGCTATGAAATGCATCGAGATGTAGTAAAGAACATAACAACGAGCAGGACAGAATGCTATCACTTCCGCCTGTGCCAACAGCTTATTTTTCAGCCTTCTCCCATGTTAAAGTCCAAAAGATTTTAGGATTGTTTAGAACAGGAAGTGTGAATATCATACAGAAAGCTGTTGTCCTTTTTCTGCAGCCAAACAAGTACTTCTATTGCTCTCCTAGTGAAAACTTAATCCATCAAGCACCACATCACCACGAGATATTTATTTTCTGTTTTATAGGATGTTTATGAAATAAATGAATACTTTAGCACTCACCTAAAGAAATCTTCTCCCCTGAATCAGCTGGCAAAAGGAATACGAGCAGTGCCAAGCCAGATATGAGAACACAGGGAATGAGTAGATTCAAGCCATAGTAGAGGGTGCGTCGGCGCATGGTGATCGTGTACGTCACATCTGGGTATGGTTCTTTGCAGCATTCATAGTACATCTCGTTCCTCTTTCCTGGGACACCTACAGAGAGGGAGATAAGAGCAGTGGGGAGAGGTGCAAGACTCCTAGTTATCCCCCTGGACTGGGCCAATGTGTGTCACCTCCCTCTGCTGTTCCCCGTCTACCTTTTGTGTTTTCTAGGGTTTACTTTAATGCCTTCTGAGTCACTTGAACCCAGATTAGCCAAGAAAGCTCCTCTGGGCTAGAGGAAAACAGTGCTGAGCATCCCAACCTCAACATGAAAAATGTGCATTCTGCCTTCCTACATCCCGTGAGTGTTGACATACTGCTGGTGTCATATTCACTAGCACACACAGCAGATTTTCTGTGTGACAAGTGCCACTGCTTCTTATTTTTCTGTCATTGTTTGATACACATTTGCTTTTTTTTTTGTCAAGAAAAACACACAGGATATGGGTTAATTTTCAAAAAAGGGTGTTACGTTAAGTTTAAAGCCTGTGATACTTGAAGGTTAAGAAGCATAGTTTTCCAATACAGCTGTGCTGCAGGGTTGGCCATGGTGAGTCTGCTGCAGTAGATTGCCTGACATGCTGCATGATGAGGACTGCAGCAGCACAGAGAATGTCAGGGGATCTGGAAGACTTCAGCACCTTGTATCTTTCATGCCAAAAATTTCTCACTTTTTTTCATTTCTGTGAACAGGACAGAAGATGTGATGATGTGCATATTTTGGCAGGAGCCTAGCAAAGTCTTCATAAAGGATATAGCTGTGGCTTGCCTGAGGTGTTACTGCTTTTGCTGTATGAGCTAGATAAGTACTTGTTTTGTTCTCCCCTGTTCAGGGTTGAAGGCAGACAAACCACAGACTCTTAATCAGATATGCAAAGTTATCAGACAGAAATAAGCACTATAAAGGAATACTGGATAGTCAGGAGTGCTCTGAAATAAGGACTAAAGCACTAAGTTATGAGGACTTCACTATGGAGTCCTCTGGCTTCTCATAAAGCTGAATATAATTTTTCAGATTCCCTGAACAGTAAAACTACTGCATGCAGTTGGTCAGGGTAGTTATTTCCTTGTCTATATATCCAGACTGGAAGATAAAATGTCTTCTTTGTAGCCTCTCCTTAGAGTTGTCAAGTTCCATCAATTTCCGTAGCATTGCTTCTGACTTATAACTGCAAAAATGAGTTCAAAATAACCCACTAGAAACTCACACTGAATGCCTGGTTCTTATTTTGAAAATGCAGGTGTCTTCCAAAGCACAGAAGAGAAGAGAGACATACTAATCTGCAGTTATTATGAACACTTCTGTACACTGGTACACACTTCGATGGTTTTCTGGGTGAGAGAGATTCATTTATGTAAAAGTTTTGCTGAAGTACTTTTTGTTGAAGTATTTTTTACACTAATCAATTTTGCTGGTGTGTTAGAATAAATGTGACAGTAGTGTTCCGTGCACCTACATGAGGCACATCCAAGTTTAGTACTGACAAACTGCTCAGATGCATCAAGACTAGTAGCTTTCATTTATATACTCAGTGGCAGGCACTTGCATCAGAACACAGTGTTTCCAGACACAGTTCAATGAATGTGGTTGAAAGGCTGCCTCTGATCTGATTTTTTTTTCTCCCTTTTTGCTTCTTCCTACATATAAATTCTTAATATCTGTATTTCATGTCCCAGTGCGATTGATCATTTCTATATATTCGGGGGTTGCCTTTGAAAATTAGGCCATTGAAAATTTTTAGGCCAGCCAATTTACCCACTAAATCCCATTCTCCATTTGAGATGTAGTTGGACATATCAGCCTCGAGCATCTGCAGGTCAATCAACCAGCCACTGTGAGTCCAGGAGCCAAACTTCAAATCACACTTCTGCACATCAAAGGGGAACCAGCGGACATCAATATAACAGGTGCTCTTCAAAATGCCTGTGGATAGAAATTAGTCACGATCAAGCATGTGCAGGATGCATTTCATATTACCCTTATCTGTCTGATTGATTGTGAGCAAGTTTCCTCTCCAGAAAGTATGTGTGATACAGTTATGGGGTAACCAAACAAGTATTGCAGGTGGAAGGTGCTGACACGAGTGGAATAACCTCTCTTCTTCTGCCAGTGAAGACCCACCTCTCACTGCATCCTTGAGGTAGTTTGCCCAGGAGCAGCCCAGCCTGTCTCCCAGTGCTGGCTGGCCTCAGCAGGCTACAGGCAGTGCTGACAGAAGGACAGAGTACACAAATGTGCACTCACAGAGGCTGTAGTTCCTGTGAGGAACTACTTCTGAAAGGAGTTCCTGGTTAGGCTCTGTCCTAGACCCACCATACCGTGAAAATACATTATGATGCTAAACCTTGCTCAGTGCTGGCCTTTATAGACTTGTGTTAACCTGAGCCTTGAATTTTACTCTGGATGTGTCTAGTCCAGTTTAAGGGGTCTCAGAGGTAGGGGACAACAGTGGACCAGCCATCAGGGAAGTCTCTGTTGGGACCTGTGGACATGCCTGGGGGCTATACTGTGCTATGACACCAAGTTTGGGCGCTTTTTTGTCCACCACAGTGAGTAACTGTGAAACAGCCCGTGTGTTTGCTGGTGGGTCCTGGCTGCTGGACTCTGCAGGCATGGAATCAGCAGTACAGATGGAAAAGAGGCTGAGACTTGGGTCCAGCTGGCTGAGATCAATCCCAGTTTTTCTTTTCACTTGGACTTGTAGCCTCAGCCTGGCAGAAGGACTTCAATGCAGAGTGAGGGCTGCTCTCAGGGCCTCCTCTAGTCACACACCTCCCCACTCAACAAAGACCTAACTGGACTGCATATGTGATGGTGCACACCATCTTGCTTTGGATGATATCTCAGGTGGGCCTCTGGAAGTTCTAAGCAAACTGCTCAGGAGAATGTTTTATTGACTTGTGAAGTGGAAATACACTACTGATAATGGATGTAAATTATCTCAGTGGGTCTGTCCCATAACTACCCAGCTTGCAAAATTTCCACAGACTGCTTTAAAACATCTTGGTTTCATTCATGAAGGCAAATTGCTTGTATTAATTTGATTAAAAGCAAACAAATGTTCTCTGTGTCCTACCTGGAGGAATATATTGGCAGGATCCAGAGTAATTCACCAGCACATTCGTGTGAAATGTCGCATCAAACCTTTCATCTGCACTGTAACACAATATAAACAAAACATAACAAAACAGAGAAAGAACAACCTGATGTTTGAGAACGGTGTAGCAACTGTCAACATGGAAATAATATTTTGTCTGAATCAACCCATAGAAAGTCTAAATTTAGTTCCTACACCTGGGCGAAGAGTCTACCCTTGACCTGCATCTCAGTTTCTCATAGACACTGTCAGCCTGCCCCTGGGCAGATGGGTTGTATGCTGTCATGTCATCAAAGAAGTGAAAGGCAGAGCGTTGGATGTCTCAGAGCACAGGTAGAAGGGAAAGGATCAAAAGTGTCATATTAGCTGTATCCAAAAACTGGGCAGTTGGTACACTGAGGCTTTTCTAGGGCAGCTGTCAGAATGAGGCAGCTCACCGTACAAATCAAGTTATCTGCTACCCAGATATCTGTTGTAACAGCAATGGTGGCCTGACTTAGCAATTCTGCAGTCTCTTGGGATGCAGAGGGCTGAGGGTTTGCTTCTAGTATTGGAGGAAGGCTCTGGGGAGAAGCTGTTTTAGAGGCCTTGTACAAGGAGATTCATTGAGACCCAGAGAGCAAAAACCAGGTGAAAGGGACCAAGAAAACAGAATTTCCTTACTGTTCCAAGCAATTCTGTGAAAATTAAGGGAGTAATGAGCCAGACCATGACAAGAATTGTCCAAAGGAGCAAGGTCTGGGGCCTTTTTTCAGAAGATCTCTTGGGAACAGATTAACCACAGAGGATTCCCTGGGCTTATGGAACCTTGCCTGTGGTGGCTGTGTGCAGGTCTATATTACATCACTACACCACCTTACATGCCCTATCTCTCAACCAGGTGTAGAAAATTCAGACCCTCCATTCCTCTTCTGATCTGCTCTATATCCATGTCTTGAGTCCTCAGTCCTCATTATTGCCCCCAGAACCAAACAAGGCAGATAAAACTGAAAAGGCTAGCTGCAGAATGAGTGGTAATTATCAAAGACATAAAAGGTGACAAAAAAGGGCTTTATAAATACAAGCAAACAAGGAGAAGACAAAGATAGATTCATCACTTGCTGTGAAAGGAAAGAAAACCACAGGATGCAGAGAGTTCCAGTATCCTGCACCCTCTGAGCTTCACTCTTTACAATTAATTCTCGCACAGTGGCAGGAATTCATGGCAGAATACGGGAAGAAAAGGTTAAAGAAGTGTAGATAAGACAGATTCTACTCAGCAGAGCTGATGAAATTTACTCTTGAGAACTGAAAGGACTGGCCGAAATACCCTCTGAAGCATTAACAATTATCTGTGAGGACTTGTGGAGAACAGGGAACGGCACAGTGAATTAGGAAGATCAAAGAAAATTCTGACTTTTTTTAAAGGTGAAATTATAGACACGTCATTCTAACTTCAAAGAAAATGAGGTGAAAACAGCTGGCACAGATTTGTGAAGAGCCAACTGCATCAAATCAATCTAATTTTCTTACTGACTAAAAGGAGGTAGGTGATATATCTGAACTTCACCATGTTCTTATAAAGTACAGTAATATGGACCAGGCTGTATGCTTCCTTTTTTAGAGACTGACAAGGAATAAAAAGACAATAAGGACCAAAGTTGAAGTAAAGAAGAACACTGAAACAATTCAGATGTCTCCAAGCATCCTTTGGATATTTTGCTGTGAGTGCTTGGAATGGAAGATGAGTCTTGGTGAACTAGGGAAACTAGCAGAATTAATTTAATCTGGATAATTAGAAAGTATTACTCTGAAAACTCTCAGAGAAAGACATATCAGTGAAACTCTATTGAGACAGCAGGGCTGAGACACAACATCTGTGGTTTGCAGTAGATCGAAAAAGAAGTCCAAAACTAAGATGCAAACTCAAAGCCCTCTCCTCCTGGAAAGCATTAAGGAAACAGCTGTCTAGAGAACTTCCACTCCGTTCAGCACTGAAGAGGTACTGGCTAGAGAGCTAGATTCAGCTCTGGAGGAGGAAAAACAGACTAGAGAGTGTTCAGAGTGGAAGAGGAATGACGGAGAGATTTATGAAATATATGATGAGTAAAGTGAGAAGAAAATCTATTTGTTTACTTCAATCAGGAATACTATGATAGATACACGATAGTAATTTTCCAGGAGAGACGTGGTAATTATGAAGAGAGTATGGATAGTTTTCACTCTGCGTTCACTGAGAAGAAGTTAAAGACATCTGCAGAACTACAGCAAGGAAGACTTAGATACTAGAAAAATCTCTTCGCTGGTGCTTGTTTGGTTTCGTGACTCTTTCAAGTGTAAGAACCAAACCCATATATGGCAAAAGGCACAGAATATCAGTGAAGCACAGCTGATTTTCAGCACCCAGTTCTAGTCTCCCAGCAGCCATTGCACATCTTGCTTACCTGTTATACAGCAGAATGTCTGGTACCCAAATCTGGTCAGCAGGAAATCGCAAGTTCTGCACCCCTGGGTATTCATATTGATCCCAAGACAGGTAAACATCAACCCAAGACTGTTGGCAAACACATACATCAGATTATATGAGCTTGTAAAACTCTTCTAAGTTGTCTGGAGTATTATGGGAACAGAAGGGCTTTTGCCAGTAGGAATAGCAGGAGTATGATAACAGTTTAATGCTCAGCTTTAATTATTAAGAAAGGTTGGCATAAATACATAGGAAATAACAATGTGACTAATGAAGCTGTGAGCCATACATTAGTGTTTAGCTCTGCACTCTGTGGCCTGAAGCCAGGCATCCCAAACCTTTCCTGGTGGGCTGGCAGGCACACTGGTTCTGAGGTGAGGTGATTTAAATGATTTGGGTACTGTCACTGGTAGGTGGACCATGGTTGGGTGACTATTTCAATAACAAATTGCTATGAGAGGTAGGCAAGTGAACTTTGTATGCCAAGGGGTTGTTTCTGATTTCCACCTCAACACAAACAGTTAATTCAAGAAAGGAACAACTTTTTGGCTGAACCTTGTGACTTACAGCAAACCTCAGTGGTGGGGCTGTAAGGGAAAGGGAAACCCTTATCGGTGCTGATATCTTTATAACTATATATCCATATATCTATATAGATATATAGACATTCTGTTGCAAGGGACAGGACACCCAAGGGTCTGTTCTAACAATCCTGTACTCGGATAGGTTTGTCTGGGTTCGTTTTTGTGATGGAAAACCACTCATTCCTGCTGCAAATCCCAGCAGGTAACTGAGGAAGAAACAGCCTGTTCCGTTGAACACATTAATATGAGATAGCGTTTGGCTGAGGAAATCAAAAACGAATTAGTTCAATCATTCATGTCTCCCACTGGTTTTTTCTTCAAGAACTGCAACTTTATTGAGCACAAGCTGTTAAGGAGATCTGTTTATGCACCATAAAAACACTATATCCCTCACCATAGGCAGCCAACAGCAGACCAGATGGGGAACTCCCTTCCCCAAAGCCCTGAGTGAAGATCAATTTTGCTTATCCTGTATGACTTGTGGAGGTCAATCCTCAGCTGGAGCAGGTTGCAGAATGGGGAGAAGGAATGTTTATGGATGAGGTTTGTAAAGCACAAGGGAAGGCAATGTACCCAGTGATGTGCCAGGGTACTGCCAGCAGTGCAGCAGGGAGCTGTCTGTGATCCCCAGCCATCCCACCACCCAGTCAGAGCACTCTGCATGTGGTCCAATGTAGCTGGGTCACTTCTGTGATCAGGGAAAAGTGATGGGAATTTTGTGACTTCGCTCTCTGTTTCAGATAGGGGTGGAGATTTTCCCAGAAGTAGCAAGTACAGGGAGCCTGTGTCGTACAGGTGTCTGGCTCCTTCCCAAGTCCCCATCACTGGTTATGAAGAGGGCCTTCAGACCCTTGAAGAAACTCTTCTTAGTCATAATGGTACCCTAACACTGGGCTCTTTGTTACTAGATCCCTACATCCACTGGCTTAACAATGCAGTTGGTTTCATACTCCAAGGGTCAACAGGTCTCCCCAAAGGGTTATGTAGACTCCTGAATTTCATTTTCAAAGCTTAAAGGAGCACTAGGGAAATTTTAAAGGACTTAAAATGCCTACTTTTATCGAATTATAGACAAGTTAATAGATAGCAATCTTGCTTTTCAACTAAGAAATCACACAGGCTACTCACCATCTGCAGCCAAGCATTTGTGATCAACACCTGGTTCTTCTCATCCTTTGAACGAAAGCAGGAAGGAAAGAGAAAAGAAGAGAAAAAGGATGATACTCAAAGTACAGTTTGATTACAGGTGGAAGAGTTTCTAATTCTTTTAGAAAACCCAGATTCTCAGGGTACCTAAACCAAACTTTATGAAGTAGATTGTGAGCTCAGTTGAAAACCACTGAAATGCATTATTTGGTCCAGACAATAGTGATTCTTTGCTATCCTTTAAACCTACAGACCTCCTGTGTTTATCAGAACTAATCACCAACAGAAGAGAAAACAATAGATTATTTTTCTTATTTTGCTGGGGACAGGCAAACTCCTTACCAAAAGCATCACTTTTACCTTTTAGCTACTTTGTCAAAACAAGATGATTTCCAGTACCACACAGCATGAAAGTAAGTAGTTGGAGAGATTTTATATTGTATTTGCTGCCACTGCAAAACGACAGTGAAATAGTGCTGGAAGTGCTGTTCTTTTGGAGTGTCAGCACTGCGTAGCTTAGCTCAGGCTGAAAGGAAAGGAAGGGCTGGCCTTGGGAAGAAGCTAGCACATGGTAAAAAGGACACAAGTGCTGCCTGAGAGGGAGCTTTCATGGCATCTGCACAGAGTAGCAGTCTGTAAATGCAGAGGCCGTGGGGAAGCAGCTGTGACTCACAACAGAAGCAAAGATGCCCTCACCACTGAGTTGGAGCCCAAATGCTTTGAGACACAAAAGGTGCCTAGCTTGCTGCAGCTAGCCTTCAAGTGCAGGACCCTGCAGTGCTGCTGCCACAGCGTCCCATGCAGGAATTGCAGACTCCCAAACTAATGCATGAAGGAAAACTGCTCAGAGAAGCCTCCTTATTATTGATTCCCCAGCACATAGGACACTGGGCCACTGGTACTGCTGAATTCCTTAGCATGAACCCTGTCTGTGTCATGATCTACTCTCTTCACCCGTTTGGGTTGTTGAAGCTGCAGAAACACCACAACCTAGAAAGGGAGACATCACTGATCTGGAGGATTCCTGTTGTTTTGGCACTGTGGCCCCAGTTATGTGCTGCACTCAGCCTCCTATCCTCACGAAAAGTACATTTCAAGCATGAAACAGCTCTTTGCCAGAGCGATCCACACAAAACTGTCTATCACACTACCTCCTCTTGAGTCCCCTTGCAACCTGCCTAAACTGCTTCTGCTGCTGTGATATGGCACTCAAAAATCAGATACGATTTTACATCATTATACTGTTCATGTATTTCCTTTTCTCCTCTCTGCTGCTCCCGAAATTGTGACAGAAAATGTGTGCCTCTCTCTGCAAACCACAACCTGCCTCCAGAGGCCCTGTCCATCTGCTGCTCCTTTTGTTCCCTGGGTTGCTGTGGCTGAAGCAACTGTAAGTCAGTCCACAGAAAAATAAGAAAAGAAAAATCACACAGAGGACTAAACTTATTAAGACACATTTTTTAGATGCTGAAGCATTCAAAGGAATAAACACTAACTTTGAAAAATATAAAATCCTAAAAAAAAAAACCCCAGAGCTGGTAATTGACAGAGTCATCAGAGCTAACTGCCTCCGCTGGTGTGGGAAATGAAAGTAACACAGGTTGCGTGTCCCAAGGATCCTCAGAGGTCAGCCATCAGCCCATCTGACTGATACATTCCTAGCCACCAGTGACTCCTAATGTCTCTTTTAGGGATGGCAAGCATGATGCTTGTCTGCATTGCACATCAAATCCTAGCAACATTTTGTGTTGCTATCCAATCCATAAATTCTTTATGTTTATAAGCTGCACATTTTCTTCTTATACAAAGACTTTCTGTGTATTGCTAAAGAAGCCTGAACACCATGATTAAATTGAGGGTCAGCAACAGCCCATGCTTTTCCTGTGCAAAATTAAGGGTTGTCCCCATCTACATTTAACTCTACAGGGAAGAGGAGGAGGGAAATCTTCCTCATTTTGCTGGCTACCTGAGTAAGCCACAGGGAGATGCACTGAAGTCCAGTGTGGATCTGGGAGGTTATGGGTTTCCAGCATGTGGAGCTGCCTTCCCCCAGGAGCCTTCCATATTTGGCTCTGGATTTACAAGGAAATCCTTTTTGCCTAACACAGTAACTTTATACTCAGCAGCTTGCAAAGGATGACGTCTCAGGCTGACTTGTATTTCACAAAATGGTCTGTTACCCTTACCTGTTTCTCTGTCGCACCATTGTGTGTGAGATATTAATGACCTGGCTAATCAGATTTGACTACAAACAATTCATCAGCCATGTATTTTATTTAGCATTACATTTACTGTCTTGGGCATGATTTGCCTCCTTTTCACAGGGCTAGTCCACTCACCATGTTTGTCCTCCTTAGATTTGCTTTTTAGTCAAAGGAACACTTGTCTTTTAAAGTTCTCACAACTTTTATCTACAGAGTAAGCATTGTCTTCCTTGTCTTGTGTTTTCGGTAGCACCAGTCTGCAAAAGCACAAAGTCTAACCAGAGCTTTGGACTGCTTATGTCTCAGCTTGAGTGAAAAAAGAAGTCATTTCAGGATGTTTTCATGGCCATTCAGAGTCTGTTCTTGTCCTTGCCTTCAGGTTGCTGAGCTTTCAAATGGTGTTTGGCTTTCTGAACAGCAAAAGACAGAAAATGTTGTTTTAACATTCAGCACTGATCAACAGATGCAGTCAGATGGGTCCTTCTCGTTGCAGGACAGAACAGAATATTTTCCAAACAAGGATGGGAGATTGCCAGAAGTGCCTCATTTGCAGAAACAGCAAAGCTTGTTTTACGCTGGGCAGGCATTCGTCCATGTGTAGCTCTCTTGCTAAGCCCCTTCTAGAGAAGGACCCTGAGGCACCTGGCCAAGGAAAAAGTGCCTGCTGGGGCTGCCCAGGAGATGAGGACTGTGAGGATCTTGAGTCTGAATCCATCCCCTGTTAGAGCAAGAGGCATTTAAGAGCTGAGATATTTACAGAACTTTCCATCTGTGCAGATGTGGTGGTTTACTGAGCCACGTAGCTTTGCATCCTCTAAAGAAATCATTTGGCCTTTGGAGTGGGCTGGTTGCCTT
This sequence comes from Corapipo altera, assembly GCF_003945725.1. Classification (NCBI taxonomy): domain Eukaryota; kingdom Metazoa; phylum Chordata; class Aves; order Passeriformes; family Pipridae; genus Corapipo; species Corapipo altera. The sequence goes on along the minus strand of NW_020884909.1, from coordinate 1,044,718 downwards.
GCCTTTCTGGAGATGCAGAAGAATTACAGCTCCTGCCATCTTCATCATGACCTCTGAATTGTATGTATCTCTAAGATACATTGACACGGGAGGGACCTATTTTTCTGTTACAAAGATACTTACAACCAACCACGAGAGTGCGCGTACTTTACTCTGTCTCAAGAGATCACTGGTCACCTAGATTTGTCTAAGCAAAAGCTAATTATGGAGCTTAGGGAGTGCTGGAGACAGTTCCTTCGCTATGTGTCATTAGTTTGTGCAGACGGGTTGAAGATTAGTTGAGAGGATGCCTTCCCTCCCAGGAGAAAACTTGTATAATCCATCATACTGCTTTTCCTGTGCAAGATTTCTGTCTCACTTGGCACTGGCAGCCTTGGCAATGACTTTCCCTCTGCATTGGGCAGGCTGTCAGCTCCCATCTCTCCCTGCAGCAAGGCATCCAAAGCAGCCCTGTAAAGATCCCAGATGAGGCTGGAGATGACTAGACCCCAGAGGTGCTTCTCTATCATTCCCCTGGCAGTTCTTCTGGTTTGCAAATATTCAGCTCAGACAAATCACTTTGCTTCTGGTATTCAAAAATGCTGGAAAAGCTGTGGTCACTAGCTAGTGCAACAGTTGTTCTCTAAATCCTTCCTGTTGTTATCTGGGTCAGTTTCTCCCCTTTATATCTCCAGCCTGACTCCAGTTAATCCTCTGCCCCGGATATCTGCTTATTCCTACAGCCACCTTTGACCCATGGAGAGTGACAGAATTAGTTTGGTTTGTTCTGGTGCACATGCTGCAGCATGTGAATGTTTTAGTTTGGTTTTCTTTTCCCTGCTCTCAATCCAAACATTGTATGTACATCTGCCTGTGTTGTGCACCACTGCCTGTCAGCAGATCCTCCCTTGTCAGGTCAATGTCTAAATGAAATGTAGCTGCCCTCAGCAACATAATTACCTGAATCATTACCAGGTGGCTGGTAGGAGTCATTAACCTCCTTGCCCTCTCACAGAGCCACAACACTGGGAGTCGAATCAGCCATCGATTTACTGCAAGACAGTGATCAGAAAAATCCCAGACTGAACAGGTGACTCTCAGAGGTCATGTGTGACTACTTTGGTACTATGGTTAATTTTTAAAGTTCTTTTTTCCCCACTGTTTTTGTGCCTGAAGACCTGAAGACAAAGAGGGAAATGGTCAAGTGACTTGGAGACACTGACAGTGAGACCTGGAAAATTTAGTTAGCAGAGGCATTGGTCTTAGTGTGGGATTTTATTAAAAATATCCAAAGGAATTGGTGAGGCTTTCAAGGGCTTGTATGTTCACTCTGTGACTGCAGTAGGCATTCCTTTCCATTGATAAACCACCCACCTGCCCCCAACCTTCAGCTGATTAACCAAAACTCAGCTTAGATGCATTGAATGGTTGAAGGCTCATAAATCCAGTCATTCTGAGAAACGCAGAGGTTGCCTTGGCAACATTCCAGTAAATATCACTAGACAGCCTTTATATTTCAGTGGTCTCATTAAAAAGCTGGAATAAATGTTGCCATGGTAACATCAACTTTGTAGAGATACCTGAAGTATGAGTACTTCATCCCAATCCCTCTAAGAAAACACCCCCAGGAGGAAGATGGGAATCAGAGGGGAGGGCCCAGAGTAAAGGTGAAAGACCGAGAGAGAGACAGAAATACAAAGGAAAAACAAAATTTGAACAAACATCCACAAACACATGAAGATGTGTCTAGGCCAGTGTTGTCAAGCCAAAGAAGACATAGCTAAAAACTCATAGCTGAACACCTTTGTTGCATGAGCTTTTTCTCCTATGAATAGTTTGAGGTGGTTTTCATCTGAGGTTGAACCACATTTTCATCTGATGCCGCTGGCTTCTTCTTGAGGTTATGCCTTTCTTGATCCCCTGCCTGTCTTGGAGAGTTGTGTGCTCTTTCACTGTGGGTAAGAAGTGCAATTTGCTTTTGGTCTTTCCACTTCTACACAGGCAGTGCAGTAGCCTGTGTAGGCTGTGTGGTCACACTGCCTTTAACCACCTGTACTCTTCTGTCCCCAGAAGGGCAGTCTGGGGGGAACACGATTTCATCTGCATCTGCTGCTTACAGCAGTCCTGTGCACACTTGCTTTCAAGACAGGAACTTTATATATTGGAGGTTTTAGCCTCTGTCAGATCACACTCCTCTCCTTGCAAACCACTGAGTCAGGAGCAATCACTTGCCATGAGAGTGGAGAGTTTAAGAGAACCTTGTACTGGGAGGAGCACAGCAGTCAAAGAGGGACTGTGCCGCAACAGCCTGCAAGTGCAGGAATGCCAGCTGTATTTCTCAGGCTGCATAAAGCATGGCCAAAAAAGTCCTCAAAAACATATTCCTCGTGAAAAGCTTGTCTCCTCCTATGTCAGAGACCAAGAGTTGCTTTGATATGGGTGTTAAATGCGAAGGCCTGGATGCAAAAGCCACTGCAGCAAGCACTGAATCTGTGATTTCCTCAAAGGTGAGAGTGGGAGGAAGAAATAAGGGAAAAAAGGCCAGTTTCAGCTGCCAGTCAGGGCATCAGAGTAGGCAGCCCTCCCACTCACTCACATAACTGGTGACTGAGAGTCTCTCAAGCCTGCATGATTTGTAGGCCTTACTTGCCTTTTCCCCCCACACTTTCCAATTTACACTGCCATTGTGGTGGAAAAGGCAGACTTGTTCTTGCCCTGCACATGTGGCATGACTTCTAACTAATGCCTGGAGCTCTAGGTACTTGCCTTAGGAAACTAATTTTGTTCTCATAAGTTGCAGCTTTTGCAAGTTGTAGCTTTTGCACTAGTGCCTGAAGATCAGAACTCCAGTGAACTGTGACAGACTGTAGACTCCAGCACTGGTCTTGAGACTGTTTCCACAAACACCTGCAAATTACAGGGACTCCGTGTCCCCACACTTCTCTGAGATCCTAGGGAGAGCCATTTCGTCCCACTGTTTCAAAGATGTGTCTCATGGAAATCCCAGAATCTGGGTCAGAAGGCTTTCCAGCCTTCTCACATGGCTTTCCAGCACAGTGCTGCTCTCTGACTGCTTGGATAAACTGACATACATGTTTAGTTCCTGGGGGAAAGGATGTTATGTCACCATCCAAAAGCAGTCAGTCCTGCATTAAAATCCCTAATCATCCACACATAACACATAGGTGGTTTTTATATTCTCCAGGGTAGATACCTTACCCTGAAATAGCCCTCCATCAGTTTTGTGCACAGTTGGCAGGTGTTTCAATAAACAGGACTAGACACAAATCATCATTTCAAGCTATTAATTATTCATTGCTTTTTTAGCGTTTGAGATCATAAGGAAAACAGTGGGAGGATTGTTGAGAAAGGTCTCAAACAGGCCAACCCTGAGTGCTTAATAGAGACTCATGCTCAGGCTATTTGCAAAACTGCCTTTGGTTTTTCTTCCTATATTTGCATGCTGCTGTCACAGCAAGAAATTAGGGGATGTAGGAGTGTTCCAAAACTCAAATGAGCTCTTAAAGCTTGTGATCAGGGATAGAAAAGGGGGGAAAGGTTTTTACTGACGAGCTGAAGTCACTGTCTCTTAGGACTTACTCTCAGACAACACAGAGAAACTGAGAAATACTAGGCTCAAGGCCACTTCAACAGCTTTGGCTTAACTGCTTTATTGCAAGTCCTTGATGCCTCAAATTAGTAACCCTAGATGCCCCAAATTAGACACACATGGGCTCAAGATTCATATTCCTACGTCTACAGAGTGCAGACTTTTCACCAGGCAGAGAGAAAATTGTTTAATTATTGCTAAATGCCCAAGCAGAATGACCACCATAGAAAATCTCAGAAGGAAATCAGCCATTCTTTTGTTGGTGCCACTGTCACTAAATACGGCTTAGGGAACCACGCTGAAAGAAAACAAACTTTGGAATTGCTGCTCACTAAGTGACCCGCCTCCACTCTTTGTGCCGAGTGGGGCAGAAGCCAAATTAAAAATAGCTGCCAGTAAAATTCAGGCGATTAAGGCTCCATCAGAAGGTTTCATGCAAGCATGTGCGAGTAGTATTGGACAGGTAGCTGTAATACCCATGGCGCTTTACTTCATTGTGCCAGCAAATTCACATGTTACACTGGTTTAGTGAGACTGATATTTTGATAGTGCCTGGCGCGTAGAAGACAGACAAAATAATAATACATGGGTCAATCAGCCCTGAATTGCACACTTTTCAAGATCCTCCCATTCTAATGAAGAGGGTAGTGTATTTACTTTTTCTTTGCAGAGTTGAACGCTGGTCACGCTGCTCTGGTCTCATTGAATTGGCCCTTGCAAGATGAGAGAGAAAAAAAACCTCCCAGAAAGATATGTCTTTTAAGGAGAAACAGAGTAAACATAGCTCACAAAGGCTGTACAGGAAGCTCCCAAATAAATGCAAAGGCATTATTAAGAGAAAGAAAAAAAGATACTTTAATCTAGAAGGGCTGAAAGAGTCAGTTGAGCGGTCAGGCTTACATTGTTGAAGTTATCTGTCCGTAAAAGATTTGTAGGGGATGTACTATAAGGCTTATGGTTTAATCTACTGAATTCTGATACTATATTGGGAATAACATATGAACAGGTGCTTATGTGCACTGTGTGTTTTTATTCGTTTCCCCAAACCACTTGTCTGTTGATCTGGGTTTGCTGCATAACACTCAGCATAGATTTTTGTACATTTTGTGCTGGAATGAAAGGTGGAAGGAATGACCTAGCTGCTCTAAGGTCAGTTTAAGAAGAAAAAGGTGAATTAGAGCTAGAAAATAAACCCTTGAACTTTCTGGCCTTTCAATTCACCTGCAGAATTGCATAGCCTGGGAAGCTTATGAAACAAAATCATTCAAGAGTAAGGAAATCAACTGTTAAAGTCATTCAGATCTGACAGAGATTTTGGAAAAAGCCAACTGTATCAGGGCTGTGTCAGACAGGGGGTACACAGGGCTAGGCATTGCCTTGCTCCTGCCTCCTCACCTTTACTTTATGGCACAGTATATTGACAGGTAGCCTCCAACTTTGGCATCTCTCACTCAAATAAAGAATTCTCCAACAAAGAGGTCATTGCACAACATCTCCTGTGGACTGAATTTGACCGTCCTATTATTTGAGGAGCAGATCACCCGGGAACTGAGCAGCCTGGTGAGGGCATCTCCAGTGTCAAGAGCTAAATGCTGTTCTCTTAACAAACATTTCCTAAAAAAAAAAATCAAAAAGCAAACCAACCCAAACCAAAAAACTCCCAACTCCTTCAGGGCTGCAGTCTCTGGTTTAAGGGAAACTAGTGCAAGCTTAAGTTTGAATCCAACATTTTGATAAGTTCCTGGTAGGGAAGACAAAAACAGGTATGCTGCTAACCTAGTATGCTGCTTATAGCTGTAGTGAATGCATCTGAGTGCTCAGGGAAAGTATGTGAGGATTTTTTCTCTTGCTTTCCCTGCACAGCAAGGCACAGACACAGCTTTCGAAAAAAAAAAAACCAACAAATTGAATATTTGTTCTTTGTTATCTTACTAAACTCTTCTGTTGACTTATCTTCCTGCTTTGTAAACATGTCAGGAGCTTTGACACACCATAGCAACAATATCTGAAGTTTAAAAGTGAGATTGTTTGCAAGCATGTGATCAGGTTTGAGAGGAACCTGCAGTCCCTAGGTAAAATGATGTACAATCATTTTACACACTATTCAGTTGAATCAGAACAGCCCATAATAACTATTTCCAGACAGAGCATTTGTTTTGGGTTTTCAGCCCAAAATACAGTAAAAGATGTTTTTGTGTTGTTTTTTTTTCTTCTGAAAGTGCAAAATGACTCATTTATGGCTGGTGATTTTTTGTATTTTTATGACTTCCCATTGGTCACTCACAGTCCCTTTTTCTAGTCATTATGGCCTCTGAAACAGGAGGAAATTTCCAGAAAAGCACCTGAACAATTATTTGGCATTATGTACTTGGGCAACCTGTAATCTGCTGAGTTGATTTTCTGGGTCACTGGCGGCTGGAAGGGTGAACATGGAAAAGTACTGCAGGACTTCACCGTATGCAGGGAGCAAAGCAGTAGTTTTTTGTTTGTTTGTTTGTTTGTTTTAAGTAACTCAACAGTGCTGCAACGTGTACACACCCCTTCAGATAAGGTCTCCTGCAAATGCCAACAGGAGCAATGAAAACCATAATTCATGATGACAAATGGTTTCTACTTAGCAGGTTCCTTTCACATGTCGCCAAATGCTTGCATTTCCTCTGCTGTGGAAAATGTCATACCTCATTTCTTAATTGCTCTAGCCTGACCAACTGGCGGGGCTCTTAGACAAAATAAGAAGAGAATTCTTGTTCCAAGTACTCTTTGGTGTCTACCCATGCTTGGGCTGGCAGGGGTTGGCAGTGCCTGACAGTGCTCTCTGGGAGAGTTCTGATGCACAGGGGGTGCCTGGAGGGCAGGCTCCTGGCAAGAGTGACCCTCAGAAACTGCATACAGAGAAGACAGCTCAGCATGAAGTTGTCCTCACGCATAGAGGACAAGGCAAACTGAACTGAACACTGCTGCTAAACAGGGGCTACAACTGTCCCTCCTTCTGCTCATTTGTTTCCTGGGTGTAAGAGGCCGTAGCTGTGAATTCATGTAATTTTGGGGAAAATCCAAACCGTACAGTACTTCATTTGTGTTTGTCTACCACAGCTGTGACAAGCAGAGAACATGTTCTTCACAGCTTTGAGTATAATGCCTGGCTTTGATTGCTAAAAACCACAGATATCCTGTGTAGGCAAATACACACAGGTAGAAGCAGAAAACCTAATCCAAAGTAGTCATGCTTTGAAATTGAATGGATGTAAGAAGAAGAGGTGAGATTTTAAATAGTCACTTGTCACTACTGTTTGGAAAACCTCAGTGACAAGCAGTCAAAACCTTCAAGCAGTCTTTGCTCTCTGTGTAGCAAAGTGAAATTAGATTGTCACCAATGCTATCCTCAGCAGGCTGGCTGTAGAAAATTAATTTAGGATTCATTACAGTGTAATACAGTATGTGTAGGAAACAGACTTATAGAGGCATGTCATGGAACCTGTCCCAAGTCAAAGTGTATTAGACGTGATGCCAGGTCTTGGCATGTGTAAGGCCTGAGTTTCTCTGAGTATCAGTGGCAGACTCTTTCTTATTTCCATGCAAAAACGAAACAGGAGAGTTTTTTTTGTTTTCTCCATATTGTTTTCTCCTGCAGGGAAACCAGAACAGGGTCCACGGTCTCATGCCCACGGCAGTGACTACTTGCAAAGCATCTCAGTGAGTCTAACAATACCGTAATATGCCTTGGCACACCGCACTCCCCTGACTATGGAGTGCTTGTTTGCTCCCCAGTGACCATGGTGTATGAAGTGCACTCAGCCTGGGACCTTGCCTAACACCCTGCTGTTTTAAGAGACACACAAGTCCTCAGAAAGTGCAGCTTTTCGCTTTGTTAGTGCATACACCTTTCCCAAGGCTGTGATGCTGTTTATCCTATTCCTATGTCCTATTCCTATTCCCCCGAGTGAAGAACTGTGCACCAGCTGCTTCGTCTGGTGCCAGGCAGGGCAGCTGAGGAGACAGAGTTTACTCACCCCCTCCCCACCATCTGAGCGAACAGTGAGTTTTCCACTTGGTTTGCCTCATGGTGTCACAGGTAATAGAGGTTACCTCTCCTTTGTAGCTTGCCTGCTGCTCTTTACATCACTGGGGCTATAACAAGCCTCCTTTTGAACAGACATTTACCTTAGCAGCTGGGGCACACACATGCTGCAATCTGTCCAGCCAGCAAGGGAGGCTCACAAGTACAGTGCTTGTTGCTGGCATATTCCTGCATTGATTCCTGATATAGGAACCCATGGGATCAGTATTTTGTGCATTTTCAGGCTGGTTGGTTTAGGCATTTTTTGATGGCACCTTTTTACTACAGGGACTCCACTGCCAAGTGATTTTCTGTGTCTTCACAGAGGAGACAAGAACCTTTTTACATTATCCAAGATTAACAATTCAGGTGACTCTGGATGTTTTTTAAAACACCATGAGTGCAGTTTGCAAGACCATGAGCCTAGGACAGGCCATTAGTTCTCTGAACTGATTAACATCTAGCTTCTGTACTGTGTGCAGAGATGTAAGGAAGAAAAGCTTTTTTTCTGATAGGAATGAACATTTAGAATACTACTTTTCTATTGCGGACAATCAAAAGAGAAGACTGGAACTAAATTTTTTGTAATGGAAATTGATATAATGTAGATAAAGTACTTTAAAAATGCCAATTTCCTCAATTTCACATTCATATGTAAAAATGAAACCCAAATGAAAAATGGTTTTATATAACTCCTCATGACTGACTGACTTTGAATATGTACAGTCACAGCCATAAGGCTAGAGAGTCCCCTTTATCACTCCCAACCTTCAAAATGCTGAAAGAAAATACCATCAGAAAAAGAAGGGCTGAAGCAAGATCTTTGGAGCTGAGACACCTCAGCTAAACCCAGAATCGCTTCCTGAAATTTATTTGAAATTAGCTGCAGGAAATCTCTGCTCTTTCATTCGTGTAGAGGACTTTGAGAATATTGATCTCCTTCCAGTTCAATGAAGTTGGTAACATTTCAAAACAGAAAGCTGCTTAGCCTGTCTGAGTGGCTGCTGCCTGCTTGCAGGAGCACCACAACTGACTGGACATGCCACTTGTATGGCATGAGCTGAAGGATCACACTTTCAGGATCCTGCTTACCTCTACAGGGAGAGCACCTGGTGTACTACACATTTTTAGAAAGATTGTGAGAGATTTAGAAGCTTTGAGCATTTGAGGTCTCTGTCAAATTCCTTTGCAACTGCACAAATGTTTCCATATCTCTCTCTCTCTCTCTCTCTGTCATTCCCTGCATGACAGTGACAGTGTATCAGAAACCAGCCCATAATATGGTTTATGGAAAAGGTAGGATGAAGAAAGGTGCACATGTGTGTTCACCTGTTTGCTGTGTTGACGGGAGAAAGGTGGTCAAACTTTTTTTCCTGGTTTGTTTTTACCATGTAGATGAAAGAAATCCTGTCTATATATATCATGGTTTATCATAGAGAATCCTCCTCATGATGAAAAAAAGGATTTGGATTATTGTGTTAAAATTTTCCATGGGTCAAATCTCCAATTCTATAAAAGCATGTTGCAGTCAAGACAATTAGAGGTCTGTGCCTCCAGGTTTTGCTTTTATGTATTTCTAAGCTCATCTCAGGCAGACTCTTTCAACTGCAGTGCATGGTAAAAATATGATGGGAGAAGAGGCCAATGCCATTATAATTTCTAATGAAAAAGTGTAAGTGCAGTGATGGTAGCTTTGAATGCTGCACATGGTCTTGAGTTATCACAAACCACGTAGCTCTGAGAAGAATGTATCATTAATAATTTGTAGTAACACATGGCTTCTAATTGATTGAATTCTTTTTTCTGTTTAAAACAAATGGGAAAAAAATACATAATTAATCTCTTTGCAGCTCATGTTGTGTCAGAAATGGCTGTGCTTTTAGGAGGATATTCACTCCTCCAAAGTGTCAAAGCATGTAAGGAGGATGCTTAGCCCAAGACAGACTGCTTTCATCTCTGATAGCCTGATTAAGAGGAAAAGCATGTCTCCTAGATGAGAGATCAGATTTGTTATGCTGAATGGGTGCCAAAGAGAAGAGGACAGCAGGTAACTTACCACGTCAATTATCTGCAGCAAAGAAAGCTGGAGCTCAACTACCAGCGGCTGGGAGTCGTTCACTACCGGACGTTCCAGGCGATTGTAGTTCCTCAGCAGTTCTCTGTACAAGCGTCTCTGGCCTTCACCCTGCTGAGAGACTAGAGGAAAACAAAGAAGGTTTCTGTCATTCAGGCTGGTCACACTGTCACAATGGTTTGTCCGTTTCGTTGAAAACCCTCTCTTAATAGCCTTGTAATTTGAAAGCAGTTCCTAAAAATATGCCCTGAATTCTGCACCTGGTTGTGACATATGCTTTGCTGCACATGTGAATGATGAACTCTTAAAAAAATTAACTACTAACACACTAACTCATCACTATTTATTGAATAAATTCAATAAATTCATAAACTACTGAACAAATTTGGGACAGTGAGTGAATGTCCCCTTTCCTTGGAATCCCTTCTGCTGATGGTCAGTAAATTGTGGCTCCAAAACCACCAGATAATATTTTGCTTTTATTTGCTTGTTCTTATTTCCTAGAGACTGGCTGCTGTAAGCCAGCACTGATATTACTTAGACATACTGTGCATTTACCCAGCAGGTGTAACAGGTATTCTTATTTCTTGGAGCTGATGTATCAGGCCTTTTTTGATGCTCAAGAAACAGTAACAACCCTCCTTCAAACCCCTTTCAGTTCTGTGTAGCAGTCTTTCCAGGCTTTGGAAAGCAGTCTTTCCCTTGGCTATTTTCCTTCTGATGGCAGCACACTTTGTTAACACCTAAGGAGGTGGGGGTATGAAGGCTAGAGTATCTGATGGCTGTGTACAGTGACACTGAATTTCTGGTACTACACACTTAACTCAGTTTCCACCAGGAACAGACTCAACACAGCAGCTGTCATACAAACACCTGAGCATGTTAAAGACTAGCAGAATTGCAGTCTATGCTTAAATTCCAAGATGCTCTTGTTCCCCAACTGCAACTCTTGTTCCAGAGTGGGTGTGAGGAGCACCCATCTAGCCTGCATGACCAGGTTTCCTTCCACGATGGTCGTAGATGGTGAAGGTTTGGATGTCTTCCCTTAGGAAGGCAAGCAGTTTGCTGCAACACGCTGCTCAGGACCCTGGTTCTCCCAGAACTGTGTAGGTGTTGGTGCTATGGCTAGTAGCAGCCTGAGCTCTACCTAAGAGCTGCACATAGCAGAATGAGGGTCATGGACTGCAGGTTCCCTGCAGTCAAACCAGTCCTGTCAGCATGAATGCTTCTTCCCTGAGTTATACAAATTCAATCTCTGGCAGAGAATCTGCATTCTAAATCATTATTACTTTGGACTGAAGCACTTTTTATCCACTGCAGCTCCCGGTCTCTGTGTGTGACTTTTTTTAACTCTTGAGCAAAGCTCTGCACATTGAGAACAAGACTTCTCTAACAGAGGTTATGATGATTATCTTCTTGATGACGCAGAAAACCCATAACAACCAGTTCTACCTTTCCCAGACTCTTACTGTGCTCATCAAACCTTGCAAGAATGAAACAAGCTGCCCTCTAACACAGCAGTCACGTCTTTTAAAGCTAGTAATAAATTCAATTTAAAAACACTTCATAAGTCTGTTTAACTTGTGTTCTCTTCAGTTTTCCTGGTACTCAAGGAAGCCTTGTGGCAATGCTCAGTAAACAAAGAAGAAGAGGATTTTTGTTTACTTTTGTAAGATACATCAACACATCAACTTCTTGAGCCCTCTCTCCTCTCTTGTAATTTACTACATGATCGTGGGCATCCAGAGGAGCATATGTTGTAAGCACTGACTCAAGAGCCCTTGCTGGCACATCGGTATTGTATGCTATGTTTTCACCAATGGCAAAGTCAAGCTCTGGGCACAGTATCTCTCCTTCAGCACCTTAAGTAAGCTTCCCTCCTTACTTAAATAGTGACTTAATTACTCTGTTATTGCCTTAATACTTTCCTCAGCAGGCCTGGACTCCACTATAAGAGCTGTCTGTGGAAAGGAAACACTGCACATGGTTCTCGGAAAAGAGGCTCTGTGTTTGGAGCAAATTTGATGTCCTTTCACTCACATACCTACCCATGTTCCTGTGCTTTAGGGAAGAAATGTCTTCCTGAACTACTGCTCTCATCTTCAGTACTTACATAACATGTGCCTTTAACCTTCCTTTTAAACTGGCTGTCTCAGCTTTTACAAGGGAAAAGTGCCCTTTACCAGTCTCTGGACTCAACTGGGCTGCTAGAGTGCCCTGATACTGTCGCTGTCATGGTGCATTGAAGCAACCTCCCAGGGGAGGTCTGACTTGGAGAAATCTGTGCATAACCCTTTGCTGTATGCTTTGGAAAGCTGTCTTTGCACTGTGTGCTTCAGTCACCTCTTTTCCTGTTATACTTGGTGAGGCAAAGTAGCCCAGAACTGAACCTGGTTTTCCATCCTTTCTTCAACTCTCCCCTCTGTAATGTGATCCTAATACTTTTAAATCTCTTGTATGCAGAATTGTTAACATTGTCTTAGCTGATCTATCCTAAGCCTGCTGAATTGGCATTGGTGACCACATGTTAGTGTGCTGTATGGTTTTGCTTACAAAATGACATAGATTCAGAACCAATGGAGCCTTGGGGTGTCCTGGCAAATAGCTATAGCAGCTGTTGGTACCACAAAGACCTGGCTTGTGTAATAACTGCCATCTCTGTGCTACAGCTGCTCTGGAGAAGGAACCGAGGTGGATATGTATTCTGACTTGTATGTTCATAGACTTTTTCTTTAAATTGCAATCTTCAAATACTTAGTGTTTCATACTCCAGAGAGATTTCTGCTTTTTTCCCCCTATAATGCTTGTGCTAATGCATTGTGACACAACATCTCTGTGTGCTAAATGGAGTGTTTGCTGGTGATGGGGAAGTCTGAATCTCTCAGGAATAGTGGTAGAATAAGCTTTACCACTGACTACCTCTTAGTCACAGAAATTTAACCATAAGCAGTTTTATCTTTTAAGGCTAGAAGATGGATGACAATATTTAAGGTTGCCAAGTTAGTCTCCCAAAATCAATGCCAGACTTACTTGCCTATGTGTGTTACTGGGAAGTAAAAGTAACTGGCAAAGGGTGTGATGGTTTCTGGATAAGGGATCTTTGAGCAACAGAGAGCCTTTATGTCCCACTGCCTCAGACAGTGTCCCTCTGTTTCTGAAATACCTTTGAAGCAGTAGGAAAACATAGAATCTCATTAAAACATGAGGGAAAAGCAGTGTATGATGTTTACCTCAAGTTTAGCAAGACTTTTGACACCGTCTCTGAAAAATCCTCATAGACGTTTGTCTATGCCTTACAGGCTCAATGAGTGAGCAGTGAGGAGGACAGAAAAGTGGCTCAGCTGTCAGGGTTAGAGGGTTGTAGGCAGCAGCACAAAGTTCAGCTGAAGGCCAGCCAGTGGTAGAGTACTCCAGGGGTGGATATTGGGGCCTATGCTATCTGACATTGTTATGAATAAAAGGACAGAGTGCACCCTCAGCTAGTTTTCAGATAGCACGAAACTGGAAGGAGTGGCTGATGCAGCACATTGTTTTGCTGCCACTCAGAAGGATCTTAAAAAAATGGAGAAATGGCTGACAGGAACTTCACGAATATCAATGAAATAAAGTGTAAACTCCTGCACCTGAGGAGGAGTAACCCCAGGTACCAGAATAGGCTGGGGGCTCAGTGGCTACCAAGCTGGTTAGCAGAAAAGCCCTGAGGACCATAAGCCAGCAGTACACCCTTGTAGCAAAGGTCATCTGCATCCTGAATTGCAACAGGAAGATCCACACAAGATCCACAAGTAAAGAGAGGTGATCCTTTCTCTCTACTCAGCACTGGGGAGAAACACCTGGAGTGCTGGGCCCAGGGCTGGGCTCATCAGTACAAACAAGACGTGGAATTACTAGACAAAGGACTGGATTGTGTCTCAAGATTTGTTCTCTAAATAACCTGAAATGGCTCCCTAAACTGCTCCTGGAGTTTGCAGACAACTGGGAGGCACAAGGCAACCAAGTCCCTGATGGTTCTGTGAAGAGCTCTATGGGAAACAGTTATTCATGGAGCACGTTAAACTTTTAAACACCTTTCTGAATTCCCTCCTGTGCTTCTGCATGTGCAAAGAAGTATGTAAGAAACCCACTGTTTGAATGACATGACCTATAAACTGTTACCAGTCTTTTGGAAATACATGCTATAGTTGCACTTCATCCTTCTTTCCAGGATGCAATTGCTTAGAATTGTACAGCAAGGGAACTTCCAGCTAGGCTCTGGCCAGATTACCCATATGGCATCCCCAGGAAGCACAGATGCTCTCTCCTTTCTTAGGAGCTGTGCTGTCATGCCTGGTCTTAGCTGGTCAATCCCCCTGCTTTGATTTGCATGCCAAGGTCCCTGAGCTATCAAGCAAGACTCCAGCCCTTCCAGTTCCCCAGGTCAGATCAAAAAGTGGTCAGCTCCCTGACTGAGAATCCCTGGTGCTGGACACATTCTGGCTTGCTGTGCACAGTTAAGAATAAATAATGAAATATTAACAAGAGGACAGGGGGAATAACATGGATTTTCATTAGATTTTCAGCAATGGTACCTCTCTTAATCAACTATTCCACCTCTGTTTCATACTGTTCCCTGGTACTCTTTTCATAATCTGCCAACTATTTTGTGGGGGGCAGCTGCTAGTTGTTTCCTAGGTGTTGCTCATCTCTTTTGGCAGAGACCTGAGCCTTACACATAAGTTATTATTTTATTCATACGAGACTATTGGTACCTAAAGGACCTGTGGTTTTCAGGTGAAATATCATATTCTTCCTTTATCAGTTTATATTTATACATATGCATGCCAACATGTCTCTGAATTAGAAATTGGTTTTTTCTTCCCTTCTCAAAAACAGTTCTAGAATAATTTTCATATACAATCCTTTTGCAAAATATAGTTAAGTTACAATCACAGCATATTCCTTTTCCATCACATTTTTACTTTTAAATATTTTGTCCTCCAATACTTCACAAAAGGTCTAAACTGCAGTAATACTGTGGTTGTGGCATTTATTCACTCCTCCTGTACCTTCTGGAGGTATTTCACTGCATCTATGTAACTTTTTTCTCTCTGCACTATTACTTCGAAACTTTCCCTTTGTTTTGGTTTATTTGGTTTTTTACAGTTTCCTAAAAGAAATTGAGTTAAGTTCTGGCCTTTTTTAAAAAAAATAACAGTGTCATTATACTGTGAGGTATTGTTATATTTTATTATGCAATGATTGTATATAATTCTGTTATAACTGGAATACTTACAGAGAAAAATTCCATTAAAACCTATGGGTATCAAAGATGTAAATCCTGGAACTTCCAACTATTTTCCTAGCAACCTTCAGAATTCTCTGCCACAGCTCCTCTTCTATTATTTATTTTCTTTTTAGTTTGTCACTGTACTCTTACAGGGATTTTTAGCTATTGCTTTCAGGATCCAAATAGAATGATCATGAGAAGACATATGAACACACACCATACACACTTATGAATTACGGGGGAAGTAACAGAAGTAGTATCAGGAAAAAAAGCAGGTTATTTCATAGACAACTTCCTTGGTATAAAGAATTGCCAAGGCAACAGCACTTACAAAATGTGGCATGTTCTAATGATTTGGTAGCTATAAAAAACACCTTATTTTGAATATTTTGCAGAGTTTTGAGAATGTAAAGCATGTCACTGCCACATGTCATTTAATCCCCAGAGACACAGATGAGTCCCATCTGCTTTTGTTCTTATGTGCAGCATTGTTACTTTTATCTGTGGCTGCAAATGCATTATTCCTTTCAATGCCCTTTGATTTAAAACACATCCATCGCGCCTTCAGGGAAGACTACTCACACAAGAAACAATGGAATCACATCAGCTACCTCCATCCTGTGTGTATGCGTCTGTGTGTGTCTGTGTGTGTTTGCGTGTTGTGTATTTGAATATCTCTTTCATTTAAAACCTCTTTTTAATCTACTTCCCTTCTGGGTAATCTTTGACTCTAATCTTTGTTTCTCGCTATGCAGATTGTTTCTGCCTCTTCAACATAAAACTTATTAGATACCCAGAGGAATGTGAGAAATGACATGATTTCCTAGGCAAAAAGGACCTAATATTCCTGAAACTGGTCATTTCCGTTCTTTCATAGCAGATAAAGAGCTCCCAGCAGTGATGGGTATTAAAAAGGTGTGCTAGGAAAGGTTTCATCTCAAAGACTTCAGCTAAATGACAATATATTAAAAAGAGAATATAGGCCACTATATAACGAAAGATGAGTTTATATTTTTGGTCCTACTGGCTTGGTGTAGATGTTTTAAAGGCTGAGATATGTGTTTAAGGTGGAGAGATACACATTAAGGTATTAACAGTGGGATACCTCTCCAATGTATTATAGTTATCTAAACTGCCCCGTTACTCAGGTCAGAAACATAACTGGCTACAGCCAGAAAAGTAAAAAAAAAAGTGGTTTTAGTGTAATGGTAGTTTACACTAACTCCGTGCAATATAACTGTAATTACTACATCACTAGGTGAAGAGGGAACACAGGAGGAAGAAGTTGGAGCAGTGATGAAGAGAGGGACTCGCCTTGCAGAATGCTGTCTGAAGGTGACTCTTGTCAGCTATCCTGGTATTTGTGGAGAGGTGTAGTAGCGGAAGCCAAAGGAATTATGAAAGAACCATACGACAAAAGTGAGATACCAGTGATATGGTCATCAGTTTACTGGAGCGGGCTTCTGGACTCCCTGCTCCCACTATCTCACAGAGCATCTCATGTCTCACAGAGAAAGCATTACAAACTCCATCAACTCATTGCCATCAATGAGGCAGATATGGCAATATGCAAAGCATTCACAGATGGCTCTGAAAGGGTTAAGTCAATCTGCACCTCCCCATCAAAAACCCACTCTACACATGTGCAGAGCTCAGATCTGGAAAAGCCATAAGTGAACTGACAGATGCAATAATGTTTTCAGTGGAAACAGATAGGAAAGTCTGACTAACGTTGAGAAGACCATAGGTAGGAAGAGTCCTTTTTCCCTAAACCCAGTGCAGACAATAGCAGTGATAGAGCCTGGAATGACATTATGGTTTAACCTCAGACTGCAACTTAGTACCACGCAGCTGCTTGCTCACAACCTCCCTTTCCCCAGTGGGATGGAGTGGAGAATTAGAAAAAAAATTGTAATAATAACAATAATGAAAAATATTAATAATAATAATGAAAATGGAGACAACAAAAAGAGAGAGAAACAAAACACAAGAAAGAGAAGTGACGCACAGTAGAATTGCTCACCACCCACTGATCAGTTCCCAGCCCATCACCAAGCAGCAATCGGCTCCTTCTGGTCAGTTCCCACCAGTTTATATACTCAGATACAGTAACTTTGCAGGAAGAGGGAGAGAAGTCATTTTGCCTCAAGACATGAAGAGCTCAAAGATTCCAAGAGCTTTTCCTTAGCCAAAGCCATGCCTTTACCAGGTGAAAAAAGCTTGTTCTTTTCTTATAGTTCGAAGGTGAGGGGGGAATCTTGGCTCTGAACCATCGTCTCACTGTGCTGTAATGTTAATGGTGGTAATATTGTTTAACTTCTCTGGGCAATGCAGAGGACAGGCTGGAGTGGGCATTATACAGACAGTAATATCGTGAAAATGAACCTCCTGGTGTGCTCAAAGATGTTGCAGCGATTCTTTCCCTTTTTCCTCCTGCAGTGCTCATCAGCTGGTTATGACCCCAGAGATGGCTGGTTTCCCGAACAATGAACTTTTGCCTTGCCAGTCTGCCACCTGCACTTGCACAGCAAAGAATGCAATACACAAGGCTACAGAAGTCTCTTCCTGCCTTTTTTCCCCTCATCACTCAAGCCTCAGCTGTTGCCCATGAACAAAGCGTGAGCTTCGCTGTCCGTAAGGCAAAGGCAAAGCACAAACTCCCAAAGTGAGCATGGATCTCAGAATGCAAAGGGAGTTCCAAGTTTGTCTTTACAATATCAGAAACTCAAAAGCTGGATGACATGAAACATGGTGTTAGAGCCCTGTGAAAGGGGTGAGGGTTAGCCTGATGAAAATTTTGACTGCACCATGAATGGCTGCTAAATTGTTCAGTGCTTAGTACATGAAGTGGGAAATAAGGAGACACATTTTCCTAAATCTGAAATATTTTCTTGCTTGGGAAGCAAAACTTAAGTAAGATATGCATAGACAAGACTTAGCCCTGTTTTAAGCAGCGTCAATAAGCTTTCACTAGGTCAGACTAAACTTTCTGTCTGTCTATGTGAAATATGTTGTGCTGCCAACCAGCTGGTGATAGTTTGGAGGTTGTGGCAGCAGAATTGGCTGCTATCAAGGGATGTTTTTAAAGGAAAGGAAGTCTGAGGCTTTGGTGGTGGAGGCCTTCAAAGATAAAGTGAACTGTAAATAGGGGCATGAAAATTCTTGGCAGGAAGTCTGAATTTATTTCATGTTTAAGAGAAAAGCTGCTTCTAATACTGTATTGATGAGTAAATGACTGGCTCTGAGCAAATTAGACTTGTGAGCAATCAAACAAGGTTTGTGGAGATCTGACAAAGGACACGAAATTTTAAGTGCTATGCTTTGTCTGATTCAGCCCAGATTTGCTTATGTGCATATAAAGTTGCTTAGCATGGTCTGTATCATAAAGTTTACATATGTTTTGTTGTTGGTTTTTTTTTTCCTCCGACTCTAAAAGTAATAAGATCTCAATGACAACTGAATGTTGGTTAGCCATGATCTGATTTTAGAATGCTAAATGTTATTGTCTTTTCCTCAGGTGTAGGGCTCAGTTCCTGGTTTTGTTGGGATCAGTGGGGATATGAAACATTTGTCTCTTCCCGTTGCACTCTGCCGGGCAAACCTGCATTGACTGAGTCACTCATCCTGACTAAGAGCAGAAATTAACTACAGTGAAAATGAGGTACTTCCAGACAATGATGATCTGGGGAGCATGATTTTGTCTTTCTTTACTTCGTTGACTTAATGCTTTGGTAACTTCAGTCTAATGCCCCTGCATTATGATGGTGCAGACTAAAAAAAGTTAAAACAAAGCTGGTGCTCCATGAGTCCAGACGGAGCATGACTGTCATCTTGTGAAACGGCAGCAGTGTTTGCAGGTGCAGGAGGCTTGGTTCTGAGGGAGACCACAACTAGCCTGAAAATCAGATAGTGACCATGTACTGTCTGCGCTGCCCTCTTGTATTCCCCAGTGTAGACTTCCTGAGCCTGCTAAAGCATTTTGACCCAAAGGTGAAATGATTTGCCCATTTGGCAGAGACTTCCTCTGGAGAAGGATGTGTTGTCTCCTTACCTACAGACCTGTTTCCATTAGATCTATCCTTTCCCTACCCTCCTGCCCTCTTTTTGACATCATCAGGCAACACATAAGTAGATCTGGTGATGTCAAGAGTGCTGAACTGCTTGGGCTGAGATACTGATACCATAAATTTGAATTATAAAGTAAATGGAAACTCGTGACCCTAATATCTTTGCAAACTACATTAGAAGGCTTAGATCTTGAACAAAACACTACTGCAGAGAGTATGCTGCAAGATAGCTGTTTGGTTGTATTAGAAAGCTATTTGCAAATCTTTTGCTTAGAGCTCTTGGAGCTGCCCAGTTGCCTTTTATGAATTGTGTGTGAAGCCTGAACAAGAATGGGTCCAATTTAAAGTTGCTTCCCATTTGCCACTTGAAGCAGTGACAATTGCAAACTATCTAACAACTTTTTATTTAATTTGTGATTTCCTCTTCCCATTGCTACAGCTGCTCAATCTGGATTTCAGTTGCTGATTCAGTTGCTTTCTAAAATGACACAATATTAAAGGGAAAGCACTCCATCATTTGTCATTACCTGCTCCGCCACTTTTATAGACCCTTCAAAAAAAGCACAAGATGGCTAAGAACTATGAAATGTACTTTCTGCACCATTATATGACCTCCTACTTTTGTTATTTCCCCAAACCTACTGACTCAGAGGCGATGAGGACACTAAGCAGCATCCTCCTCTACAGCCAGCCCGTGCTGAACATCAGTGAAACCCACTGCATGACACACAGTTAGATCTGTGTCATAAAGCCTCCCCAGGGCAGCATAAGACATACACTGACCCTGTGGAGTGAGTTGAGTGGAGGCCACTGAGACAACAGGATGCTGGAGCACAGTATGGTCACGAGAGACAAGGAGATACACCTTTGGTCAACTTGGAGATGAGAAAGCAAGCGGAGTTCTCTTGGCTGCCTTCAGCTTCCATGAGAAAGGGCACCAGGATCCAGAAGCCAGGGTCTTCTGGAAGGTGCACAGGGACAGCACTGGTAAGATAAAATTGCATGATGGGGCATTGGCACCATACTAGGGGAGCCTTTTTTTTTCCTCTCAAATAGTAACTATCGCAGACACCAGCTCCCAGACTGACTGTCCAGATCGTAACCTAATAGAGCTATCCCTGCTCTAAGAAGAAGGGTTGGATGGGGCTACCTCTGGAGGTCCCTTCCAGACAAATTATTCTGCCAGACCATGAATCTGTATAGATAAGACCCTCCCTCAACTCAGCTGACACAGACACATCTTTTCCAATTTAGAACTTAATTTTCTCTCTTGGCATGGTGCAGAACTAAGTGACCAGAGAGGTTTTTTCACATAACCACAGCTGAGCTTCAGGGAACACAGTGTGCAATCTTGTCAGCCCAATCTGCAAACTGACTTTAGGCTGTTTGAGTTCTCAGGTTGAAATGAGACCTCTTCAAGCCTGCCTCTTTCTTCTAAGTAATTTTTCTGCTGAAATCTATGTTGCATTAAGGACAGAAATGAGGAATGTGGCTTCTTCTGCAACATTCTGGAATGCAATGAGTGCTGAAAATATCCATTTCTGAATGGTGATAAGGTTTGTAGACATCTATTTCAGCACTCTAGAGCAAAACCAATTCATAGCAAGGCAGGACAGAGGCACCTGCACCTTGCTGTTGACACATATAAGTACTCAGCCTGACTAGAGGTTCTCTTTCTGCTGCAATTTACCTACATAATTGCAAGCCCCCAGTGGAAAGACTCTTATTCCAAACACATCATCTGGTTCTGGTCTCAGCCTTCTTATCAGCTGCTCTGCTC
Source organism: Corapipo altera (assembly GCF_003945725.1). Taxonomy (NCBI): domain Eukaryota; kingdom Metazoa; phylum Chordata; class Aves; order Passeriformes; family Pipridae; genus Corapipo; species Corapipo altera. Next base: position 1,023,885 of record NW_020884909.1, on the reverse strand, counting down.
AATGTGGGAAGTACTTAATAAGCAAAACTCTTTCTTCAGGAGTGTGTTCTAAAACAGCAATAAACTCCTGTCTACCTTTTTCATTCCCTGGGGTGATACTGACTGCCAGTCTCTACCTGTCTCAGTCACATTTATTAGATTGTGCAGGATCTCTAGGCAATAGGCATCCTCAAACAACCGTGTCAAGAGTGACGCAATGAGTTTTGATCTACTTTAATCACACCCTAGAGCTGGAGAGACTTTATATCTCCCTCCTTGCTTGTAGCACACAAATGAAATTGTGTATGCTACCACCATCGCTAACTCATGTTCTCCTCCACATGTCTTAGGAGAATAAACCAGAGAGAGTAAAAAGTGTCTTCAGGCCATGAATCCTGTGTCTGGAATGGAAGCTCTGGCTCTGAGACCATCAGAAAGCCCTCTGAGTTAGAGCAAGGCTGAAGACTCCCAAGGCGCTACCTGGTGTCATCCCAAAGACCAGATGGGTGCTATTTTCTCATGCACTGTATCTGCTTCTAGATCTCTCCCCATATGCAGAGTGGTATACCAATACATGTATATACCAGATACTGTTATATAGCAGGTACTGGTGATTCAGGGCTCAGGTGCTTTTTCTGGACCTTCCCACTTTTTCCAGTGAGGTTTGAGAGAAGTTAACACCCCAAGATTTAGCCCAGATCACTATCAGCAAATGTGCATAGAAATACCTCCAACTTTCCTGGAGCCTGGCGACTTCTCAGAAGCTTGGGCCAGCTCCACAGTTGCAGCTGTTCCTACAACAATATAGATCAGCCTTAGAGCTGTGCCAGGGAACACACACAGAAAATTAGTGACTGAACATGAAGTCTGGTTCATTGAACTGAAACGTCAACCTCAAGAGGCAAGCATGTGCAGCGAGCTACTGTAGCACACAGTAACTCACAGCAAATACAGGTTTGCCTAGGACTCTGCCTGCCTCCCTTAAATGTATTGACACATATCAATGGCACTAGTGCTCTTGATCACAGAGCAGTGTCACCTATAAACATGCTTGTGCCATGACAAGTGCATTCCATCCTAACTCCACGCATATGCGAGGCCTCAGCATGGTCTCAGCATTGAGAGTGAGCAGATCCTGGTGCATGAACCACCTAAATTATCAATGGCAAGATATTGTACTCTGTGAAAGCACAGGAATCCTCACAGCTATTCAACAGTATCTATTTGGAGTCAACCAGTTTGTATAACACAAATCACTGCAGTTCCATCAGTCCTACACAGCTGAGGCCTGAAGTTTAGACTCCTTGTATAGGTATTTAAGTAACACCCTTGCTTCTTCCTGCTGCACAGATCTCATCAGTCTAACTAGTACACATTAGAGAGACTGTAGCTTGGCAGCAGAACCTGGCCTTTGGAGGCTTTCTTGCCAATGTTTCTGTTGCTGCAGAAATGGTACCTGCTTGCATGGAAGTGAACCAAGAAATTTGTGAGGATTTGCTCTTAGAGATCACCAGTTGTGTTCTGATGTGATCACTAGAGCTCATCTAAATCAGCAAAGCTGTGAGGAAGCATGAAATGAGCGTAGCATAGCAATTCAGCTCTGTATTGTGAGTTAGCCAAAGAAAAGCTGCTTTGCACCAGCTGGGTATGTAGAGTCAGGCTGAGTTACTTCATCATTTACATCTTTAAGCTGGTTAGCTCACTTGCAGTGCACCCTGGATGTGGTGGATTTGTCCCATACAGCTGAGCACTTATATTCCCACCAGACTGCAGAGGAAGGACCCTGTCCTCAGTTTGCCTTTGCCTTTGTTGGTCTTTCCAAAGCCATATGGCCAGAGTAAGACCCTGATGCCAAGCTGTAAAGAGCAAAGAAATTAAGAGGTCTGACTATGCTCCGTGTGGCATATGGGCACTGTAGTGGTCTCACTTAAAAAAAAAAAAAAAAAAGAAAGAAAAAGTATATAAAAGCACAGTAATTAGAATGCATGGGTTGTCTGGAGTAGCAAAGTGCATGTTTAACTTCCTTGGGTATTCAGACCCAGTAGGTGCCTGTGCCCAGATCTGAAGGTAGCACTCCTCAAAGAGCCAAGGTGCCCTTGTGGTCACTGCGACATGCTCTCGGAGAACTTCCTTGCAGGGTTGTCTGTACCCTGGCTCTCAGAGTGCACTATATTCAGAGAAAGGAGCAGGAATGGGTCTGATCCCTCCCTTCCAATCTTCCCCAGGGTTTTTAAGCCCCTCCATCCAACATTGTTATGCAGCTGCTAGGACGCACGGGGTCCTTCTGTCCTCTGTGTGCTCCTTCAAGGATTCCTCCTGGCCTAAAAGGGATGTCTGGCTCTAAGAGATATCATCTGGGACCTAGGGAGGCTGAGAACCTGTTTCCTGGTTTTTCATATAGCCCATGTCCAAAGAAAGCACCACTAGTTCTTCAGGAAGGAGGGCTGCAATGACCTAACATGAATGAAGAGACTACCTGCAGTGTAGCAAGTTGAAGTCAGGTTGAAGCAGAAAGTTGCAGGAAGAATTGGAAAAAAAGGATTGAGTTCTTCATATGCTGTTTTTGTTTGGTATTTGCCTACTTCTTGTCACAAATTTCCTGTCGAACAGCCCTACAGGAGTTTTCAGCAGCTGATGAATTATTATGAACTCTCTTGAAACAACTCAGCACTGTGTGAGAGTGATGTTAGTTATGATGTATTTGCTATGACTTCCATGTCAGTGCACTAGGAAATCCTGCAGGAGTTCATTTGGAGTTAGTGTTAAAATGCTCTGCTACCGATAACATGCTAAGATCATCTTGACTTTTCTCTCTTCTGCCTCAACCACTCAATTCCCAGGTCTTTCCTTTTCTTTTTTTCTTTTCCTTCCTCTTTTTTTTTTTAATTTTAAAAAAAAATCCACAAAGCAGAGGTCAAATACAGACCAACTTAATCAGAAATTCATTTTATCTGCTTTAGCAGTTGTCTGTAAAATTGCATACTTGTAAACTGTTGGCAAAAGCATCTAGCAAAAAATCCTCTGTATTATTTATAACAGCAGCTTGCCTTCATGTGCCGCTCAGAGAAATTAAGCATCCCCCTAATGAATTAGTGATTACTCAATATTTAAAAGGCAGTATTTACATGATACACAACTTCTCGATTATAGCTAGCTGCCATCACCTGCCTGTCAGTTCAGCTTCTCAAGTAGCATGGAAGTGTCTTAAGGATAGCAAGGTTCCTAATTCAGCAAGGTGGGGTAACATTTTTCTGCAATACCACTGCTACATTAGGCAGCTGAAATGTCGATCTGTAATAACGAAATGCACAGATGTTTTGCAGATTGAACTAATGAGGAATTACCTCTGTGACATGAATAGTCCAGTGCGACATCACATATATGTAAGTTTCCCGTGCCCCTGCACTTCTGAAATAGGTGGACCACTATCTCTGCCTTAAAAAGACAATCCTGCTTTATGCATAAATTGTGAGAAACACGACATGGTCCTTCACACCTGGAATACTCAGTCTTAGGACTTACAGTTGCTGCAGACTTGTATGTTTCAGCTGTAAGGGAACAACAAAAGCACATTTTGTGTAGAATACCGAACATCTTTCAGGACTGTGGTTATTTCAACTTTCTCACATAAAAACATGTTGTTGCTAGCCTTGTAATCCTCCATGTCTTGGAATAATCACACAGTTCTTATTTTTGTTTGTACCATGATGAAACTTCAAAAGACACCTTGGTCAGAAGACTACAGAAACCCATTATTATTTGTGTTAGATGTTTCCAGCTTATATCCATTGCTGTGTGGAAGGTTTCTTACTAAACATACTAAAAGTGTGTTTAATAAAAACAAAGCAAAATACTAAATGTTTGTAGTTATAGAGATATAAATCTTTCAAAATGATGCACAGAAAGTAAATATTTAAAAATTTTCTTCTGGTCATTTTTCTTTGTAGAACACCATTTCACTCTCATACCTACAGGGTTATTACAGTCATCATGCCCAGCGTGAAGTTACAATTTCCTATTCTCAAAAAAGACATGGATACGTTAGATTTTTTAAGAAAGCATGAATATATTTCTTTTGAAACATTTCAATCAATTTCTGAAAGTTAAAATTACTCACTTTTAATTTAAAAAACCCCCAAACAAATAAACCAAAAAAAACCCAAGCAAAACCCCACACCTTCTCCTACTTAAAAAATGTGCCCAGCATTATAAGGTCCACAAACTTACCCAAACTGATTACAAAACTCAGTTAGACCAGCACAGAACTCTAACAAAGTTTAAGATATAAATCCTTCTGAAAATAAGAGTTGAGGTAGGATGTGACTAGCATTTAGGAAAAAAAATAAAAACAACAGCAACAAACAAAACAAACCACAACAAAAAGAAGTAAAACACTGGACAACCAGAGATGAGCTTACCTTTAAAGAAAGAGAGGAACAAGGATGACCAGAGACATAGTGCAGAATAAACAAATCCCAAGCACTTTTCTGCGAGCATTGTCAAAATAGGCTGGCTATTCTTCCTGAGCAGAGGGTAAAGGAGGATGAGGTCTTGAAGACAGCCTGCAATGACTGACGGATTTGGCAATTACGGTAATAAGGCATCAAACCAGCTTCCCACCAGGGGAGAGAAGTGCATTTGCTCATGTGCTTCTCCAGTCCCCAGGAGCCAGATCAGCTGAGTGCTTGGTCACCAAATCCAAACAAAAAGGTTACATTCCTTTGGACTCACACTGCCAGACACACGGGCTCTTTCCTTGGTCAGGAGCAAATGCTACTGATCCCTGCACACAGCTGTGTATGTACTGTGAAAAGGGGGAGTGTGCTGCCTCGGAGATGCTTTTCACATCCCCACAGATTGTACCTAACTCGAGACAGCACGTCTGCAGTGCTTCCAGTGCTTGCACTCGAGTGCCTCTAGAGCTGTTTCCCAGAGAAATGAGTTTGTGTCCCTCTCTGCTCTCTCCCAGCTGCCAGGGCAACTGGCAGCAAGCACCTGTGGCATGGATCCTCTGCCACACACCTGCTCTTTCTCCCAGCAGAGGTGGCTGGGGAGATTCCATCATGCAAAAGATCGGAAAGACAAAAACAGCCAGTCTCCTGTCCTTTTCAATGCAGCTCTTCCTGCAATCACTTCCACCAGATGCAGGGAACTGCCCTGAGTGACCTCCTCCTCAGCTGCCCACTGCTGCTGGTTCCCCACTGTAGGATTTTCCACACAACCTGGACCCCCTTCCTCCTCAATCCCCACAATTTTATTCACTAGCCAAGAAAAGCAAGGAAAGTCAAAGTCTTGAATAAATGATATTAATCATTTGGGCCTTTCTTTACTACTTTGAGTGCTCTGCACAATCACCCACTTCTCTTTCCCTGCAAAGGGGTAGGATTTGCACTTCCCTTGTTGAATTCCTGGGGCTCCTGCCTCGGCAGAGTACAACCTTGGGCTTCAGAGAGCAGCACCAAGTCCTGACTCCAGGCAGAAGGAGGGATTGGGTGCTGCTGTAGTGAGGCTGCAGTGGGCAGTGCAGGCTGATAGAAGAGAAGGGCCCTGGGATGTGAGGTACAGGGTGTGCTGAGGAGGAGGAGGAGAGGCCTGGAGGGATGAGTGCTTGGGCACTGGCTGGCCCTGGAGACCCAGGGCTGGAAACATCTGCCCTGGGGTCAGTGGCAGAAACGCAAATCTCGTTATCTTGTGAAAGGATCTGCCAGCATCAACATCCCACCTCTTCTGGCCAGGGTCTGCATCGATGCCCCCCCTCTCTCCCAAAAGTGATCCTAGGGGCCATAATGCCTAGGGCACAAGCCAGGAAATGCTAGTCAAAACACCAGAAAAAGGGCAGAAAAGCAGCACAGCTGGGCAGAGCAACTCTGCCGGCATTGTTAGTAATACTGAGAGGTTTTCTGCAGTTTTCATGCTCTCCTTTTCCTTTATTAAATGCTAAATAGACCTGGGGCCTAGGACCACAAGGGGCTGGTGTGGGCCTCAGCTGCACCCTGGACCAGGTTTAGGTGGCTACTGATGCACCCTCCGATAGTAGGGTGGCTTCCTGGGGGCCTGGGAAGGGTCCTCAGAGCTGCTGGCCCTCCTTTTTAGGGCTGGCTGAGGCCTCCCAGGTGAGCATTCACTGCCTCAGCTCCATGCGGAGGTCCCAGGCACAGCTTCCCCTGAGTTCTCCTGGGCCTCTTTTTGCTCCATGCAGATGGAGGGGGAGAGGGAGGGGCAGAACGGGGACTGCTGGGAGCCCCAGGAAGGGCTGGCCTTGGGAGATCCCCTTTGGAAGCACAAGGGCTAGAGGCAGTAGCAGAGCTGTCCTCCCACCCCCCAGATGAAAGGCTGTCCCCCCAAAAGACCACCCGATGTTGGGCCTCCCCCCAAGCCCGTGTGTGATGGTGTCACTGAGCTGCTGGGCAAAGCTCTTTGTGTGTGTGTGTCCCGCAGCAGCTGGAACAGAGCCCACTCATCCAGGCCAGAGTAATGCAGGCTGCGGGACAAGTTGCTGCTCTGCTGCTGCTTCCTGGCATCCTCAGAGAGCTGCCCCAGCTCCTGATGCAGCCACAACAGCAGATGATGCAAACACAGAAGAGGGACACCCAGATGTGCTTGTGGGAGACACTCACTGGACTCCAGGGCAGTGGCCCCAAGGCTGATGGCAGGGTTATTGCAGGGCTGTGGAGACTGGGGGCAGCTGGGTGTCCAGGAGCTCCTGCTCTCAGGTGGAACACATCCAGTGGTGCCCCACAGGGTGGAATGACATGCTCCAAAAAGCTCTGTGGCCTTGCTCTCCATGTGCTGCAGCGGGCTGGGGGCAGCTGGGGATGTCGAGCTTCTTCGCTCCCTCTCAGTGATGCTGCAGCAGCGAATGTCATGCTAAAAAAGCGTGGCCACAATTGCTCTCTGGCCTTGGGAGGGATGGAAGGAATACCCAAGTCCCTCATGAAGGAAACTCTCCCAGCTCCCCAGGGTGAGTTTTCTCCTTACAGATCACCTCTGCTGTCAGGAGAGCATCTCCTGAGTATCACCTTGTCTGCCTAAACTTAGGCAGGGCCTGGACATCATGCCTTGTGCACAAGGCTGTCCTCATGACAGGCTTGGAAACCACTTTTCCTCTCCCAGAGATGGAGAGTTCCACTTGGAAACAGACTTAGAGGGGCTCAGGCTGAATGTCATCGGTCTTGCAAGAATGGCAAATGCATTTACATTATGGCTCCCTGCAGTCACAAGATCTGGTGCTATAATTTCCCACTTTAAACCTGGAAATGCAGACAGCTGGAATCCAGGGGTTTTGCAGTCCAGCTGTTTTCTGCACTCCTCAGCTCTTAATCATATTCCAAAATTACACTACAAGTGAATTCTTGGAACTGCCTGGGTTGCTTTGTTCCACAGCCATTTAACCATGTCCTGTGGCAAAAATGAGCATGTCTTACTACCAAATATACACCCTGGAGTCTAGGAAATCATACTGGAAAATCACCGTTTCTGACTGTGGTCCTAGGAGGCAGTGGTGGACAGACACCTATGGATGCTTTTTGTATCACAAGCTTGGAGCAAGGGAAACTGGGGTCCAGCTCTAGTGCCAAGGAGTTGGGCTGCGAGCAGTGATGGGGACTGAGGATATCCCACAACCAAGTTTTCTCCCTCAGAAATCACGAGAAGGCACTGGCAGTACAAGGCAGACCACGTAAGTCACTGCCTTCCTGATCTGGAACCAGGCTCGTTGCTGGGCTCACTGCTCACATAGCCTGCAGGTGTGGTTCCCTGCTCACAGGCCTGACAAGAAAGGAAACAGCAAGAGCAAGATCATTGTGCAAGTCTGTGTGGTACTTCCTCTCTCTCTCTCCCATGTTCATCTGGGAGTGCTGCTACTGCAAAAGGCTTTCACAGGGATGATAGAACGGGGCCCTTTTGGCTGAGATCGTGCAGGAAGGATGAATACCTGCCCCTCAGCTCTGGGTTCATTGCTCAGCCTCCCTCTCCTACAGAAGCAGGTAACAAGAACACAGAAACCAAGCTTTTTCACCAAAGAGTTGCGAGATAGACATTTTCTTTCACTGCCATTTCCCACTGTGAAAAGCTGGGATGGACTACTGAAGGCTGGGGCTTACAGAGAGTGTCTGCATCAAGGCTCTACCTACCAGTTCAGGTGGTGCTCTGACCATGTGAAGTTATGTGACTTGTTCCTCCTCTTCTTGGGATTGCTTCTTCTGTTGATCACAGCACTACAACTCAGCAAGTTCAGAGCTGGGCATCCTTCCTCTATGGCTGGGTGTGCCTGCAGGTGGGCTATCTCTGCTCTTTCCACCACCTCTCCCAAAGCTTGCTGCTGAGTTTGCCCAGTCAGCCCTTCCAGCACTGGGCTTGACTTCCAAGCCAAACTCCAGAACCTCGGGCTGGGAGTCAACTCGGATAAAGGACAGTTGGCCACAGTCACACTTCACAGCTGAGCAAGGAGAAAAGCGGATAAAGAAAGCCCTTATTCTGCAGGTAGCACTGCAAAGTGCTTTGCCCCAGGATTAGTTAAAATAAGTCACAAATGATCTGGAGAAGTCTCAGGCAAAGGTGTCAAGTGCTGGAGTGCATACGCTCTGCAAGGTTTCCCCCTGCATGTCAAGCTGTGGAGACCACTCATTGGGTTCAGCTCCTCTCCAAGGAACGTGGACAGCAGAGCTGTGCTAAGATCCCTCTGATACATCAGGTCACACATGCAGAGGCCAAGTGACCTTCCTGGTGGGGCTGGGGATGCTGGAGGACAAGGCACTGCAAGGATGTGAACATCTGGCTGGCTAAGCAGGGAGCTAGCTGGGGTGATCCAAATGCTGCTGGGTGCTGGGATGGGGAAGCTGGGGAAGTGAGCTGTGGAGGGGTCTCCTCTGGTGCAAAGGGAGGCAGATGGTGGCAGGAGGGTCTGCATGAACTGGGAATCTTATGGCTCCTCATTCCTGCAGGCAGCAGAGGCCCCGTGGGTGGGTGAGGTGGAAATGGAGCTGCACCTGAGTTCTGAGTACTCCAAAGGCACACGGAAGAGAGCTGCACAACAAAAGCAAGGTGTGAGGAGCTACAGTAGTGCCAGTGGCCCTTTGTATCCAAGGGCTGAGGCTCTAACACTTCAGCCCCTGCTCTGTCCTTTCCCCACATAGGAGGAAGGGAAGCAAGAGGTGCAGGGCAGCATACCAGAGCTCAGCTGGGAGGGAGATTTCCCCTCCTCAGCCTATGTGCAATGGTCAGGGCAGTGACTGGAGCTCACCCTGTCTCTGGCTCATCTTCATAGGCACGAGGAGTGAGTGTGGCAGTGGGGAGCCCCCCTAATTCAACCAAGCCCTGTGGACTGCAGCAAGCAGCAGATGGAGCAGGAAGCTGCAGTGCTGGGGTCTGGCAGAAGCTCAGCTGGTAAGAGAGCACTGCCAGCTCCCACCCCGCCTGGCAGGGGTTCACTGGGGACAGAAGTCTGTGCAGTGCCCAGCCAAGACTGCATCTGTGCTTGTCTGCAGCACTCCTGGAGTCAGCCTTGGCCATCCTGACCACTTGAGAATGCTCAAAAAGCATCCCGGCTCTCTATTGACCTGTGGGTGACTGACAGGCTGTCTGAGATGCAGCATCACTTTGTGTCATGGCCATGCTGGTCCCAAACTCCATTCCTCCCTCCTGGCCTCGCCTGCCAAGGGCAGCTGGAAAGACAGCTTCTCCTGATGCCTGTGTGGGGTGGTGAGGAGGCAAAGGAGTCCTTCCCCTAGTTTGAAGGAGAATCACAGAATAAAAGAATTGTTAGGGTTGAAAGGCATCTCTGGAGATCACCTAATTCAAACCCTCTGCTGAGGGAGGGTCACCTAGAGCAGGAACATGTCCAGGTGGATTTTGAATGTCTCCAGAGAGTAAGATTACGAAACAGTTGGTGAATCCCAGGACAGAGCCCTGAAGCATGTGCTCCAGAGGGACATGAGGACTGCGGATCTCCATCTCTGTGCCTGTTCCCCATCTCTACATTTCTTTCTCCATCTCAGTGTCCATCTCCCTCTGTCCCTTTGTCTTTCCTGCTCTCCATCCCTTTGCTTCTGTTTCTGTCCCACTTCCCGGTTTTCTCACTCGGCCACTCCGTTCTGGTCACGTCCCAATTCCTCCCTCTCCCTCTCTCAGGCCCTCAGACTTTCTTTTCTACCTTTTTTTTTTTTTTTCCACCTTCTTAACCCCTTTCTTTTCCTGCTCCCACACGTCTTTCTCTACCCCCGCCTCCCTTGTGCTCTCCCCACCTCCTCCTCCCTTCCTTTTCCCTATTTCGTTCCCTCTGCACCAAGTTTTGCCTCACCCTTTTCCTCTCCCGGTCCCTCCCTTCCCCTCCCGGCCGCAGCGTCCCCGCCGCCGCGCTCTCCCCCCGCCCCTCTCCCTGTCCCTCACAGCCGCCGGGGCCCTGTTCCTCCCGCCCTGCGCCGCCCCCCTGGAGCCCGCAGCGCTGCGGGCACCGCCGGCCGCCTGTTCGCCCAGCGAGCCGCGGCCGCAGCCCTGCGCTCCGTGCCTGCCGCCCCGGCCCAGCGGGGCCGCCCTGGCCTCTGCCCGCCGCCTCCCCGCGCCTCGGCAGCACTGCCCGGCCGCCGCCGCCTCTGCGCGCCCCTCCCGAGGCCGGCGCCGCTCGGAGCCGCTCCGCGGCGCCCTCGCTCCACCGCTGCCCGTCCATCAGCGCCCGGGGCCGAGCGGAGTTGGGCGAGGACGAGCGGGGCCGGGCGGGGCCGGCGCCTCCCGCCGAGGGAGGTGCGCCCGCCTGAGGTGGCGCCGGGAGGTGTGCCCGTGCCGCGGCGGGAGCCGGAGCGGGAGCGGGCTGAGGGGCTGAGGGAAGGTGGCGGGATGCGCTCTGCCGGCGGGAGCTGGGGGAGCGGCACAGCCACCCCCGGGGCATGTCCCGGCAGCAGTGAGCCAGCCCAGCCCTGCGCCTGAGCGCTCGGTTTAAAAAAGGATCCCCCACACTAGCTCGGGGTGCTTGGCGATCCCCGGGCGCACCCAAACCGGTCCTGCTGCCTCCAGAGAAGTCCGAACCAGTCTCAGTGCCTGTTTGAGACCCCCAAAGACTCAGCTTCACAGAATCACAGAATATTCTGAGTTGGAAAGGGACACACAAGAATCATGGAGTCCCATTCTTAGCCCTGCACAGGACACCCCAAGAGTCACACCGTGTGCCTGAGAGCATTGTTCAAACACTTCTTGAGGCTTGGTGCTGTGACCACTCCCCTGGGGAGCCTATTCCAGTGCCCAACCACCCTCTGGGTGAAGAACCTTTTCTCAGTATCTAACCTAAACCTCCTCTGACACAGCTTCATGCTGTTTCCTCGGGTCCTCACTGGTTGCCAGAGAGCGCAGGGCCTCCCCATTTGTTACCAAACAAGTTATATTTCTTTAGAAAAGGAGCCTTTGCAGCAGTGGGGGAAAATATTAGGACTTAATCAACAAGAAGGGATATTTAATCCGTTAAATAGATAGCAGATAACAAGCAATCTCTAAGTGATGCCCATGTGTTAGAAAAACAAATGAAAGTTTAGGGGTCTCAGTCCTGGGGGAAGAAGTTAGCTTGCCTTGGGAAGAAGGATGTACCCTTGAGAATGAACAGGAAAGAATGCAGAACTTATGGGCAAGCAGGACATCTGACAGGTCTATCAAGATAAGGAAGAAACTAATAAAACTAACTCAGTAATTGTGCTGAAATCAGCCCCAAGTGGATGAAAGGTAATTCTGGTAGGAGGAACTGTCACCACTGACCCACAGACCACCAACCGAAGAAACCCCCCAACCCAAAAGAAGAGAAGAACTGAACATACAGAATAATTAGCATGAGAAGTGAAAGAATCCTTAACCCATAGAAGACAGAGTACTAATTAATGAGAACTAAAATAATTTGTAACCAATGAACACTAATTCCTTTGTTTTGCTGCTGTTGCAGGTGCAGATCTGACAGGGTTCTGTTTTCCACACATGCCGTACATTGTCTGTACATCCTGTGTGCAGCTCCCAGTATGAATGTCTTCTTCTCCTTGCCCACGGGTGAGTAGTACAGTTGCTGCTATCAACAGCAGTAACCGAGAATCCATGAAGCTGAACATGTCTAAATGTAAGACCGATGTACATTTTAGCAAACAAAGAACTACCAGAATTACCTTTTATCCACTTGGGGCTGATTTCAGTGCTATTACTGAGTTGGTTTTATTAGTTTCTTCCTTATTTTGATAGACTTGTCAGATGTCCTGGTTGCTTGTATTCTGCATTCTTTCCTGTTCATTCTCAAGGGTACATCCTTCTTCCCAAGGCAAGCTAACTTCCTCCCCCAGGACTGAGACCCCTAAACTTTCATTTGTTTTTCTAACACATGGGCATCACTTAGAGATTGCTTGTTATCTGCTATCTATTTAACAGTTTAAACATCCTTTCTTGTTGATTAAAAGTCCTAACATTTTCTCCTACTGCTGCATAGACTCCTTTTCTAAAGAAGTATAACTCATTCAGTAACATCGCCACCTCCCCTCATGGGGAGGTTGTAACTGCAATGAGGTCTTTTCTCAGTCTCCTCCAGGCTGAACAGCCCTCAGCTGCTCCTCACACGGCTTCCCCTCAAGGCCCTTCACCATCTTCATAGGCCTCCCTTGAATGCAAAATCTTCAGGGCCACAGCTCCCTACCTGACTAAACCTAAACCCCCCCAAGTTTCCCTATGGACCCAAAACAGCCCCAACGCTGCTTTAGCCCCACCTCAAACCTTCCTCAACAACTTCCCCCCCACCTCCCCACACCCTTCTTAAGTGCCCCCAAACAGCCCCCATCCCTGTGCCAGCAGCCAAAACCCTCCAAGTCCTGCTCCAGGGTGCACCCATTTATCTCAACATCCTACCTGAGTGTTATCCCCAGTATGATCCAATCCTGCCACAGTACACTCCCAAAACCTGCTTCACGGCCTCCAAATACCTCCAAATTGTCCTCTGAGAGTGTCAGCAAGATGCCACGAATACCTACAAACCCTACCCAAGTACCCCCAAAAGCCCCCAAACCTGTCCCACAGCCCACAAAAATTCCAGCCCCTGTTTCTGAATCCCTGAAAGCCGTCGTCCAAAGAGCCACAAACTCTAATTTTCCATGAACACCCCACAAACCTTTCCGTAGGCCACAAAACATCCACAAATCCCTTCTACAAGCCACCAAATAACCCCAAACTTGTCCATGGTCCCCAAAAGTTGCCAAACTCTGCCTCCAGGTCCCCAAAGGCTTCCACCAAACACCTTGCTCTTGGGCCAGGCACACATATCAAATCAAATCAAATCAAATCAAATCCAAGTGCTCCCAAAGACTCATATAAATGGCCCCAACAACCTAAACCCTGCTCCCAGGCTTTCTCAGACGTCTCCCAGGCCATGGCAAAGGGTCCAAACCCCAAATGGGTCCAACCCCCAAGTCCCAAATATGCCCAAATGTGCCATAGTTCATGCTAGCTCCAAGAGATTTCAAACCCTGGCCAGTTTTATTCAAAGAACCCAAAATTTGTCCATGACCTCCAAGAAAACCTTGACATACTTCAAGACAGTCAGAAACCTCCTCAAAATCCTAACCTAAGACCACAGATCCTGCCACAAAATCTCCTAAAAAATGATGGAAGTAGCACACCTTCTCCAGTGATACTAAAGACTCCAAACCTGCATCATGCTCCAAAAACCTCATAGTGTGTCCCAGGAACCTGAAAATGCTTTCAGTTGACACTCCTCCTCCTGAAACCCATGAGCAGGTTTACTGAAGACCCTCCAAACCTGCCCTATGGCTCCCAAATGCCTGAAAGCCTGTTTCAGGTCCTTCAGAGGTGTTTTCCAACCCCCAAATCTTGTTCTAGTGTCCTGCAAAGCCTACCAAAATGCCTGAAGGACCTAAAACCTGCCCGATGCTGGGAAAAAAATCCAATATACAACAATGCCCCCCCCCCCGGAAAAACAGAAAAAACCCGGTTTCACAAGCTACTGAGATTTCCCCCAAACACCCCTGAACTCTGTCCCAGCATCCCCAGTCCCCAAAGACTTTGTGCAAGATCTCACAGGCAACCCTGCACCCTGCTTAAAGTCACTGTAAGACTTCTCCAAAACCTGACCAAACTGTGCTTCAAGTACCCCATTTGCTCCACACAGTGCCCAAATATTCCCAGTGTCCCACAGTCCTGCCCAAGAGCTCCAAATCACCAAGAAAACCTGCTTCAGGATAGTCAAATACCTGAAACCCTGTCTCAGAGCTGACATTGGACCATAGATGCTGCCAATAGCATGCCCCCACAACTCTCAAAAACCTACTCCAAAAGCTACAACACAAACCCTGCTTCTAAGCCTGCCTACCCCCAAGACTCCCAGACTTTGCACCAGAGTTCCAAAGCCCCCACAATACTGGTCCAAGTGCCCCAAATACTTCCAGACCCTGCTTCAGGTCCCCTAAAGCCCTCCTTCAACCTGACACATAGTCTGCCCCAGTGTTCCCAAAGAGGCCCACACAGATTGCCCAAGTACCTACATCCCAATCTGGCATCAAGGTCCTGAAACACCTCAATAACTTGCTTCAGGACCCTCAATGTTATCAGTCCCTAGACTCTGCCCAGCTGTCATCAGTGGGGTCCAAACCCTTCTCCAGGCCCTCCAAACACTGGAAAACCCTTTCGAAGAAACACAAAATACTCCCAAATCTGTTCCCAAACCCCAGAACACCCAATCCTGCTTAATGCCCCCTGGAGACTTCCTTCAAACCCATCCAAATCATATCCCAGGCCCTGCAAAGATCCCAAATGGTGCCCAGAGATGTCCAACCCTGCCACTTGTCACCAAAACCTGTCCCAGCACCTGTCCCCGTATCATCCAAAACACTGGACTGCAGGGCACTGGCCCCAAGGCTGATGGCATGGCTATTGCAGGGCTGTGGAGACTGGTGACAGCAGGAGTTCCTGCTCTCAAGTGGAACACATCTGATAGTGCTGCGGGGCAATGGAGATGGGGGCAGCTGAGTGCTTACGAGATCACATATCAAATGTTCCATAAATGTGATACATTTTCACATCTCTCTGCAGGGGAGACTACTTGGGCAGAGCTCACTGGGTCATAGTTGCATGTTCCTGCATAGATGCATGTTCCACGCATAGATAGATGCATGTTCCTGCAGTCAGTTGTGCTGACTGGGGAGCAGCTGTATCAAAATGTCTTTTCCTCCTTTTCTGCTCCCATCACGTCCCCACAGTAGAACTACACTGAGATTAGCTCAGTGGGTTAGAGCATATTGCTAATAACACCTGTGTTGTGGGTCTCATACCCATATGGGCCATTCGTGTAGGAGTTGGACTTGAGGATCCTTGTGGGTCCCTTCCAACTCAGATTGTTCTGTAATTCTGACTCAACATGGACTGTAGTTTTGGCCACTATTTTTGTTTTAGATTTGGTTGGGGTTTTTTTCAAAATTCCTTTAAAAATGAAGGCATTCACTAGTGAGTACAGTTTCAGAGAGATGAGTTCAGATAGCTGTACTCACCTTCAGCCACTGGAGGTGGCTGTCCTACCACTGATGGCCAGGCTGCTGCAAGGCTGTGGAGACTGGGGGCAGCTGAGTGTCCTGGAGCTCCTGCTCTCAGGTTGAACGAACATATCCAGTGGTGTCCCACGGGGTGGAATGACATGCTCCAAAAAGTTGTCATGCCCCTGCACTGAGTGCAGGATGGAGGTCACCCTCCTCTTCCAGAGATGACACTCGTGTTTGCTCTCAGACCACTGCAGGGTGCACACTGAGCAGAAGTGGAGACGTGGCAGTGTGTAGCTGGCCTCCTCCCTGCCGTCCAGGCAGGTGGGACAGCAGTTATCCAGCTCTCTGGCCTTGCTCTCCATGTGCTGCAGTGGGCTAGGGGCAGCTGGGGATGTTGAGCTGCTCTGTTACTGGTGCTGCAGCAGTGAATGTCACACTAGGAAAGGGAGAGAAGCCACAATTGTTGTCTGGCCCTGAGAGGGGTGGAAGAAATGCCCAGGTCCCTCATGAAGAAAACCATCCCAGCTCCCCAGGGTGAATTGTCCCCGTGCAGATCACCTCTCCTGCTGCAAGAGTGACTCCTGGGTGCCCTGGCTGGGGAAAACCTCCAGTGGCTCTGGGGCAGGGCATGGAGACCTGCACCAAGCGAGCTCTCTGAGCACGATACCAGAAACTAACAGCCTTGCACAACACTCCTTTCTGGCTGTGGCAGCAATGCCTTTTACTTAATAAAAGCCTTTGGGAAGCTCTGTCTGGCCCACAGGAAGTGCAACTACCAAAGGGTCTGTGGAGTGATAAAATGATAGGCTTAGGCAAGGGATACTTATGCTGCAACTGTTTGATTTTCTGATGTGTAAGTTGCTCAGTTTTATTTAAGTCTTTTCTTTCTCCTCCAAGCAAGGTGATATAGCACTCATTTTGGGGGTGGCCAAGGGATAAGCTCCCTGAGCTGCATTAGCATGCCCCATCCCTACCACATCTGGAGGGTCAGTGGGATTGTGCCAGAGGTGCATAATCTCTGTTCTTGGTGAAAACAGTAGGCACCAAGTCAGAACAGGCAGGAAAACACTGCCTTCTTTGCTGTGGGCAAGGAGAGGCCATGGGGATGAAGAGTGCTGGGCAAGGCAGGAAGTGGAGAGACAAAATAGTGTGCATGCAAGGGCTATCCATCCAAATGGAAAGGCTGCTGCTTGGGCCACAGGAGCCTTGACCACTGTGAGGAGTGGTCTGGGGAGCCCAGGAAGGTCTGGGGACCATCAGCAGATGAACAGCTTTAGGTTGCCTCCTCAGCTCCCTTGCAGGCTTGCTGGTGGGACTGGTCAGGAAGCCAAAGTCCCTGGAAACACCTTCAAGACACCTGCAATACTGTGAAGCCACCATCTCAGGAATGAAGATCTCCTTGGGGAGCAGAGCCCCTTTGCCCTCTGCCCTGTTGTGGGGTGGGCAGACCACCCATCCATGGATGGCATTGGGAGATCAAGGCCTGCCTCTCTCAAGGTCCAGCCAAATTAAGCAGCCCCAGCCCAAATGCTTTTGGCTTGTCAGTGCTGACACTAGGTAATGCCCGACAGCAACCTTTCCTCAGCCCCTCCATGTCTCTCCCTTGCATACTGCATGCTTCCAGAAACAGCAGCCCCTTAGTGGGACCTCCCCTTTTCCCCTCACAACTTGCTTGGCAAGGAAAAAGCAGGCTAAGTTGAGCTTGCACAATGGGTACAGTGGCACCTCTCACAGCTTCTTTTCCTCTCAGTGCCAGACAAGGCTCAGTGCAGGCTGTCAGCTTTCTCAAAGTTTTCTGAGAACACGACCTGCAGCGACCTCCACAGGGAAGTGGCACAGAGATCTGTGAAGGCAGGCTTGGAGTCAGCGGAGCAACCCAAACCAGGACTGGTGTCTGAATACATGTTTATTTATGTATCAGTTGGGGAACTGAAGATTAACAACACAGTTCTGGCTAATGATTCATTCTTGCATGATGCTCATCATATCTCCATTTCCCACCCTGGGGGTATGCAGCTCAATAAATTTCCAGTACCAGGAAACAGATGTCACTTATTTAGCATTGCTGGCAATGGTCCTTAGTGGCTTACAGTCGTAGAGGTGATGGTGATGAGATCCAAAAGCTCTTTGAAAAGAGAAGTTAAAATAAGCTTGTCTTAAATCTTCTGATTTTCCTCTATTGTGCCTGACTTTTTTTATGCTGCCTCTCTCCCCAGATTGGGTGAAGGGCTCCTCTGTTTCTCACACTATTTATCTTGGTTTTACTTTTGCTACCGTGTCGTGTATTCGGGATGTCTCTTGCTTGCTCATCTTGTGGCAAGATTTAGCTACTTGAAAGCCTTTATTCTGAACCTGCGCCCAACTTTGCCCCTTTGTAGATTACATGGTTCACATACTTAACCACAAAGAGTGTCTGGCTGTGCCATCACAGTATTACAAAATTACTGGATACTGTTTGCAGTATGGTAGTTAAGTATGCTTATACGTGTGTTTAAGAAACGATGATATTAGTTACATCCTGCTCAGTGCATTTATAATTCATGGGTAACTCAAACTTTTGCTTTGGTTATACAATTCCCTAACTGTGTTACAATGTGAACCTCGAGATGCCATGGACAGTGTGACACATGAGGACTCTTGCAGGATGCAACTATAGACCCAAAACTCAACTCCAACCAATCTAAAGATGTTCTAGAAAGTTTCCTATCTCATGGTGGGGCAGGTGCAACCAGATATCCTCCACAGACCACGTGGTATGTCAGCTGCTGGAACCACATGGCATCATTTGGAAGCTGTAAAGAGAGATCCCAGAGGTCTGGGTCCCATGGTGCTTGAGTTACAAGAGGGGATTTGGGGTACAGACTCACAGTGAGTCAACCACACATTTATCTTCTTCAGCTGAGTGTGGACTCATAGATGTGCTTCTGACAAGGCATTTTCAGTCCAGTCTCCTTCTCACAGCAGGGCCACTCCCAGCAGTAGGTCTGTCACCATGCCTTTGCCAATGCCAAAGCAATTGTTCCTTGACAGTGATTCATACAGCCTGGATACAGCAAGAAATGGAAGAAGAAAGAAGAAAAGAAAGAGAAAGAGAAAATATCTTGAAAAGTGGGGAGCATTAGTGGTGGTACTAGGTGGTAGTAGTAGTAAAGTGGAACTTTGCTGATTGAAAGTGGGTCTACCTAGATTTCTCCTTACAAGGAAGCACACCAAAAGTTCCAAAGGGAATTTTTAGCTCGAAAGAGTAGCTTTCAAGCAGGGAGCAGGGAGAGGTGATTTTTTGTGGGGAGCAGGAAGTAGAGAGAGTCACTTTTTAAACAAAGAGGTAAGGCAGAATAGAGAGGAGGAAGCAGAGCCAAGACTCTACAGTCTCTTCCTCCAGGCATTCTTCGTTATTGCCTGTCTTTCCAGGGTGATACACTTGATTAAATCACTCTCTTCTATTAAAAGAGCATAATGTAGCAAACTAAATAATGCCTAAATCCATCATATGTTAATAAAGCCAAGAGTTCCTGATGTAGCATCACAGAGGGTGTACGAGGGAAACATATCTAGACAGAAAGTAGTATAATAGATATTTCAGCTAATATTTCAGTTAATATTTTTCCTCTTATCCTTCTGGACTCCTTTTCCATGAAGCCTCACAAGAAGGCTAGTTTTGTTCTGGTTCTGTAGCACATGTGGTACCAGGATGTATTTTCTTCCATCCCAATCCACCATCTGACTCAAGCCAAAATTATTGAGGGAACTACCTGCAAAGCAGGCACAAATGTAAAAATACTGCAGCTTGAGAAGGACCACTTGTTTTAAATGTGTGATAAGAATTCCTTGGGGAGTTTTAAAGCACTAGTTGCTTCTACTTACTTAAAAAGACAGCACCAATGTTACTTTTGTTTGGTTTTGGGGTAGTTTATAGTGTAGACAGCCTCCACCTTAACTCCAGCCAGGGTGATCCAATCCTGTAGAAGCAGACCTTTCTGTGTTGGTATGTAAATAGCTGTGGAGGTGACGTGGAATTTGCTGGTATGTCCGCTGCCCCTCTATGAGAGGTGCAGCATGGGAGGAGTACTGGACACCAACAACTCACCCTATTGCAGAACAAAGGACTTCACCTGAGTCTCTCTGCAGGTCTCTAATGAGGTGGATGTACCCATAGGAGCATCCTTGGGGCTGCTTTTCTCCAGTACAACAGCAGGCCTTGTCCTGCCTCTTTTGCCTTCCTAGCACCAACAGCCGAGTCTGCCCAGACAGGGTGCACAGGATCTGCTTGGTCTTCAGAAGGCAGCATACCTCACCCCCAGGCTCATGTGAACTTGAGCCAGTCCCATGCAGTCCCTGGGGGAGGCTACAGAAGGAGAGCAGAGAGAGCTGGCTGTTCTAAGGGGATGCAGGAAGCCAACACCCCTGTGTTATCAGGCAGGGTTGCTCTAGGGTCAAGCGGTGTAAGCGTCCTGCAGAAAGCCCTTGGATTGTGCTGCTCCAGGGGCCTCAAGACTAGCTGCTGTGCAAGAGGAACAACCTTTCTTCCAATGGAAGTATTGTCTGGGCATCCACTCAGTGCTGGATGGCAAGAATCATTGAATGGTTTGAGTTAGAAAAGACCTTAAAGATCATCTAATTCCAATGCTCCTGCCCATATCCCCCTACCATGGTCAAGGGACCAGGTTACTCAGAGCCCCATCAAACCTGGCTTTGAATACTTCCAGGGCACCCACAGATTCTCTATGCAACCTATTCCAGTGCCTCACCACCCTCACAATAAGGAATTTCTATCCAATATCTATTCTAAACCTGCACTCTTACAGTTTAAAGTCATTCACTCTTGTCCTGTTGCTACATACCCTTGTAAGAAGTCCCTCTCCAGCTCTCTTGTAGGCTCCATTCAGTTACTGGATGGTGCTCTAAGGTCTCCCTGGAGTGTTCTCTTCTCCAGGCTGAACAGCCCCAACTCTCTCAGCCTTTCCTCATAGCAGAGGTGCTCCATCCCTCTGATGGCCTTCCTCTGGACTCCCTCCAACAGGTCCATGTCATTCTTAAGCTGGGGAACCCAAAGCTGGAAGCAGTGCTTCAGGAGTAGTCTCACAAGAGCTGAGTAGAGGAGAATTCCCTCCCTTGACCTGCTGGCCACACTGCTTTTGGTGCACTCTAGGATTCCATTGGCTTTCTGGACTGCCAGTGCACATTCCTGGCTCATGTTGAGTTTTTCATCAACCATCACCCCAAGATCTTCTCCGCAGGGCTGCTCTCAGTCACTTCTCTGTCCATCCTGTGGATGTGCTGGGATTGCCGGGAACCAGGTGTAGGATGTTGCACTTGGCCTTGTTGAACTTCATGAACTAGGCCCACCTCTCAGGCCTATCAAGGTCCCTCTGGATGGAATCCCTTCCCTCCAGCGTGTCGACTGCCCCACACAGCTTGGTGTGTCAGCAAAATTGCTGAGGGTGCCCTCGATGCCACTGTCTGTGTCACTGACAGAGATGTTGAACAGCACCAGTCCCAGCACCGACTCCTGAGGGACACCACTGATCACTGGTTTCTAACTGAACATCAAGCAATCAACTGCAGCTCTTTGAGTGTGACTGTCCAGCCAATTCTTTATACATCAAGTGGTCCATCCATCAGATCCATGTCTCTCTCGTTTGGATACAAGGTTGGCATCTGGGACAGTGTCAAATGCTTTGCATAAACAGGTGGATGATGTCAGTCACTCTTCCCTCATCAAGCAATGCTGTAACCTCATTTTTGGATGTTTGACTTCAGCAATGGGGCCACTGCAGGCTGCAGTTGCAACCAGCTATCTAACTCCTTCTCTGTCTCCCTGATGTTATGTAGTCTTCTCACCGCCCCATGCAGCTCAGCCACCTGCAGCAGGAGGTGCATCACGCGGACACACATTTTTCAGGCAGGTTTGCTGCCTCTCCCTACAGCAGTTCTGTCTAGGTGGAGGCAGCAGGGAAGATGGTGCAGACCCTTCAGGCACAACAAGATTGTGCATCCCTACCTGTTTCAGAGGGCTCCTCTTTGATCCACTGCTGTGATGGGACGAGTTGACCTTTATGTCCCTCTCCTCTGACTTTACAAAAACAGAAGGGCTCTGGTGAGACCAGACCACAGGCAGGACAATTCACCTTTGCAGCAGGCTTCCTGCACTTTTCCAGTGACCCCTACAGGTTCTAGAGGCCTCTGCTGGGGTTACTGGGGTCACAGAAGGCTTAAGGCAGATAGACCACTTCTTTGGCAGGGAGAGGACACAGATCCAACCCCCCAGCACATCTGGTCCATGCCTTAAAATCAAAATCCCTCTGTTCTCCTAAGATTTCGGGTTCCCCTTTTTCTTAGGCTTTCTAGGAAAAGACACACCAAAAACTGCGGCGTGAGGGACAGATGAGTTGTGCAGCCTTGAAGAGAGGACTGTACAGAATAAAGTCGACTTCTGCTATGGTGGTAATTACAGACTAACCCAGATATTCGAGCCTCTTTTGTTCTAAACATAAAATGTGAAGTTAGCTGGGTCAGCAGGAACAGCTGATGGTGCAAGGCAGGAATCTGCATGAGCTACCTGGCCTCACTGTTAGCAGTGCCATAATGCCTTTATGGGATGCTGTCAGGGTATGACAGACCATATAGCAAAAGAGCAACCTGCTCCAGAGCACATTAGGAATTCTGAAATAGCCTCACGCACCTGAATGTCTGATGTCTGATTAGTAGAGAGAAAAATCTCTCCTTTCAAATCTCTTTTATATGCTTCCATAAAGGTAAGTGTCTTAGCTGGTGCAAAGACTCTCTGCCCAGGGCAATAGATTGTGCAGACATTTGCTCGCAGTATTTCTTTACTTCCTTAACCTATCATTCAAAATGGAGCTAATTTCACACTGTCATTTTGAAGATCCTCACACATCCTCAGTTTGAGCGCAAGTTATTGCACATCTGGCAGATACAGAGGCCTTTAGCTTGTGCTGCATAGCAGATCTGATGCACCCTTGCATCTATAACATACTTTTTAGGGATTGATATAGTGAGAAAAGGTTAATCTTTTCTTAAACCACCCTTTATTAAAAAACATAAACATTTGTAAATACATAAAATTATAAAGTACCAAGTGCTTCTTGCTTCCCAGTACAGCAGAACCCAGAAGTGGCAGGTAAATTTGGTGTTAATCTGTTTGGCGTGTTAGTTGCAGGACTGCAGCTAGTTTTGCAAAAGACAGCTAATGTCATTCCTCTGAGAGGTTTAAACAATTTTGTTTCACTTTGGTTTCAGAATTCCTTCCTTCTCCTTTTGAAAAACATCAGTGCTCACTGGTGAGATCAAGGCTGGAGATGTAGGAACGAACAGGCTCCCTAGGAGGATGCAGATTGCAGATGGGTGTTTCACAAAGGGAGAGCTTTCCAGTTTCTAATGGAGAAGAGAATTCAGGCACTGAGACATCTCCTTTGTACAGTGCTTCTCAGGGAAAGTGCATCCTTGGCATTGGGATCATCCTTTAGCTGGACCGAACAAAGCTACTCACAGATCCAATTTGCATCAAGATCCCTTTATCAGCAAGTACTGAGATTCCCTTGTAATGTGCATGGTATGAAGCACTATGAAACCCCAACTATCTAAATTTTTTTACCACGTAAATGTTATAAGGAAAAAATTTCTCAGGTTGTAGCGTAGATCTGAACACTGAAACAGGACACCAGACTGCAGTGGAAGTACTGTAAGATGAAAAATCCAGTTTTACACATAGTAATTGCTAGCATAACTGAACTCCAAATGGGATCTTTTGTATTACTCCCCATCTCTTATAACACTGATGAACACTTGTCAGTTGCAGAGAGAACTGGAAGGTGTTTGTTGATGTTGTTTCTTACTTGACCTTCCCTCCAGAGCCCCTAATACCTGTAGAAACTTATAAGTCCCTGCACTCTCTAAGAGGTCACCTTTGCCAGTTCTTCTGCCAGTTTTCAATACAGCAGGCTCTGCTGTGTCATTGCCCAAGCAGTGAGCTGCCCTCTCAGTTTTCCTCTATAGGACAGCGTCACCATCATCATCATCATCATGGCTGGGCTTCATGAACAAAGATTTAGGAAGGCTCTATCCACATTTGTTACAGGCACGCTGGTGACTTATGAGGCCAATAAGAGACAGACATATCCGATTGCAAAAGGCACAGCAGAAAGACTCCTCAGATGGTGTATTCTGCAAAACACGGTTCTTTCTGCATTGCCTTTTCTCCTCGAGAGTGATCCTGTGTGTGTTCTCAAAGGAGACAGCTGCGTTATAGATGGTGTGTCTCCAGACCTCCTGATTGGAGGCCAGAGTAGACCAGTTCTGTTGATCAATATGGCCAAGGCTGAGATGTTGTTTCAGGGAGTCCTTGTATCTTTTCTTTGAGGCTCCTCTCTTGCGGCAGCTGGTGGCAAGTTCACCATAAAGCAAGATCTTAGGGAGGCGGTGGTTGGTCCTTCATCCTGGAGATGCGCCCTGCCAATCACAGCTGTGTTCTCAGTAACATGGCCTCAATACTTGTGACTGCTGCTTGTTCTAGAACAGATGTATTGGTCACATAATCTGACCAGTGGATGTTTAGGATTGTACGGAGGCAGCGTTGATGGAAGCGTTTGAGGAGACACAGGTGGTGGCGGTAGATGACCCATGATTCAGACCCATACAAGACAGTAGACAGCACTATGGCTTTGTAAACACTGATCTTGGTACTTTTCTTCAAGTATTTATTATGCCAAACTCTTTTGTGGAGTTTTCCAAAAGCACTATATGCCTTTGCTAACCTGTTGTCTATCTCTCCATCAATCTTACCATCCGAGGAGATGAGGCTGCCTAGGTAATTAAACTGCTGGACTGATTTGAGCTCTGACTCGCCAATGGTGATGTGGGGATGATGGGGGACTTCCTGAGGTGCAGGTTGATGGAGG
>NW_020884909.1:974845-999391 GCF_003945725.1 Corapipo altera | reverse complement strand
TTAGCAAAGGCATATAGTGCTTTTGCTAACCTGTTGTCTATCTCTCCATCAATCTTACCATCCGAGGAGATGAGGCTGCCTAGGTAATTAAACTGCTGGACTGATTTGAGCTCTGACTCGCCAATGGTGATGTGGGGATGATGGGGGACTTCCTGAGGTGCAGGTTGATGGAGAACCTCTGTCTTCTTCAAGTTGACTTCCAGTCCAAAGAGCTCATCAGCGTCTGCAAAGCAGGATGTTAAACGCTGCAGAGCTGCTTCTGTGTGGGCAACAAGGGCGGCGTCATCAGCATAAAGCAGCTCCTGGACAAGATGGTTTAAGGTCTTGGTGTGGACCTTCAGTCACCTTAGATTGAAAAGGCTTCCATCAGTACGGTATCGAATGTAGATACTGTCCTGATCATCAAGGTCTGCCGTGGCCCTTTGGAGCATCATGCTGAAAAAGATTGTGAATAGGGTAGGAGCGAGAACGCAGCCTTGTTTCACACCATTCTTAATTAAAAAGGGCTCAGAAAGTGTGTTGCCATATCTACAGCGTCACACTACCCTAATATTACACCAGCAGGTAGGTTCGTCTTCTTGTGGAAAACTTTAACCACTGAAATTGCAGGAGAGGAGGAGAAACAGAAGCCCAAGTGAAACAAGCTTAACCTGAATGTCTCAGCACCCGGCAGGGGACCAGATCGGTGAGGAATGTTGCCATATTTAACTCCTGCTGCTTGCTGGTATTTTCTCTTACAGGCACCACTGCAGGCAAGGCTTTTCTTCTCCTGTCTGCAGGAGAAGACAAAGTGGCTCATTGTAACAGACTTGTATTACATACTTTCACTTCCCTGCTGAAACGAAAGGATCCTCTAGCTCCTACTGCCTTTTAGCTAAGAGACGCGATCAGATCCAACCTCAGAGTAGAAGAGTTGTTACGCTGCACAAGAACCACAGCCCTTAAACAGAAGTTTTCCACTGGGTTTGTGGTAGGCACAGCTCCCATCCCTCTGAAACCTTCACCCTTGATCCAAGTACATGAAAACAAAAAAATGGCTGAAATATGATGCTCCCCTCCTCTGCAACATTTCTTTAGCTTGAATTAAGTCAGATAAAAATTTCAGTTACATGCATAGTTGTCCAGTCCCACTTTGACCTTTCTGTCAGGACAGCATTTCTTTCAGCCAAGATCCCCAAATAAAAGCAAGATTGAGGGGTGCACAGCAAAGGTGCCCTTTGGTCTAGTCTTGCTTGTTGTGCAACAGGACCCAGATATCCCAGTGTGCCAGATGAGCATTGGTCCATGCCCACAGGTCCGAGCCCTTGGTCCTCAGCATCCCCTTTTTGGCCTGCTTAGGATTCAGGAACATCTGCTGTTGCTGTATCTTCTGCCTTGACCAAATCACCACTGACTGTTTCAGCATGGAGCCGCTTGTAGTCCGTGTGGAAGAAGATGACGTAGCAACAAGCCATAGCAGTGCAGAGGCCAGCCAGCACCAGCACCGGAGCTGCAGGAAAGGTACACTTTTAGACAGTGAATCCACAACTGGCCGTGGCTGCAGAAGCCTAGAGGTCAGCTCCCAGAAACAGCACAGGGCTATCCCTGAGCACTGGGTGTAGACCACAGGGGGCAACACCACTCTGGTAACAGGCAAACCTTGCTTCACCTAACACTGGCATAGGAGGAGTATTTAGGAGGAATGTGGAAGGTTTCTAGGACTCCAAATCCTGTGTGACCCCACAGGTCAGAGTCCTTACAACAGTGCACACAGTGTGTTTGTGAGAGTGTGTGTTTCTGTGTAAATGTACATATTTGTGTGTTGTGGGGTGGTGAAAAATGTTACAAAAAAGACTGAATCGAAACACTTGAGTTTCATAAGAGAACAGGTCCTCAAAGGTAGTGCTTCTTGTTATATCATCTGAAAGCAGGTGTAGAAAAAGTTCACTAAACATAAACTTTTATCTAAGAAAAATTTGTGTCAAATGAAACTTTTCTGAAGAAAAAAAAAAAGTCAAATGAAACTTTTCTGAAGAAAAAAAAAAAGTATATCTAAAAGACTATGGAGCAAGGCCTGAAAGTAGTTCTCATTCCAGCAGTGTCTCAAACACATACCTCCGTGCCTTTCTCCACAGACATTCCTGCATGTATCAGATCACAAAATGAGTAGGAATGGGTGCCTGTTATGAAGCCTTGATCTCTGACACCTAGTGGAGCTTGTTGTGGGGAGTTTCTGCTCAGCCAAGCAGTACATATTTAAAAGATGATGATCAGACTTTGTTTACAGTGTTCCCAGGACTTGGGGTCAATATTACATAAATATGAACGAGCTGAGAGATCAAGGCCAGGGTTTAGCCTGCAATGAAAACACATTTGTGCTCTCATCTCAGTTGCTGTCTCTTTTTCTGACCAGCTAGGAAAGGAAGGGAAATCTGGAGTAAGTCAAAACAAAGCTGTACCATTATGTTACAAACACAGACAGGTGTTTGTACAGAAGCAAGAGAGGTCACTTTCAGTCAGTGCAGTTGTATTCTTGGCCTCCCACGCTGCAAAGCAGCACAGGCTGTGCTACATGGACTGTGTCTTCCTCTTAGAACAGCTGCTTTCTAGCTTGGTGAAGCTCCAGTCTCTGCAGGGTGACCATAAAAGTAATTTTAACCCAGAGCCAGCAGTGGCATTCATGGCACCTTAGAGTTTTCCTGTTCTCAGTCTTGTAGGCTTGGTTTAGCAGGAACTCCTTGGTAGCAAGGAGTGCACTATCAGATTTGGAAAGGTGGGTAGGAAATACACTATAGCAGGAATCAGCATTGCAGGGTCCCTCACAGTGAGACCTGGAGGAAGGTGGGGGCTACACAGGATGCAACCGAATGTCCAGCATCATTTCCCAAGGACGTACTTACTTGTCCAGTCCAAGGCTCCATCCTGGTCAAGGGCACAGGTGGAGGAGGGATCCTCAGAAACACGGACAGTGAGGGCTTGTAGCAGAATCATCAAAATTGCACCTTCAACCTGGCTGTGGGGAGAAGCCAACATGCAGTTATGGCACCTGCCTGACTTATCAGTGCTGCAGACAATCCCAGCTTCCCAGTCAGAAGGGAGCGAGGCTTCTTTCTGGAGCAGGTTCCTCCTACCAGAGAAAGCTACTGCTGGATTCCGCTGGCCCAGGCACTTGGTTAACTGGCCCTGGCTCACAGGGTGTCCAGATCAGCCTTTCTGCACATGTCCAGACAAAGGGCCAGTGTGGCAGAATCACTATATACTCCCTCTAAAGGCAAGCAGGTGTTGAACTACATCTCTCAAAAAGCTGAGGCTTATTCACTGGGCAGAGACTTGGAAACACCTCTCACTCCAGGACTGAGGATGGAAAAAAGTCATGCTATGACTTCAGCCTCCTCCTTACTCATAGCTGGCTGGCAGCAGCAACAAAGTCCACAACCAATGAGAGACAATAGCCTTCAAAGGCAGTGTCTAATGCCCCTCACTCACTGATGTTTCTTGCTGCTGGAGCTCCACCTGACACAAAAGGTGGCACCAGATTATTTGTATCACTGATTAGAGCTCCAACAAGTCATTCCTGCTGAATTCCAGAGCCAGCCTTAGGCAGGTAAATTGGTAACAGGAAGGACAGTCACTGTCCCATCTGTTGTGACCAGGTGCCCTGGGGCTGATGAGCCCCATCTCCCTCAGCAGAGCACTGAGACCTGACAAGTACCTGTACTGTGATGGGAATGGGTGTGTCTCTCAGGCACACAGCCCTCATGTGCTCCAAAAGATGCTGGACATGGTTAAATCACGCTTCGTGCCAAGCAAGGGAGACCTTCATCTTCCTTCTTGCTTTTCTTGCACCACTTCCATGTAATCCTCCTTGCTTTAAAACATTTAGCTCTTCAGCTCTATCACTCAGCCAACCAGCTCCCCTCTTGCCATGGTCATGTTCACAGACACCAGAGAGAAGTTCAGCAGGGTGGCAAGCACTGATGTCCATGCTCTCTTCTCTACCTGCACCCACACCCCTGTGTGTGTGTCTGTGTGTGTTTGAATCCAAGTTCAGCTGTCAACTGGATTTAAGCTGCCTGCTTACCTTGCAACAAAAATCAGGCCTGAAGACGTGCCCTCTCCCACGGGGTAGGAGCACTCCACAGCCAGCTCCATGGCAATGGGGTAGATGGCAAAACCGAAGAAACCGAAGAGTGAGCTGGTGATGGCCAACACGATGGCCTGATGTCTGAACCGAGAAGCCTGCAGGCAAAAGACACAATAGTCTCAGTGTCAGTACTGTTGCATAGAAAGTCTCTGAACCCATAACCTGCAGGAAGGTCCAAGGCCTCACTGTCTCACCACTACCTTCCCTATCTGTTCCTGAAATCAATTTTTTACCTCCAGGTCTCTAGAGTCAACTAATGGCTACACAATGGAGAGTTATTTGTTGAACTGAAGCAAGAGGAGGGAGGATTCAGCAGAATTACCTGAAAAGCACTGGTGTGGTTATAATACTTTAACTTGATATCCTGGATAGTAACTTACCAGGAATGTGTTCAGTATACCTCTAGCCAAAAGTGAAACACACACCTTCCTCCCAGTGCAAAGTAACATTTTGTAGGTGCTGTTTGCATTGGGTTACATGTGAGAATTCACTGGATTGCTGCAGCTCAGTGATAAGGAAAATCAGTCAGACTCATGTTTGTAAAACTGGGCTTTTAACATAAACAAAAATACTCCAAAAAAACACAAACCAAAAAGCAACCAAAAAACCATAAAACATTTACAAAACATGGAGATGAGTTTAGTGTCTAGAACAGCCTTGTCCCTAACTCCGGAGGAAAGAGCATGGCCTTGTCCAACCAATGCTGGTAAAGATGAAGTACTTTGCAGCCACACTGCTGGTACCTCCTTCTTTACTGATGTAATAAATTCCCACAGAGGAACATGTGGTGTCTGTCCTGGCACAGCTGCAGGCCTGGCCCAGCTAAACTGGTAAAGTCAAGAAAAACTCTGTTTGAAATCCGAGTTTGAAGCGGATTTGAATGGGTTATTTTTGTTCTAATACTTTGAACTAACAGTTCATCTGTATGGGATGATGGTGAAGAAAGGAAGGGGAGGAGGGAAAGGTTTGCTTGTTGCTCCTAACACTGCCTCCTTCCTACTCAGTGCTTTACCTGAGTCCAGGCAATCTGACTTGTATACAGATCATCCTCAAAAAAAATGCTGGAGTACTAAAGGGGGAAATGCAAGGCTTGCTTTAGGCACCTTGGCCTACAGTGACAAAGGCATTGCATTTGTCTGTCTCTTTCAAATGGAGCTACCATCACTGGGATCTTAGCGCAGGGGAAGGTGGGATCACACTCTACTGAAAGTCTTGATTTTTTCAACACACAAGAGAAATGCACAGCATAAGCCTGCAGGGAAAGCAGAAAGCTGCACCATTCTGGGTCCTCTGCAGTGCTAGGAGTCCCCTGTGTCATGATCAGATTCTTGCTGTGTGAAGGCTCCGACTGGCAATGGTTATGCTTGAGTGCAGTACTTGCACTCTAGCCTCATGGGCATAAAGTCTCCAGGTTCTGCATTCCTCTCCTGACTGAATCCAAGTGTTCTACTTTTTTGCCTCTCTTGTCTTGTCCTCCTCAAGGAACTACTGAAGAACTAGGCACGTAACTAGGTCCTTTCTGCTAATGTTACACTCCCGACAGCCACCCCTGTTAAAGGCAGGCGTTGGGAAAACAGGGCATTCTTGTTCATTTTTGTAAGATAGATATTTAGCAGTTCCATTTCCTTTCTGAAAAAATGGCCTTGGGAGTCAGGAAGCAAACATGGTGATCCAGTGTAGGGAAGTAAAACTATGCCAATTTATTTATATCCTGAATCAGTCTCTTTCGGGCTCCACAGTCACTGTGAAATTCTCAGTAAAGGGTTTTTCTTTAAAACATTCCTAGCCCAGAGAGATAATTCCAAAGCGTAACACATGGCTTAATAAATACTATGACATCAAATGACCTTGGTTTAAGCCGATGATTTATCAGATGGCAACAGAAATAAGCCCACGGATATGGTGTAATGCAAGGGAGAACTCACCACTGCAAACACAATGCTGGCAAGTGCACTCAGACAGAAACAAATCTTGGTGGACTCTATGAACTTCCTTGTCCGGTCAACATACATGCCTAGTAGGAAAGCACCCAACAAACCACACACTGTGAACAGGGCACCATTCAGGCCAGCAAAATCCTGGAGGGTAGAAGAACAAGTAATGAGAAACTAGAGCAGTTAGAAAAGAGATTTTAATGTCGCTGACCCATTTGCCAAATGCCAGGGGATCACTTACTGAGGTAGGAAAAGCGTCCTTGCCCGCTGCAGTAGTTGAGGCATTCACAGGGTGCTGAGTAGCAAGTAACAAGTGCTTCTACCAGTGTGTGGGGACAGCAGGGTGACAGCACTCCCAAGGGATGACCAGTCTCTGCACACTTGTCAAGGGAGGCTGGGTGCAGAGCAACAGCAGTTCCTGGCATTAAAAATTCAAGCCTGGAGCCACTGGGCTCTTTCAGGGGCAATCAGGTGCTTTGTCCACACTGGTGCTAACAGGTCCAGCTGCCTTGGGACCTGCTGCTGTTTATAATCATCCTCCTGGCCCTTTTCTTACCAGGGACCTGCACTGGCACACCCAACACGTGTTAGATGGGACACATCACCTGGCTGTGTCAAAGCCTAATTAGAGAGGCAGTGAGCAGTAGCTAAGATGGGGTACATGCTCTGCTGCCTGCAGTGATTACCCTTTGTTTGTACTACCTCTTCAACTCCATAAGAATTCAAATGCAGACAGCAATCCCAAAAGCAGAGCAGCTTTTAACGAATTTGGGTAAACATTTTTGGGAGCCTCAGGCGCAGACTGGAAGGAAAGGGTACACGAAATGGTTTCTGTGGGCTAAAGGGGTGGGACAAGCCAGTCACACAGACAAAACCATCATGAGGGACAGAAAGCAAGGCTGAAAAGTTTAAAAGGTTTCCAGGTAAAAGCCAACGGTGTTTGCAAACACGAACTGGCTATGGAGCCCTGAGCCAGATGTTAGACCTGGGAGCTGGAGAGGGGGTGGACAGAGACCAGACATGTAAATGTGCATACATAACATCTGGAGAGGTGTTTTAAGAGGACCTCCATGGCAATACAAGCAGCAGGACTGAAGTGCAGCCTGCTGAGGGGAAATACATGAACTGGGACATCCTCCTGCTGTTACAGGGAGAGAGCAGGAGGAGCCAGCTGTGCACACACTGTGCTGAACCATAAAAGCAGCACCTGAGCAGTGTCATAGCAAGGATGGGAAAACAGCTGTCACAGTACCTGGGACTTCCTCTGCTGCCCTGGCTTCGTGTAAGTCTGTGCAAAGAGGAAAAGCTGCTTGCCTTCAGCTTCACTTTAGGGCCTGCCTGGGCTCCGTTCTACTCTGGGATAGGTGACAGAAGGCTGCACAGATATCAGTGCTCTGGAGGGGCTTAGGAAAATTGCAATATTCTTTTTTCCTAAAAAAATTTTCACTTGCAAATGGGAACCTGGTCATGAGCAGTAATGAAAATGCAGGTTATCCATTATGCTAAGAGGTTGGCTGTGCTCTGGATTAATGTACTGCTTAATCTATATTAGATAATATGAACAAATAAGATATGAGACTGCAGCATATTCAATTGTCTTCATTTTGCTCTGAATTCCTTATCAGGGAAAATCAATTTGATTGTATCATAGATTATTTGGACAATGGGGAGAAAAGGAGGAAGACTCACATTTGAATACCCCTTTTCACAAAGGATCTGTTCTAGCAGGGCTGAAAAGCAGGTGAACATCCCAATTCCTCCTCCAAAGCACACTGCCAGGATGATGTATGGCTTGTTTCTCAGGAGCTAAAAAAAGAAGTTAGTGTAAATAAGTGGAGGGGGAAAAAGAGCCTGGCTGTGACAGTAGACTTGAAGGTGAGCAGGTGAAAATGCTGACAGGGCAACCCTGTGATTACTGACAAAGTAGGGCTTTGTCCTGTCAGTTCAGCCAGAGGACAAGTTAAAATTGGGACCATGTAGGGAGGAAAGATCTCTTCAGTGCCCAAATTCTTCCTTCGTGTTGCCATGTACTGTCCTACCCCTTACCACATCTGTTCAGAGGGCTCAAGTTGTGTGGTCCTCTTGGGTGAGCCCAGGTGTGCCTGTTTGAGGTATCTGAATGACAGCCAGACCACAGCTGAATGCTCAGATAGCATGTCTTGCAGCTTTGCTGTGAGCAGCCTTCACTCCCTGAGGAAGGAAGGGATCCTGATCCCCTTCAGGGGGCTTTCCATGCAGGTTTGGGGAAGTGGCGTTCTGAGTCTGCTTTGTAAGGAAATTCCTCAGCATATTCCTGTCTGGCAGGGCTGCATCCCTCACTCCACATGGCACTCTCTGTGCTATAGCACTCACCATTTTGAGCCCCGTGAAGAACGGCTGTGAGTTGGAGTTAGTGGCACTGGCTGAAGGAGGCGTGGGAGGAACCTTCTCGTGAATCCCCAGTGTTGCCAGGGCACAGGCAGTTACTGCTGGGACAGCATAAACACCCAGCTACACAACATAAGGACAAGACAAGTTACCAGTCTTTCCAGCTCCACTGCTCCCAAACAAATAAATCAGCTGGACTCAAATTAGCCCAGTTAAAATGGACAAAAGCAGATTTCATTTACCATCAGTGGAATGTGCTTTCCTTCAGGAACTAGTGCAGGTGACAACAAGTTTGCTATAAGGATGCCTAAAGGATTGGCTGGAAGGAAATAAAAGAGAGACATTTTTTTTCATGCAGGTAGTCAGAATTATGTGTCTGCCCCTACTGCCTGCCAGCACCAGAGCTTCCGTGTGCAGCAGAGTAATAAGGATAGAACAAGGCATAAACAGGGAGAAACTAGTAGGGGAACATTTGGAGAAGCTGACTGCTTGGTCTTACTGTTGCCACATTTGTTCTCTCACCCCCATGAAGTTCATCCTATAAAACCATTTCCCTACAACTCCTAACCCCTCTAGACTGTTTTTCATCTGTGAATTATGATGTACTCACCCTCAGAAGCTTGCCTCAGTAAATGTCAAGCTGAAGGGACAAAATTAAGGTAAATGAATCCATGTCATCTGTCCTGGTATTATATGGCAGGAGTTACAAACAGAGATGTTTTCCATTCTTTGTTCCCCCATGCCATTAGGGGGAATACACTATTGTGTGTAAGAACCCCCTGAGGCTTCTGGAGGGTGAACAGTTTCAGCTTGCTCAGCCTCAGCTGGCATCACAGATGCTCCATTCCCTTAACTGTCTTAGTGGCTCTTAACTGCACTTACACTAATATGTCCACGCCCTTCTAACATTGAAGGAATCAGATGTGGACAGGGGACCTCCTCAGCCTGCTGGCAATGCTCTTTTTAAAGTCACTAGGATGCCATTAGTTTCCTTTGTCAAAAGGGCATGAACAGCAGATAAGCCAAATGACAGCTCTCTAAAGTGACACTAAGTCATTCCTGACACTTTTCAAGCCTTTATACTTCCTCAGTAAAGCCCAAACAGGCTTAACAAGTTGATCTTTGCTATCAACTACAAAAATCACATGACAGCAGAGAATCTCGGACACTGTACTTCGAGAGGGTGTTGCATTGTTATGGGGCTAGAGCTGAGCAGCATGTGAAGCAGGACTCCTGGGACTTAGCTTGGAAACACCTAAAATTGCAGGAGACAATTTTTGAACTTTAAGGCAACATTCTGCAAATACTCATAGTAGAGTTGATTTTCTACTAGTGTGCAGAGATGGGATTAGGGAAGCCAAAGCCAGCTTGGAACTGAGTCTGGTGAAAGGCAACGAGGGCATCTGCAAGCACTTTAGCAGCAAAAATAAAGTTAGGGAAAATGTGGTGCTGTTGCTGGATAGGGTGGGTGACAAAGCACACAGAAAATGCCAAGGTATTCAATGCTTTCTTCACTTCATTTGTTGTTGGTAAGACTGGTCTTCAGCCCCAAGACCAGAGGTGAAGTCTGGAGTAATGAAGATTTACTCTCAATGGAGGAGGACTAGGTTAGAGAACATTGCATAGCCCAGACATACACAAATCCATGAGACTGATGGGATGCATCAGTACTGAAGAAGCAGATTGTTTGCATTGCAAGGCCATTCTTGGTTACCTTTAAAAGGCCATGGCAATTCCAAGAGGCTCCTGAACACTGGAAAAAAGCATATGTCACTCCCATCTTCAAGAAGGACAAGGAGAATCCAGGGAACTTTCCAGGCCTTTCAGTTTCACTTTGATCCCTGGGAAGGTCATGAAACAACTAATGCTCTCCACCATTTCCAGGCACAGGAAGGACAACAAAGTGAAAAGGAAAAATGCCTAACTAATCTCGTAGCTTTTATACAGTGAAATGACTTGCTGGATGGATGAGGAAAGGGCAGTTGACACTGTCCCCATAACAATCTTGCAAAAAAACTGACAAAGTACTGGCTAGACTATTGGACAGTGAGATGAACTGAAAGCCAACTGAATGGCCAGGCCCAGAGGCCTGGAAGACAGGAAGTGACAGGAAGACCAGCTGGATGCCAGTCACTAGTGATGCACCCCAGGGGCTGATACTGGGGCCAGTACAGTTTAACCTGGATGATAGGACAGACTGCACCAACAGACAGTCTGCAGATGATGTGAACCTGGGAGGAGTGGCTGATAGAAGAGGTGGCCATGCTGCCATTCAGAGGCACTGCAACAGACTGAAGAAAATGGGTAAAGGGGAATCTTGTGAAGCTCCGCTAGAGGAAATGTATTGTGCTGCACCTGGGGAAGAATAATGACCCCCATCCACCAGTGCCCCTTGAGGCTCACCAACAGGAAAGCAGCTCTGCAGAGAAGGACCAGAGGGACGGATGGACACCAACTTGACCATGAGGCAGCAACACAACCTCCCGATAAAGAAGGCCACCAGCAGCCTGGGCTCTGCACTAGGCAGGGTGTTGTCAGTGGGAGGTGCTCCCTCCCCTCTACTCATCACTGGTGAGTCCACATTTGGATTATTGCGTCCAGTTCTGGGACCCCCAGTGTGAGGGAGACAGGAACTTACTGGTCCAGAAAACATAAAATATGATTAAGGGACTGGAGCTTCTGTCACGTGAGGAGACATTAAGAGAGCTAGGACTGATCAGCCTGGAGAAGCTACTGGAAAGCAGTTTTGCAGAGAAGGACACAGGGTCCAGATGGATTGCAAGTTGACCACAAGCTAGCAATGCACCCTTGAAGAAAGGTGTTCAACAGCACGCTGGGCTGCATTAGGAAGAGCATTTCCAGTAGCTGAAAGATCTTTACTCTCTACTAAGACCTGGTGAGAAACATAGAGAGGGCTGAGTCCAGTGCTGGGTTCCTCGATACAAGACACCAATTAATGGAGCAAGTCCAGACAAGGGCCAAAGACATGATTAAAGAAGTGGAACATCTCTCATACCTAAGGAGGCTGAGACAGCTGGGACTGTTTAGCCTGAAGAACCTTAATCAGCAATTACAAAGATGGAACCAGACTTTTCTCACACAAAGCATAACACAGGAATTTCTACCCAAACATAAACTTCTTTACTGTGATAGTGGTTTAGCACTGAAACAAGATGCTCAGATAAGCTGCAATACCTTCATCCTTGCAGACAGTCAAAACCCTGAATAGAGATAAACCTGGGCAACCTGGTCTAGCCAGGCTTGACTGAGCAGGGCATTGGAGATGATCCCAAGAGGTGCCTTCCAACCTTATCTGTTCCACGGTTCTGCTGAGGCGTCATTAATAGTGCTACAGCTGTAGTCTTTCTGCTCTGTACTTGAGAAAGTACTAGCTTATGATGCTGGTGAAATGTTACCTGCTTCTAAGTACATGAACACAATTAAACAACAGTTTCCAAGGAGATGGATTAAATCTTCTCTGTTGGGGTAAAATGCAACTGGGCATTGTCGAGAACATTTGCAGGTTGTCGCCTGCAAACTAGTCAGCTGTTTTCATGAACTATAGACATGTTGAAGCAGTTCCAGAAGGTATGGCTGAAGGTTGAAAATGCGAGCATTGGGCTAAATTTTAATTTAAATTTTAAATTTAAATTTAAATTTAAAAGACTGAGACTACTTGAGTAATTACATGGTTTCAGCTGTCTTCTTTTCCTGGGAAGAGAAATTTTATGAGCCTAAACCTTCTATGAATGGAAAGGAGATCACTGCAGTTAATCAACTGTACATTATGGTCCAAGAGTCCTGGTGGATTAGGTTGCAGTACTCTGCAATGGAGCTATGTGTTTTGTGGTCAGTGATGCTGATGCACTGAAACTCCTCAGGGTGCAGACCACAGTAAATGAAGAATCCTATGGATGAAGCAGGGGTCACTTCAGTGGAATCAGACAAGACTGTCTACTTTTGACACAGGAGAATTTCTCATGGTGTTCACAGGAGATCTGGCAC
Source organism: Corapipo altera (assembly GCF_003945725.1). Taxonomy (NCBI): domain Eukaryota; kingdom Metazoa; phylum Chordata; class Aves; order Passeriformes; family Pipridae; genus Corapipo; species Corapipo altera. The sequence continues at coordinate 986,962 of NW_020884909.1, read as the reverse complement.
TGCTTCTCTGTGAGTAAGTCTCTAGAAGTGATGGGTAGGACCAGAATACAATAAACACTCCAGAGCTGAGTCATTAATCACTCTGACAGCTGAGTCATAGTGATTTCAGCTGCTCAGCAGGATCCTGGGTGCAAGGTCCATATTTGTCACAAAAGCCTGGGGAAGACTACCCACTAAATAGCAAGAGGCTGTAGGGCCAGTTTCTGTGTGCAGCACCGATATCAAACATACTGGAGTGCTGAGTGCTGCTCAGGCAATTACACAGGAAATGGGTACTGATAATTTGGAGCAATATGAGAGAGAAAGCTCAAGTGAGCAACAGGAAGACATGGAGACAAGTGGGAAGAAGCAAAGGCAAACGTGGCTGTAAAGTTACTTTTTCCTAGACAAAAGAGAGAAGAGGTGATTCTGTCCATAACTACCTGACAAACAGGTGCAACAAGACTGAATAGCTGGGGGATAAGGAGCATTGAGATGAGAAGTAACAGGCTGACATTTGCCAGTGATGTAATTAGCCACTGGAATAAATGACTGGGGCTGCGGTAGATCCTCGTTCTAGGCAATATTTAAATTTTCTTGAAATGAAATCCTGATTTCATACAGCAAACATTATGGGTGTAAGCAGGCATTATAAATAGAAGCCCTCTGTACAGCAACCTGCAGGTGTTGCTGCAGACAGTAATCACAGCCCATTCCGACCACACTCTGATGTCCCAACATGGCAGAGACTGAACAGCTTCAGGTTTCAGGAATCTATGGTTTCTTGCTCTTCAGTTTTATTCTTACCATAGTTAGATCCGTTTAGTCCTGAAAAGACTAAGGAGCTATGTGAAAGAAATGCTCTTTGGCTGCTCTGTCTGCTCTCTTACTTAAAAAAGGTAAGTTGTTTGCAGGCTGGAGTCCTTCAGGGCTATGAAGCACTGAGTGCCCAGTGGTCCTTGGTGGTATTGTATGGTGCCACACTGACAAAAGAGCTCCTTCTCCAGCAGGGAAGGTGAAGGTCTGTCTCAGCATTGGGAAACAAGGTGAGTCATCAGGTCCACCCTATTCTAGGAAAGGCAGCGCAAAAAGATTTTATTTGTTCTGAGACCATAAATCCATTCTTGCTAAACAAGAGAGTCCATGCTCTAGGCTTTCAGAAAGCTGTATAGAGGTGCTTCTGTACTGCCCTTTTGCCCATGCCTGTCCCTTCTTCACAACTCCAACACAACGGGGAGGGAAAGCAGCTGTTGGCTGTTTTGACAGAAGGACATACAGGGCTCCCCCACACATGTAGGTACTGTGAGATTTCCCAGCTGGAGCCAGCGAGCCAGCCCAGTTTCTGAAGCATTCCTCAGGTCCTTGGAGAAAAGAGGAAGAGATTTCTTTGGCTGCTGGGTAAAAAGCCACATGAAGGGAGGAAACAGGTCTGTCAAGTGCAGTATCCTGTCTCTACCTGGGCCCAAAGGAGCCAAGGAACGAGATTAGAGCAAGCTTATCTGGTGCCTCTCCTCCAGTTTCCCACCTTCCAGGCACTTAGCAAGGCAGGTGTGGCTTCTGTGTGGGTTGTCCCACCATTTAGCATCCCCAACATGTTGGTGTGGCCAGCTGAGGGTATTTTATCTGTGTATGCATACACACCAATTAAGAATACATGCTCAGTCTTGCTACTGGACAAACTGGTGGACATCACTGCCACAGCAGTCCCACCTCTATCCAGTTACAGAATTTGGCAACTGTGACCATTGGCACTACATGCAATTTGGACACCTTCCTAAGAAGCTGCAAAATTAAGGCCACTGAAGACTTCGTACTTAGTAACATTAAGGGCTGTCCCTAACCTCTATGATATTTAGGCAAAGATGATAATCTCTTCATGGCAGAGAGGAAGAAGGTTAGAAGCCTGGGTGGCTTGCTCTGAACATAGCACCCAGATGTGGCTTAGACCCATTTCTTGCTCCTGTGTTTTGTTGCACGTGGCTACAAGACTCTTGGGTGGAGCTGCATTTGCAAGGTCAAATGGCCGCAGTACAGAGGATTTCCTGTGCCTGCTGCCTCTGAAAAGCGAACAAACACTAGCAAGTTCTGGGAGACAGCAATATTGCTCCGAAGCTATCACTTACCCATTGATGCAATCATATTTGCTGTCGCTCTCTGGTGGTCTGGGAACCACAGTGCTGCCAGCTTTGTTGGTGAAAAGATGATAAGAGGCTGTGCCAGTGCACAGAGGCACTGCCCAATAAATAGGTACCAGTAACTCCGGGAACCCAAGCTCAGGAACTTCAGGACGCTGAACATCCGCGTGATGCTACCCATCATATTCAGCCACGCACTCAGGATCACCTGCAGCAAGCAGAAACAGGGCCTGTGTGCTGAAGCCTGAAGGGTAGAACTTAATAAAATAGATTAGCATGAGCAGAGTCTCATATGCACCACAGAAGACACTGGGTGTTATTAATATGTGCCTGCAGATCATCCCCACCCCATTGGGCCACTGTAAGATGCTCCTGATCCAACTTGTCTCCTTAGGGAGCAATGTGGTTGTCTTGGCCCTGTATGAGAACTACACCACAGTGTAGCTTATGCAAGGGAGCAGACACTGGCATGGAATGGATGAGAAATAAAGTTCACTAATTACACCCTATTGGCAAGTTTGTGCCATCACCCATATTTTGCTGTGACAATCCAAAAATCATGGCAATGAATCATCCAGCATATGGATCCTGCAAATGCTCTTCTATACCACTAGCACACTAGTGTTTCAGTGCCACATTCCACAACACAGTTTTGGGAAGACTGTGTAGGGATCCCAAACTGGCTTAGCAGAGACCAAGCTCTGAGCTGACAGGGGTCTCTTGCTTGCATCCTGCCCTGCTGCTCCTTAAACTCATCCTGCAAATGAAATAGCTATGCTAATACTTTTCCACAGCAAATCCTACCCAATTACAGCTCTTCACAGAGTCAGCTCACAGCATCTACCCCTGTCAGTTGGCTAAGATAACAAAAACTAAAGGAAAGTAGGGGTGCAACCTTATTCTGACTTTTCCCACTGTTCTTCACCTCAGAGGTGATGTGACAGCTGTTACCGAAACAGCTTTCAACATGCTTATCCTCTGCAGCATTTGGCAAGGCTCCCATCTAAAGCATGCAAGTTAGTGCTTTCTGCATCTGCTGTCTCTAGGTGAAACCTCCTCAGGGAAACAGAACACTTCAACTCACAGCACACCGGAGCCCCACGCTGTCGAGAACCCACGTTGCCACCAGACCAAACGGGATGGAGATGAGGAGGTACACTATTGAGAGCCAGTTGACTGTCTCCAGGGAAATGTGGAAGTAGGCAGCTGTCTTATCAGCCACAGGAGCGAACGTCAGCCACAGCTGCAGAGTAGAGACCAAACACACGTAAGCACAAAAACCTCCAGAACAGAAATTCAGCATCTCCTCAAACTGAGTTGTGAGGAGGCTCACTGTCTCAGTCTCTCCTTGAAATTAGGATTTTAAGGCTGGCAATAAAAATTCAAACCTCCAGTGTCTGCAGTTACTCGGCCCAGAGCACCCCATCCATTTCTCTGCCTCATCCCCAATCCCCTGGACCTGATGCTGTAGGCTGCCAAAAGTAGAGGTCAGTACCTTTTTCAGTCGCTATGTTGAACATGTTGGCCTCGATGCATGCACTTACCTGATGTAAAACACAAGCAATGCTTCTATACTAGCATAAACAAAATGAGGCTGCTGCCTCCTCTCTGCAACTAAGAGCCTCCTAAACTCAAGACTGCTATTTACAGTTCCACTGGTAACTCCTGGACATCTTGCAAGAACAACTTTGTTATGTGTCAGCCAAGAGAGGTACATTATTCCATGCTTTCCTCTATACACTCAGTTGATAAAAAAAGGCCTAGAAATTTGCATTATTCAGTGTATCAGGACATGTAAGATGGAAGGCACACACAGAAGTAGTACTTTAATAACTATCCATATTTTTCTTCCAATGCCATATCTGAAAATATCTCCCTAAACCTTGTTTTAGGTACTGGTTTCACAGTTCCTATCTGCTTCTGGTTTCTTATAAGAATGACAAGACTTACTTGATTCTCAAATCAGGTCCTGAGATCATGCCCACAAGAAAGACATTTAAACCCAAATTTAAGGATGTTTCTGTAGAATTTTTTGCAAAGACACCTCCTGGTGCTTTTCAAAAAGATTGGCCTAACCTGAGAACAAGTTTCAATAATGCAGATGTTAAGCTACTACGGTGTTAGAAGATGATCTTGCTGCTGCTGAATACTGAAGATAATAAAGTTTGCAGAAAAGTGAACAAAAACTTCAGCTATAGCTTTCTACAGAAGAACTCCAGCCACTGTTGCTTTCCAGGCACTCCTCCCTGCCATCACAAGCTTCCTCTTCCCAGTTTGCATCTTGCAGACAGGATCATCTGTGGCATTAATGTGTAACTGAAAAAGGGCTCAGGTAACCTCAGAGGAAGTTGTGCCCCTACACTCTACTTGTTATTTCCAGTGTTCTAGTACTTTTCTTACACGCTAGGGACCATAAAAACTACCAGATTAGACAGAAGCAGAATGGGAGATGGACTTTTGTTCTTCTCAGTGTCACTGTGTGAGAACAGCCATGTGCAAATCACTGTTTAGCTAGGCTTTTCTCCTAGTAGGGATGCAATGAGTAAATGGTGGTAAAAGAGAAGTTTTGAATGTAATATCAGTGTCCTTGCAAGGATGCCTAGCATCAGTCTTCTCTGGAAGGAGCTGACATACTACTGTCTCCTGCATTCAACTCAAAGTTCACATCACCACGCTGGGCTCAGACACACACATGACATCAGTCAAAGGTCTGGCAGGGGATGGAATTGGTATTCGCTCAGCTTCTTCAGTCAGGTGGATGAAGATGCTGGGTGCTCAAGGAAATTGTACTCTTAGACAACATGGAGGGTATTCCAGATCACTTCCCAGACTTTCATCAGACTGGGATAGGAATTTAAATGTTTAATGCTAATGTAACTGTTTAGATGCTACAAGCATCACTAAGGCATGAGCATTAATTTGATTATGGGATGCTAAACTGCTGCTAAACAAATCCCAGCTGTGTATTTCCAGCAATAGCAGTTCTCAGTTTCTCACTGCCTTCCAGATGGGGGTGGTGGTGATGAAACACTGTACCAGGAAACAGTGTAATTAAAGAGATGATACACTTTGTAAGCCAGCTTCAGGTAAATTTGCATTCCTCCTGTTCCTCTACACAAGATGCTCACCCATGCATGACATCATTAGGAGAGTCATGGCACAAGCCAGAGCACAGCATTTTGTGTACAGTGTATGTGTCCACACAAGCTGGGATTAAGTATTCTGACGCATTTCCATTAGACCGAGTAAAACCGTTCCTTGCTGAAAACCAAGCACACGAGCTGCGCTGTACTCTTATCCTGAACAAGAATTCCAGTTCTAGCATATGTGTGTGAGAGCACAGAAGCTGGAAAGTTGCCACCTGTCCAAGCCTGAGGCCTGAGCTTGTTTCTCAAAATAGGATGTGGGTTTCTTCAAGAGTCTGGAGACAAAAAGTATGTTTCGTTGTTTACCATGTGTTGCTCTAACAGAGAAATTCAGAACTGGGCAATGGAGCTCAAGGTGTTACTGTAGTCAAAGAGGCCACCAAATGCCCCTGCAACAAAGAGATGGCACTGCGGAGTGGAGTTTTGCCAGCACAGGGAAATAGTGAGTGAGTATGCCACCTCCTGCTTTTGGTTTTTCCAGCTGTGGTAATTTCACCCACAGTAGCTAGTAAGCTCTTCTGCTAGGAGCTGGAGCCCTTATCCTACATGTTTTTCTGAAACTCTGCACTGCCAAGGCTGGTACTTACACAGAGATTGCTCTCATTCAAGTCCACTCAGGCAGAACATGTAAAGAAGATGCAGTTTTTTCTTGGTGAGGTCGAAGTCCTGTAACATCTAAAGATACATAATACAGGCAGAGGGAGGTTCCACTCTCCTTCATTCTCCAAGGGCCATTCTCTTAACTCAGCTTTGGCCCACCAAAGCCACAGAATCACAGAATGACAGATGTTCTGAGCTGGAAGGATCATTGGGTCCAACTCCTGAATGAATAGCCGTATCAAAGCTCAGGTGAGCTTTGATACCCACTGCAGGTCACAGGGACAGGTGCAGGAGGAGAGAGAACATGAGAGATCATAGGATGTCAGCTCCCAAAATCTGGTTGCTTCTGGGACAGATAAGTGAAAAAGAAACAGAGAGACAGATGCCTCTGTGGAAATACACCCTTGTGGTCTGGTCAAGCTACGCTCAGCTCCATTGTCTGAGAGGCCACACAGAACTAGAGCCTCAGTGTGAGGTGCAGAAGGCATCAAGAGGAGCCTCTGTTATGCGCTATGCTTCTCTGGAGGCAGCTCAACAGATGTCACAATGTCAGTTCCTGCTTGCGATGGTGACAAGCAATTTTCACTCACCTACTACAGCTCATGTGCCTTCAGAGCCCTGCCAGGGCTACAATTAACCAGAACCTTTCATCACACTTCGACAGAATTCCCAACTTGGCAAAAGTTGGAGTGGATGGTGTTGGAGGTCAGCAGCAGTTCACATTTTGGGCCATGGCACATTAGGCCAAGAGATTCATACAGAAACCCACGCAGAGCTACTAAAGCACAGGAACTCTTTCCTCTGAAGACCAAACAGCTACAATGAGTCTGCGAGCCCAATCCCTTAATACTTGGCAAAACTCATTTCCCAGCATTACCTCACAGATTTTGCGTTAGTTGTTCTCAAACGAAGCTTCTCCTGTAGTATAGTCCAATGTCATTGGTAATGTTCACTCGTGTTGTAGACCATAGTATTTGCTCCTTCAGCATTTCGTATGGACCTTTCCCTCCTTTCAGATATGCATCTAGCAGGATGTTGGAATAGCTGCTGCAATAGCACACACCATTTCTTCTCCAAATATACAAATTGAAGTTCCCACACTCCTCTCCTGAGTTCAAGCCTTAGAATCAGATTCATCTCACTGTGATTTCTGGGTTTAGGGACAGCAAAAGCTTCAGTGCATGCTAGTGTGGGCTGGAGTCCTATCTCAGCACACATTCTTTGCTATAAAAACCTGTGCTCTGCACAGCAGGCACAGCAGCTCAGGAAGTGGAGAGAAGGTCCCCTGAAGACCTGCAAGCTTGTTCTGGCTTGCAAAGGAGTACAGATGCAGCTCCCATTGGCACACAGCTGGCTGACTGGAGAGCCATGCTCCATCACCAGAAGAAAAGGACAGAAACGTTTTTCCACCTAGAGTCTACTTACATCCCTAATTACAGGGGGGGCCCTCCACACTTTCTTTAACAATGTAGGACAACCAGGGAAAGCAAGGGCACTGACAGTCAAACCAGTTGATTGGTACAGATGTTGGAGGGGTCCTGGCTCCACTTTCAGCTCTCCCTCCCTTTGCTTTAAGCTTCTTCTTCTACCTTTTGCATTTAATCCTCCAGCACCTCCCAGGGACTGCCTGGTCCCTTCTCCATTAACTGAGGCTTAATGTCCTTTAAAGGGGGCTGACAAGAAAGATGGAGAGGAACTTTCACAAGGCACGTAGTGGTAGAACAAAGGGGAATGGCCCTAAACTGAATAAGGGTAGATTTAGATCAGAGATTAGGAAATTTACAGTAAGGTTGGTGAGGCACTGGCACAAGTTGCCTGGTGAGGTTGTGGACTCTGGAGTTGTTCAAGATGAGGCCTGGATGGGGTTCTGAGCAATCTTGTCTAGTAGAAGGTGTCCCTGCCCATGGCAGGGAGGGTGGAACCTAAAGATGATCTTTAAGGCCCCTTACAGCCCAAACAATTTTATGATTCTATGAAAATTGCAAGCCTTCATGGGCATTCCTGTAACCAAGAACAAGTTACAGCTGTTCTCATCCTGATGCCATTCCTGTTTTTCTGTTACATTTTCTGATACCCTCTTAAACCCTTAACTGATTCTCAAACATGGTTTCAGCCCTCTTCCTCCCAGAATCAGCCCAAACCCTCTCATTTTCCTCCTGCTTTCATTCCCCTTCCACTTCCATCTTCTCCTGGTTCAATTCTTCCACCATATTGCTCTCACTGTTTCCACATCCATACAGATTCTCCAGGAACTATTTCACCCACAGGACCTAGTTTCCCTCCATGAATTCCAAGGCAGCCCACAGTCCCCAGCTTTGCCTACAGCAGTTCTCCCAGTCCCAGCATGCTTTCTCTCATGCACCTGGACACTGATTACAGGGCGATGCAGGATGTCTTTCTGCAGTACAGAGGCTGCCCCCTCGCCCTCTGAGACCAGGCTGTGAAGCCCTTACAACACAGTCCTCATCTTCAAGGTTAAAAGGGCCACGTAGCCTGGAAGCAAACAGCCCCTGGCCTCAAACGAAGGCACCCGTGCTGACACAGGAGCCTGGGAAGTCAGGACAGAGGCTGCCAGGCGGCAGCAGCTGTGTGTGCATGTGTATCTACAGGGGCGCTGCTGGAGCAGACTGGTGTGGGTGAGGAGCGTGTGCACCCTCCCCTGGAGCATGCCAGTCTCCACTTATGCAGCTCTCCTTCCTCTCCCAAGTACACTTAGAGGTGGTGTAAGTCCTCCAGCTGGTGAGTCAGGAACCACTTGGCCAAGCATGAGCCAGCTCCAAACCGCTGCTCCTCCCCAGCTTGCTCCAGCTGACAAGCACAGAGAAGGACAGTAAACACACCTGCTTTCATTCTTCTGTATTTTTCTGTGTCCCCAGTGTGAGAAAATAAGAAAAAGTTCCTCCCCTGAAACATAAATTTCCAACCTGCTTGGCTTCACAGGAAGGAGGCAAGAAGGAATGAGGCATTTGCTTCAGCAGTTTACCACTATAGCAGCTGTGAGCACACCATGAATACTCTTAAACATTAAGTCTTTGGATGAAAAAAAACACGTTTAAAACCACAGCATCAGTTTGGCAAAACAAACCCAGAGAGAAACCTCAGGCAGAGTTATGTCACACCTCACCAGCTGCAAGAGACAGCTGGGGATAAATCATCTAAGCTTAGCTGTGGTGAGAACATCCTCTCTGCCCAGGACTTCAGGTAGCAATGAATTATGCTGATGTCTATGGTGTTTATGGCCTTCTTAAGATAAGGTGGGGGTTTGTCTCTTACACTACATTGTCAGCAAGGAATTCACAGAATAGCCATATATAGGAAATGAGAACCAAACCCTGCTAAGGCAGTACCCTCCTTGTACAGCAAGGAGAGACAAAGGCTTTCAACCTCAGGTAATAGAGGTACAAGTAAGGGGCTATTTATCATTCATCATAAGGGCCTCTATTATAATATTAACCCCAATGTGCTCTGGTTAATGAAGGAATTACACACAGTGATGTAGAGCAGGGGGATATAGGAAAGAGTGCCCCTTTCATCACCAGGTGGTCTGTCCTGGTTTTGCTCAATCATATCCTAAACCAGACCAAACTAAGAAATGCTCCTTTCTCAGCCTGCCCTTCCTGCATGACCAAGCATCCTTTCTTGCAGTTAAGTTGCTTCTGTCTTGTCTTCCTGACACTGACAGAGACTCCCTCTCAGGACTGTCTCCTGACTGCCACTTTTAGTGACACCCAAGGACACTAGTAGAAAATTGCTGTATATGTGCAAGAGTGGGGAATACAAGGCATCATCCTGGAAACTTGGTCCAGAAAATGAGGTCCAAGTCAGAAAATTCAAAAGTCATATGTTCTTATCATATGCATTCGCAGATAGCCTGACACAGAGAACAAAGTGCTGCATGCAACATTTGCGTAGGAATCGAGGACACAACTTGCATGGCAAATTTTCACACCACAGAACTGGTAAATTAATCTTTTCATCTGGAACTTTTAAACAGCAAACAAACACTTTGATTTCATGGACTTTCAACCACTCCCTCCATTTTAATGTGATTTTTATCAGGAACATTTCAGAGAAACTTTAGCATGGGTAAATGTTTGGTTACAACTTTATACATCAGCATACTTGCCATTCCAGACCTTTGCAATGGCTTAGAAACAGTATTTCCACTCCAGGATTAGGCACTCAGTTTTGAAGGAATAAAGTTCCGGTCTAATTTCATACTGTGGAAAAATAATACTGCAGATAGTCAGGAAGTTGTCAAGAGAACAAGGAAACAGACAACAGGTCAATCTCTCAGGGCTACAAAGTTTTCAGCAACATGACTCAAGACACAGTTACACTTGCACATGCACTGAAAGGACCATTTTAAGTAACCCTCCAGTTTGTTTCACTGTTAAGGTTTCAGCAAAGTCAGAATCTGACAAGACATCCTGTCACTGTCCACTTTTAGCAGGGTGAGGGACTTTTTTGCCACATAATGTTCTTCTGCTGTGCCAGTGTAACCGCAAGCAAGCAGTCGAGTTTTTCTGCAGGGCATCTTTTTTTACACTCTTAAAGGATGCACTGATTTGCTATTGAGAAGGTGCATTTTCTTTTTTTCTCATATAGAGCCAAATTCTCACTATAATTTCCCATTTCTCTACTCCAGCGCTCTTGCATCATGGAATACCTAATCTTCCTTCCAGCATTTAAATGTTTGCAGGTTACACTGCCTGATCTTGTCTGCCAGACAGTCTGCATTCACAGCATGGTAATCCTCAAGCACATGAATAATTCTATATCAATCTGATAATTATCAACAATGTCCTCAGTGACTTGACGAGCAAAGATCTGGGCTTCTATCTTGTGTAGTAAGCCTTGCTAAGTTTATGAGTTTATCTCAGTAATTACTGAACTTAATTTTAATCTGTTCAACAGGTGGCATGGGATCAAGCATCTCATTTTTTCCTGGCCTTTCAGAATAAGGCAGTAAGAGTAGGCAGTAAGTTCACATAATCCTCTGTTTAGTGAAGAATCACTCCTATAGTGTTCTGTTTGTGCAACATACCCTGAAAGGAAACCTAGTTGCTCCTTTTTGTGACCAGACAAATCTGCTGTCTTAGGCCAGCAAAGAGGCCGAGCTAACTCGTGCTCCTCTCCCACGGCATTTCAACACTGCTCTGCTATTCTTAGGCTCGAAACATGTGACGCTCACAGACGCTGAACACCTTCTCTGTCTCCCCATGGCCTACGAAGTGGACTCGGCAACAACTTTTGCTGTGCCGAGTGGGACACATTTTGCTTCATCCCAGTCTGACTTGACGCTGCGGTACTTCCTGCTATGCTCTTGGAGATCACACACATCCTCCCGCCCCATCCTGCCCTTCCCCTGTCACCACCCCTCCGTGCCCCGGATCCCACCGGTCAGAAAGGGAAGCGTGCAGGCCGAGGTCGCAACCACGGAAACAAAGTTCAAAAGTAAAAGCCACTTATTCGGTCCCTACGGCACGGCCAGGCTGAGGCTCCTCTGAGCTGTGCGCGTACAACCGAGCCCCGGTGCTCCGAGGATGAGGGGGTGGATCTGAGACAGGGCACTGGGGCAGAGCCCTGAGGATTGCCTTGCTGCTTCTAGGAAGAAACAGGGGGTGGTTTTGGCTGTGGAAAGCCATACCAGCCCGTCCTCCCTCCGCAGCATCAGCAGAAGCCAGAGCTGCTCTGCAGAGCCCCCGCACATGCGAGCGGGCGGGAGGGCCGTGCGCGCTGCCTGCGCTGCGCCTCCGCCAGCGCTCGGGCACCCCGGGCTGCCGGCGGCCGCCCCCTACCCCACCACCCGCTACCCCTCCGGAGGAGCGCCCCGCCGCCCTCCCGCCCCGGCCGCCCGCAGGGGCTCCAGCCGCGCCGCGGGAGCGGCTCCCGGCGCGGGGGAAGCGGGTCCCGGCGCGGGCGGTGCCGCCGCACTCACCATGGCGTTGGAGCAGTTCAGCAGGCACACGGCGGCCAGCAGGAACCACCGCCGCCGGTACGTCTTGAACTCGGCCACCCGCCCCAGGCTGCGCTCCCCCAGCAGGCTCGCCGCCTCGCCTCCCTCCATCGCGGCTCGGCTCAGCTCGGCTCGGCACTGCCGCGTCCAGCCCCGCCCCGCCGCCCTCGCCTGCCTCCCTGGGGCGGCCCTGGCCGCGCCACCGCCCAGCCCGGCACAGCCCAGCATGGCACAGCCCAGCCCGGCACAGCCCAGCATGGCACAGCCCAGCTCTGCACAGCACAGCCCAGCACGGCAC
>NW_020884909.1:957709-974835 GCF_003945725.1 Corapipo altera | reverse complement strand
CCAGCATGGCACAGCCCAGCTCTGCACAGCACAGCCCAGCACGGCACAGCACAGCCCAGCACGGCACAGCACAGCCCAGCATGGCACAGCCCAGCTCTGCACAGCACAGCCCAGCTCTGCACAGCACAGCCCAGCATGGCACAGCCCAGCACGGCACAGCCCAGCACTGCACAGCCCAGCCCAGCACGGCCCGCCACAGCACAACACAGCCCAGCACGGCCCAGCACAGCACAGCACTGCACAGCACAGCACAGCACAGCACAGCACGGCTCAGCACAGCACGGCTCAGCACAGCATAGCATAGCACAGGACGGCTCAGCACAGCACAGCACAGCACAGCCCAGCACGGCACAGCCCAGCACAGCCCAGCACGGCTCAGCACAGCACAGCACAGCAGAGCATAGCACAGCCCGGCCCGGGAGTGCTTCGAGCTGGGCGCCAGCCCTTCCCCGCGGTCCAGCCGCCCTGCCCGCAGAGCCGGGTATGCCCCACCGCGCTCGGCAGCCCAAGCTCCGAAACGGGGCTGCTGAGGTGCGCGGGAAGTGGGGAGCCCTGGCCGGGAGACGCCTGTCCCTGCCCCGTGTGTCTTTAAAACAACAGCATCGCCAACATCCTAAAGCCCATTGACGGCTCCGCGTTACCGTAGGAGTCACCGCTAGTCTTGCCTCAGGGCAGCACCGGAGCGGCAGCTTCAGCGGCTGAGCGTGCAGGTGGTGGCAGTAGGAGGGAGAAGCCTTGTGAGAGCAGCACTGTCCGAGGATTGATCGCTCGCTGGAGTAGAAAAAGGACTAGAGGAGAACAAAAGGAAAATGCTAAGACCCACAGGGGTCTATCAGCCACGGGATGTATAGTTTGGCTATGAATTTATATGACTGGTTTTGTTGCAGGCAGCAGTATCTTCTTTCCCCAATGCAGAGACACCCACAGTAGCTGTTATATCCTCAGAAACTCTCCAAGGGCAAAAGCCAAAAGTGCAAAGGAACCCCCCCCCCCCCCCCCTTCCAAACAAGACCTGTGACTTCAAGTTGGTCAAAGACTGACAGTGCCTGGATGTCTTTCCCTGAACTCTGAGATCTAATCACCCTCCCACATCCACCATACCCCCACTGCTCAGCCTCAGAAGTACTAAGCCAACAGGCTGATGGATTCCAGAAATGGGTCCAAAATGTTATTCAGCCCTTTGAAATCCTTGTGCCATTCCTCATCACAACCTGCTAAGAGCAGAGTACCTTCTCAGTCGGAGGCTGGGGTCACTTATTGTGAGAAGGACGTTATTCCAAATGCTTTGAGCATACTTGGATGAGTGGATAGGGAAGGTTATCCTGCATGCAAGTGTTCTCTCATGGACAATTTTAGCTGAAAATTTCTAAGGGTGTGGAGGGAGCAGCAGGGAGTGGAGAGAGGGGAAGGAGTGAGAAAGAAACCATTTTTACCTCATGTCAAGCCTGCTGTCTCAGAGTAGAGAGAAGCATGGGATGTTTGTGCTGGTGAGCAAGAATTTACTGAGTGATGGATTGTGCCTTCTAGTCTCCCTCACCTTGAATTGGGGGTTGACATTTCGCAATAGGAGTTGGCATTTTGTAATAGAAAGTGGGAATATTAAGGTAATATTACTGATTGACATGTTTCGCCGTCTACAAGTGCCTGACCCAGTTTGCCTGAGCTGCTGATAAACGAACGCTACTTTTTGTGTGCTGTAGGCCACAGAAACTTCTGCCCTGCTCTGAAAAGACATGCTGTGACCTGGGTTGTGTGCACGAGCTAACTGCCCTCCCGACCCAGAAGTGCTGACACACGAGGAGAAACTTGTACAGCAACATGCTAGAAAGAGGCTGAGGTGTATGGGACAGCAGAAAGACACAGCATTCAGTGCTCACCAGGAGAACCATCATTCCCTTCTCTCTGGTCACTCCTGATGGCAGGCAAGGCCTGTATGAAAATGAACTTCACTGAGGCTCCATCCGCATATGATCTCCACTGTGCTCACTCCTTTTTTGGGTTAAATTCTCCATTATCAATAAAGATGTCTGAATAATTCTGTCAGAAATCAAGATCCCACGTGAAAGACCCTTACTGCTTCAATTTTTCAGTAAAGTACATTAAAAGCTCAAATTGCACGTATTTGTAGGACAGATCAGAATCAAGGCTGCCCTGTTTATCCTCTTTCTGCATTATTTCTTATGTCAGGATAACATGGTGTGCTGTTTTCTACTTGAAATAGGGTCCCAGAGTGAGTTGTATCTGGACAGTGAAGAAGTTGCTCTCTGTGAGAGCTCTGTCACTTTGGGTGCAGATATCAGAAGGCAAGTGTGAAACAGGGCCACAGAAAGGCAAAAAGACAGCTGCAGCAGGAGAGAACTGCTTTGCTGTTTGGAGCAGAGCAATCAGTAGAACAGTTTACTACTACAGCTGGGACTAAATTAAATCTTTTTCTTCCCTCATATATTCCCTAGATGTTATTGTATTGCTGTATGTACCCTACAACGACTGGTCTGGGGTTGTAGGAAAGTAAGAGCACTCAGAGCAGCTCTGTGTACCTTTGTTCCTCTGGTCTATACCATATCTCCCAGGAACAGGGGCACCACCTGTTAGTGGCAGCACACCAAGGACAGCAGTAGGATTTGTGTCGAAGGAGAATGGCCCTATCTGCCCTGCACCTTCTCATTCTTTCCTGAGAAATTTCCTCATTTCTGTGTCAATCCCTTTCTCCCGAGCATCACCCACTCTTTCTCACATCTCAGCACATCCTATAACCTATTTTGATCCTGGGTCTTGTTTACAGAAACTGGAAGCATAAGCCAGGTGTCATAAGGGCTTCTCAGCTAAGAAGTTTCTTGGTTTGTAGATACTTGTACTGAGGTATCAGTGGTCTCTGATGTGTGAGCGTATGTAAAATACACTAAACAGACCCAGCCATGCAACCTGTACACTAAAAAGTCCCTGCTAAAAAGAAAAAATAAAAAATTCATGCCTCGCACCCCCCTCCCCCCCAAAAAAGTTTATTTTCTCTCAAGGAGATAAAAACTTATAGGTGTGGGAAAGACAGTTTTCAGCGATAAAGTAGTTGGAAAAATGGATGTGAAACAACTTTGTTTTGGGAGAGGATTCTGTGTCCATAGCACTTTTCCAGTACTGAGCCCCTGTGACAGCAATTACAGGATCATCCAGGTTGTAAGAAACCTCTAGTCCGACCTCCTGTTCAAAGCAGAGTCAGCAATTGTGGTGTCCCACCCCTAAGGGGAAGGAAGCACCCGCAATTCATAGATACTCATGGCTGAAATAAATTACAAAAGTCAGGGAGTCCACAAAAGCTTACAAAGTTTTATTTATAAATTACACACTTGGCTTAGAAATTGATACATGTTAGTCCTGGACTTACTATATAAGTACATGGCCATGGGTTTTGGATAAGGGGTAGGGTGAAAGGGAACAGAGGGATGAATCGAAGAGGAGGAGGGAGAAAGAAAGGAAGAAAGTGAGAAAGAGAGATCAGCAGTCCTGGCTCCAGTGTTGATCCAGCTAATGGGATGTCCAGGATTCTGGCTGTGCCTGTGCATCCAGGTTTTGTGGAGGTGCCTTTTACAGGTAAATTTCCCCAACTTGGAGACAAATTTCTCACTTTCTGGGCAAATTAGTTATCCTGTACAGTCCATTCTCCTAGACCTTCCTGGAAATGGGTTGGAGGGCTTCAGGGATCTTTGGTGGTCTTGATCCCCTCCTACAGCCCCTGCCCACTTCTCAACCTCATTCCTGTGCTCACGCTGTGCTGTGTTGTGTTTATCTCCAGAAGCCAGAACAAGGAAGTTTGTCCCAGAAGTGTGCTGTCCTACCTCCATACAGCCCCTTCTCCAGCCACGTCCTGTTCTTTTTCACAGTGTGTTATCACCAACAATCCTTGGCTGTTATTACCAACAATCCATGGTTGGATCAACAGCTATTTGGCTACTGATGTTTGAGACATACACATTAGCCCCCTTATCTCCTAGGCTTCTTCAACACTGAAGTCAGACCACTTTGCTTGTGACTCAATCTGATCTTGAAAACCCTCAACAGCGGAGACTGCACAACTTTTCTGGGCAGTGGATTCTGCTGCTGGATTGGTCCTAGGATAGAGCCACAATACAGCCTTCAGACAGAGTACAACTCATTAAGCACAAGCCTCTGACCAAATTCAAAGTTGGATCAGTTGGCTACCCATTGAGACTATAATGTCCTAACTTAAATACAAGAACAGTGGGAGATGGAGTTGAAAATGTTGCTAAACTTTTGGTAAATGCAGTGAGGTAGGTTCACAGGTATGATTTATCCTTTGTAACCCATGCCGAATATTCTCAATTGCCTACTTCTTCTTCATGTGTTCAGAAATATCATCCAAGAGACCTTGTTTCATGTTTTCTTCCCAGAGACTGAAGTGAGACTGAACAGCTTGCAGTTGCCTGGGCTGTCCTTTAAGTTCTTTTTAAGTATAGGTGCAACATTTCTGCAGTTGGCAGGGGTATCCAATCAAAGATGATTGAAAGTGATCTTGTGCTGGCATTAGCCATCTCTGTCACCATCCTTGGACACAGGCCTTCTGTTTGCAGGATTTCTTCAGCAATTCCTAACTCACTCACTAATGGTCATCTTTCCTCTCTTTGAATCCCAGGCCGTCAGGCTTGGGAGCCCTTGCTGTGTAAAGAAGGCATTGAGTTCCTCAGGTTTGACTGTGTCCACTTTCAATAAATCACTCACCCTACTCAGTGACTGACTGCCATTTTCCTTGTTTAGTCCCTTACCACTATTCAGCAGTTGAAGTTCTTCTTGTTACTATTGACATGCAAGTCAAAACTGAGCTTTGGCTTTCCTGACACTATCCCTACATGTCTGGGCAACGTTTTTAAATTCCTCCTGTGTAGCCCATCCCTGCTTCCATCTCCTGTATATTCTTCTTTTGCACTGGAGTTCTGCCACAATTCCCTACTTACCCAAGCCGGTTTGCTTATATGTTTCCCTTTTTTCTGAAAACTGAGATGGCCTGTTCTTGCACTTGGTTGAAGCTTCAGAGATGTCATCACTACTGGAAACAGTGACAGAGTGAAAAGCAGCTCCTTCACCTGCTGGGCACTGAAAGAGGCAGGGAACAGATGTCCTGAGCTGTAGAACCAAGAAGCCAGATACTGGGGGTTGATTAGCACTAAGTTGCAACCTTCCATCATGATTGGGGCATTAGTAATATCCTCCTGCTGCATGGATCATCTGCTTGCTGCTGACACTGCAGGTTTTCTGTGCTGTGGTACTAATAGCTTCTCCTCTCTCTTTAGCCACAGGTTTTCATTAAACTGTAGGGACTTTGCTGCTGTTGAGAATGCTGTCCCTCTGTCAATTTCCATTAAAACTTGGTAACATTAAAAAAAAAAAAAGGGAAGGAGAAGGAAATAGGCAAATGTACTAGTTTATTGCATTCCTTACCTTCTAAGGAGCACACATTAAAATGGTACCTGAAAGTGTAATTAAAGACCACGCAGGCTCATTAAGGGCAGAGTGTGTGTATGGGGGTGGAGGTGGAATGAGGATTGCTCAAGCAATTTTTATTCTGGCATTTCCTAATGTTTTAATGTTTGAATTAGCAAGTCTTAATTCATTTGCATTACACAAAAATATGGTGAAAAGTGTGTTGTTGCATAAATGGATCCACTGTCCACTGCTGTTTTCTTACGAGGTCTAGTGTTAGAAACGTGAGGAGATTTCCAGGGGAATCCTGGATTTTTGTTTATTCTGGACCTCTTAATGCTAATTAAAGTGTGTATTTGAGTGTTTGTAGCAGAGAGGGCCCTGAAGACTCATCCTGCAAACCTGGAGGCCAGCAAGCACACTGTTTCCATAGTGCACAGTGGAAGGTGAATTGGAAGAAACCAGTAAAATCTTCATTTCCAAGACTCTCATGATGCAGGTCTAAGACCCTTCATAGAGCAGAAGATCATGCAGTAAAAACAACAACAACAACAACAACAACAATAAAAGATTTAAAAAAGGAGAGCAATCACTGAGTGCAGGGAGCAAACCAGCACAAAGTATCTCCCAGACTGCAAGAGACTATTGCATATGCAAGTTCTGCATTACGGGCAGGTATGGAGAGGAAACAGGAATGCAGAAGTCACTGCACTGGCATGTTTGCAGACTGCTGAACCAGACATTTTCCTCCAGAGGTAGATTAGTTGCTTGCTTCAACAAACAGAGCAAAACAGACCAGTCAAATCAGAAAAAATATCACAGAAAACAGCAAAATGCAGGTTGAACAGTCTGGGTAGCAAAGCAGTTGTTGGGTGGCTGAATCTGTTCAGAGTGAAGCAGATCCTCTTGTTCCCATCTCCAGCAGTAGTAACGCTGGAAAACTGTAAGAGAACTGCAAGCAGCTGCCAAAGGTGCATAAAGCTAAGTCACCTCTGTTCCTCTAAACACCAGTGAAAGACCCTCATGCAGTCTCATCTCTGAATAATTTTCTGCAGGATACAGTTTTAAAGACTTGTCTACACTTTGGCTCACTCCTTCTTGTTCCTTATCTCAAGGCCAAGCACAGATTTGTCTTTGTAGCTGTAACCATTCCTGCAGGCGGGGGAACCCAACCTCACAACAGGTCTTTTCTGGCCAAAATAAGTTACATGTTCCCTAGAAAGTTCTGTTTGTGGACTCCGTGAATGTGAAGTAAAACACACATTGGAACTGCCTTGCTGATCTTTTCTGATGACTAAGATCACTCAATGCAAGACTTCAAACACTACCTAATATTTTAAAGTATTTTCTTATTTTGTTATTTAGTCATCCTTGAGCCAGGTTTTTGCCATTTTTGTTTATACTAAAGTTTCCCACTCATGTAGGACAAGTGAGTGGCATTATCTGTTGGTCTACATAAAAAATCAGTATTTTATGAAATGACTGCTTCATTAGCCCCTTGTAGAATGAATTTTTCAAGGACAGAAATGGAAATAATATTTTATTTTTTTTATTTTCTGCATGGAAAGACAAAATAATTTTAATGGCTTTGCAAACATGAATAGCTGAAACTATTTTAGAATCATTATATGTGACCATATTTCATGCTCCATTTAAAATAAGTGAATGCAAAATCCAAGCAAAGTAGATGCTCAATTTACATTTTGAAGCAAATGGAAATTTTAACAATTAGCTTTCCTGAGGCAGCATTGTCTCGGGGGGTTTTTTTTGTTGTTTTTTTTTAATATTCCTTTAGCAGGACAAACATGGCTCACTGGGCCAGCAGTGGCTGGCCCTTGTCCCCCAACAGCAGACAAGTAAAGACAGGCTTTTTCCCAAAAACACTTCCAGATTTATCCTTTGTTCTCTGCACAAAAAAAATATGTTAAATGGGAGCTAATGAATAGAGGAGGGATCCATATATTGCAAACAAGATTAGATGGTCCCAGAAAGCAACTGCTTCAATTCCAGGTGCACTGCAACCAAGAGGGAGATGAGAAGAGGTGGTCAGTGCTGGAAGTGAGCTACCCAGGTAGAGCACACAAGGGACGTAGTTAAATCGGCTTTGCAAGGATATTGTGCAAGGGCCATCTGGTTATCATTATTTCACACCTCAACACAACTTTCCAGAAAGCAGTGATGCCTGTGGACATTGGCTCCCTGTTCTCCTTTTCTCTTTTTCTCTCTCCCCTTCCTCTTTCATTTTGCCTCTCTCTGCAAGACAACAAAAAAAGGTTGGGTGACTTATCTGTGCCTTTCCTGCATGTTTGGTCATCTTAGTTCAACTTCTAGTGATTAGAAGACCTTTTTGTGGTAATTTCAATTTATCTTCAGTGCAATTTACTATGTGATTGGATGCATATTCCATTGCATGTTCTTTCAGCTGGACATTTACCTGGAATGGAATTCCCTTCCCAAACATAATTTAAAACACCAAAGATGATGTCATCATTTGTGATTATTAATAACTAAAGAGAAGTTCTCAAAAGCCTGTAGAGAGCAGCTGCAATATACAGGCTGGGTGAGGAGTATATAGGCTGACAGAGGATTTTAGAAAACTCAGTCCAAAGGTCTACAAGGACATTTCCCTCCTGTTTTGCCTCTCTCTCTGCATTCGAGAAATCCCCAGCAGGGGACTGACTTCTTAATCCCTCTGCAGGAGAACACACAGAACACACAGTATGTTCAGTATCAGTAACTATTTGTATCTCTTGGCCAGCTTCAGTCATGCTGGATGGAAGGGTGGAAATCCCAATGACTTCGATGCCTTATAAATTTCTTAAGACTTGGTATCTAGGAGGACCAGAAGGAAGACACAGAACTGTGTTTAAGGGAAGGCAGAGGCAGGTCAGGTGTCCTCTCTTCTGGCGAGCTCCCCAAAAGCTCAGAAGCAGGTTTAAGCTGGGTAGTTGGCACCCTGTCTCCTGTTCCAAGCCAGCCAAGGCACACACTGCCTCTTGGCCCCCTGTCAGCTTAACCAAAAACAGCTCAGGGTCATTGGATGCACTCTAGGTCTCAGAGAGAGACCAAAAGAAGAGATTTATGTGGCAGAGTGGATACTGGACAAAAATGAATGAAAAATGCATAGTTTTTATAGAAAACTCTGAACTGTTAGTGCTGAACTGAATTGCATTTTTAGATGGCTCCTTTGTAGACTGAAAGGTTTCCAGTAAGATCTTATAATTTTAACGTAAATGGAGAAGTGTCCACACTCATTTCATAAGGTGGGTTTGCTTACTTTTCACCTATGGACTCAGAAAATGAATCACAGTGTTGAAAAAAAAAATGTGCCCTTAACTTTCTCATGTCAGGAGTACTGTAATTGCAGCAGAAGATCCTATTGCCTACTCAGACACCAGATTCCTACACTGGAAGAGGTGACTTCCTGCTGACAGCAACTCAAACTGCTCTCCTCTGCTTTGCCTCGAAGTACAGCCAGCATGAGTTCAACAGTAAAACTGTTAAGTCCGCCCAGTTACTGAACACTCCACAGGGCACAAGGAATTTTTACTCACTTTTGATTTGGTGCTGAAATCTAGAAAGAGAACCACCACCACCACCAATAAAAAAGGTTGAGTGGTGAAGAGTGCATCTTGAAATTCAATTTCTCCTCCATGATTTCCTTTATTTCTTGGGCAGAGATGGTGTCTGCAATGGGCTATAAACTACAAGAGGCTTAGAGTGCTGCCTGGCACTTGTGCTTCACCACAGCATGCTCATAAGCTTTCCTTGCAGTCAGCAGCTATATGCTCTTCACTTCTGACACTGGTGTGATTTACCCAGATTCCTAGACCCTTGCTTCTGAGACCTATTTCTAAATCATGTAGGCCAGGTTTGCTCCTCTGACCCCTGCTATATCTATAGCAGTCTGCATTTTATTTAAAAGATAAGGCTTTCCTCTCTGTTGTTATAAATATTTCAAATACCTTTGAGAAAGCAAAAATCCATCTCTCTGCAACTTAGTTATACAACCTTTCTTTCATATTTTCATTTTCCTAAGGGGAGATATTTTGTATAAGTCTTATTGATATCATTCTTAAAAACCATATGCATTCATACATTCAAACAATTAATTTTCTTCTCTGGCCTCTGACTGTTTTATGGAAGAGTTGGCAGCTTCAAAGGTAAACCTATTATGCTAAGTCTATAGTAAAAAGTCCAAATAAGTTTTCTAACTTTATTTAGGTTCAACATCTAGGTTCACTTAGATAAAAGACTTCATAATAAAATAATTACCAAAGATCTCAGCGAGCTTTTCAATCATGTGTTTAGGTCCTACATTAATAGTTCATGTTCTGTTCTTTAATCTGGTTCTAAGTTGTTGGAGTGGCACCATTTCAAGTGACAACATATTAACTAATTAGGGAAACAAAAGGCTAAGTAGAATAGTATCACTGAACAGTAGGTGTTCTAATAATGTTAAATGTTTTAACTGGAGTAACTATTTTGAAGTTAATAGTGAAGAAACTGCGAATGGATATACCTGTTATAATGAAGACTGTTGATGGGGGAAGGTAGATAAATCATAACAGCACTGACTGCCTCTTGCTGAGAATGTGCATGTGGCACTACCAACAAACACCAAAAAACCAAAAAGCTTCCCATGCTCTGTGATGTTGGTGATGCTTTGCCTTTCTTTTTGAGGGCTTCCTTCTGCTGTGGATTGTTCTGGCTCACAGCATCAAATACACAAATGGCCTGCCTTGGAAATATGATTGAACTGCTGTGGATTAAGAATCAGTCACACACTGGCAGTCAAATCCCTTTCGACCTGTAGCTCAGGGGCACATCAGAAGTACCACAATTTAACTAATCTTATTACTAACACAATAAAACACGTACCACAGACACAGTGGAGGGTAACTGTCAGGATAAAACTAGTTTGCATGAAATTGTAGGAGTTTTCTATAGTCCCAGTGTGAAAAGAAGTACTATTTTAGCATGTTTGTCATATGTTGCTGATGTTAAATGTCTGAAAAAAACCCTTAGTGTAATGTGCCCAATTATCAAGATGGAAACATTTGATAAAGGCATATTGATTTTAATTAAGCCATAGAGGGTTCTGATTGAAAGTTGCCTGTCTCTTTGCAGAACTGGTTTCTATCTATCTGTGTAGATGGATGGATGAAAACTGACTTGGTAACCAAGGTCTCTAGCCTGCTTCAGGATTGCTGCTTGAGAAATAGGTAGAAAAGCTTCAAAAATCTGTTGTTCCATCCCCTCTGCAGAGCATGTGGCAAGGCCTGGCTTGCAATTTAAAACCAAGATCAAAAGCATATATATCATAGTAATGAATCCTTTTGTACAGCCAAGTATCTATCTCCAACAAATCCTCATAAAAAAGGACTTCTAACGAGATAATTTACAAGCCTGGCCTAAGTGGAAAAATGCCTATTATAAAAGTCTGCTATGTCCTGAGTAAATTGGGAAACGAACAACTTTCAGACAATAGCACATCTGGTATGGCAATGTGGTTTACAATTTCCTTTATCAGACAAAGTAACAAGAGCAAAACATGAACATTTTTTGGCCTAGTGGTCAGCCCTATATCTGCCTAACATAAACATTCACTTATCAAGAAAAGATAATCCCTACTCTGCTCCATTTTCCTCAATGCTACCCAGATGTTAAATCACTCATTAAGAGAAATAAAATGGGAACTTCATAACTGTCTCCTGATCATCAAGCTTTTAGGATCCCCTGTTTGATTTCCACATTATTTCCAGAAGACTAGAATTCTTCTTCTATATTTTCAAGAAATAGTGAAAATTTTTCATTCACATACAGTCACATGTACCTTGAGAACTAGATCTAATTGCAGTGAGATCTGGACTAAAATAGGGTATGGCACCCCCAACCCTTATTTGCAGCAGTCTCTGCATTGTCCAGTATGTTTTCCATTGTGAGTCTTTTTACCCAGACTCATTGTTAGCATAAAATTTGACAATGTATTCTTGCCACACTCACATCTCTAAATCACTCCATTTTCAGTAATTCTGTTTCTTCCTTCTAGTTAATCTGAGTCAGCAGTTGAATTATGTTTGTTCAATTTATGTCCAGCAAGAATGACTTGTTAGGCTATTTTTTTTTAGCATCCTTTTGAACAGGGTTTGAATAGAGAGGAGAATGACAAGATTGTTTTTGTTGGAAGAACATTAAAGAGCATAATAAATTAGATCAGCCATGCTCAGGTCGTTTCTGCATATAATCTGTAAAATTGCTTTTTAAAGTAACTTCAGAGGAGGAATGTATTTGTTCACATTAACAGTGTCCTAAAGGGTATGGTAAATGAACTCACGTCAGCTCCTCCTATTCCAATGAATGTTCTACCTCTCATGTGCAGCCTGTTTTTCCTGCTGGTGGTTTGCTGTGCGTGGGTATGGGAGGCTGTTTGGAGCATGGAAATGTTATTACAGAGGCGAGTCAGGACTCCAAAAGCAAGGGCTCTCAAAGTCTGTGGTATCTGGGAGGGTTTTTTGCATTCATCACATTGGCTGCACTTGTCAATGACCGTACCACCACAGTACAGCTCTGGCCCTTGAATCATGCTGCCTGGGAACCCGTGGGTTTTTATTTTCTCTGTCTCACCAATATGTCCCGTGTACTGATCATAGCTGAGGCCACATAAATACTCAGTCTCTACAAAGGGCTCCCTCCCATATGCAGTGACAGCAAACAGTGAGTTCCTCAGGAACTGTGCCTTCAGCACCATGCATTTTTCTCTTCTTCCACAACAATGTGAAGCCACCCTCACCACCAGCACTGGCCTCCAGAGATGCAGCCTGTGTGTAGTGGTTTAAACCCTGTTTTCCCCCAGAGGCTAAAAAATGGTAAAACCCCAAGGGGTGGAAACCCCTGGAAGTTTTGAAGTCTTGTCCAATGGGCGCTCCTGCAAAATGTAAACATTCCACAAGCTGACCGGAAGAGACGAGTTGTAGTTTGGATTGTAGAAGAAGTGGCCATGTTGTAGGAGCCACGAGGAGAGGGCAGGAGCCCTCTGGGGGGCCTCTGCCCCCCCCAGCCCCAGTTGGGGGACTGCAAAGACTTGGAACAGTGTTAAGCTGGACTATGTGTCTGTAGTTGTGAGCTGGGGGGTGTTTTTTTCGACTGTGAGTGAGCAAAGACAGAGAAGTAGAGGTGGCAGCGTCCAGAGGTTATGGCTAAGAGCCAAGTGATAACTGAAGGAACAGTAAACAGCATGCAACCAGGGAAGACTCAGAGTTGCTCGAGCCATGATAGAGAGCCGGCAGCAGAGAGACAGAGTTTTTGGGGTAAGAACTGTACCAGACCCCCCAAAAACCCTTGGAGACCCCTCCTAGAAAGGAGGGACATGGACTCCTACTAAGGAGAGGAGCCTTGGAGTGCTACAGCACTTGCAGAGAGGAGCTAGAAGCTCAGTCGTCCTGAGAGCTGAGCCAGGATGGTGTGGGAGGTTGGCCTTGGGGGCCCTCCCTTGCTGCAAGCTATGAAGAAGCTCGCAGCCTGAGGAAGGGCACAGAGGCCCTGCAAGGAGCTTGAATCTCCTGGAGATACCAGACCGTCACGAAGACCCCCTGTGCTTCGTGATATGACCGTGGTGGAACGACCTTTGTCTGGGGTGACGTAGCCCACAGAAGACCCCTTTGCTTGCGCCAAGGGGGCCGAGAGAGGTTTGGAGGCCTCCCTCGTGTGTGCTGGCAGAAATCCAGCCACAGCTGCTGCATGCACGTGAAGAGTGCTGCATGCATGAGATAAGGAAAACCTGCTGCCTTAGAAGAGACTCCTGCTTTGAGACTGGAAGGGATCTGTTCTTCTTCCCTCCTGGACTTCTATTTGGAGGGGAGAAGAGATCTGATCCATTGTAAATACTATATGTCATGGTAGAGAGAGTTCTGATCATGTGTATAATGTATTATGATATTTATTTGTACAGTCATTGTAATATATTCCCTTTCCCCCATTCTGAGTCTGGCATGTTTTGTCTGGAAAGCCCATCCCACATTAGGCTGATATGGGGAAGGGGGGCTAGGACTAGGGAATTAGGATTTTGGAGAATCTCAAACCATGACACTGTGTCACCTGGAAGCAACTTCTATCACATCTCATGTGGGAGCCTGTGCTTTCTGGGCTTCTAAGTTTTGGGGTCTCTTTGATCCCCCAGGTCAGGGCACAGGGCACAGCCCTTCATGCACAGGGCTTCAGCTCCAGAAGTGCAGCTCTGCTCTGCAGCTCTGCACTTCGTGGTGAGGTGAGTGCCTCACCATTTTCAACCCCTCTTCAGCTTTCTTCTCAATGTGACCTCCTACAAAGCGACTTCAGCTCAGCAGGAAATCTTGCCCTCACCCTGCCACTGCAGCTGGTAGGGGTCTTGCTGGGCTCTGGTATAGAGCAGGAATAAGGAGCTGAGACCTCCCAGCCTGGGGTTTGTCTGGGTTGCAGGTCTGTGCAGGGCTGTCTTAGGGTGGCAGCTGAGAGCATCTCCTTATTGCCATGGTGGGGAACACTGTATCACAGGGCTGCAAAAGTGAAGAGTGGAAGGGGCCTCTGGAGGTCCTGGTGTGGTCCAACACCCCTGCTCCAGCAAGGTCACTGAGAGCTGGTTGCCCCGGTGAGATGTGAGAGTGAGCTGGATTTAATTGCTGAGGGAGTTTATACTAGACAGAGTCTGCAAACTCTCTGCAATTAAAGGCAGCTAGTGGCTCCCAGACTGCAGACAGTAATTATATGTGGTTTCTTACTTCCCCTTCATCTGGAAACTGACGCTGTAGGTTTGTGACAGTAAGTTCTTGCCACTCAAAAAAACAGATTCTCTTGTTTTCTGCTCCTCTAGGATTGTTTGCAAGTACTTTTCATCAAAAAGGGTTACAGTAGGACTGAGTTTGAATCAAAATATTTACTCTGCTAAAATGGTTGATTTCAGTTTTTCAGATTTAGATCTTACTCAAGCTACTTACAAAACAATTATAACTGATCATCTTTGGAGTCAAGCTCCAAATCCAATAGTTTATTAAAAGAACTTAAAATGATTTCCATAGATTTTTGTGTCTAAAATTAATTCTGTCTTTTTGATAAAAAATTTTTAAAGACAGTTTTAGATTAATTCTTTCCTCATGAAAATAATTAGTTTCAGTGGAAATGAAAAGCCTTTAGCTTATTGCACAAAGACAATGGTGTAGTTTTGAAAAGGTACCTACAAAAATTTGAAATAAAACACTTTCATCAGTGTTTAAGTATTAGTATGGTGGGTGTAGATACCCCAAGGTAAAGGTTAGGGAGCCTTTCAGTTGTTTCCTGCTGGACAAGAATACCTTCTACCCTGGGCAGACAGGTAGTGAGACATTATTCATTTTATTATGCAAGACTCTGGATCACTGTTTCACGCATCAGCATCTGTCAGAAAAGAAAACCAAAATTAATAAGTTCAATTATTTCACAGAATATTCTGAGTTGGAAGGGACCCACAAGGATCATCAAATGCAACTCTTAAGTGAATGGCCCATACAGGGATTGAACTCACAAACTGGGTGGTATTAGCACCATGCTCTAACCACCTTAGATAATCTCATGGCACAAAATAGATTACAACCTTAAACCTGCCATTTTTTTCCCCTCTTATGAGGCCAAAGAAAATCAGGTACAAGAACTTAAGGTAAGAACAGTGGAAAGGAACACATCTACTCTGGTATCCCTTGGGGACAGTTTTAAACAGTGTTCTTCTGCAGGGCTGGCACAGTATTAAGAACTAGTCTGTACACCTTATTCTGTGCCATTCACACTTTGATGTCTCCTCCTGGAAAAATCATTATCTTGCACACACTAATTTCTGACCCAAGAATTCTCTTGTCAAGTTCAGGAGAGAAACAAGGCCACTGTTTCGGATAGCCCTGATAGACTCAGCTGCCTAAACTTGCTTCTGTCCCAGTCTTAGGTGTCTTTGTCCTTGCATCAGCATCACTGAGCCTGACTGCATCTGGGGACCTGTGTCCAGTCTGGCCTCCCCAAAGCAGGGCAGCCACTGACTCCATGGAAATAGTTCAGCAGGTGCAAACAGAGATAGGAAGGGTGCTGGAGCACAGCCCCTCTGGAAAGAGAGAAAGACTCTTATTCAATCTGGAGACAAGAAGGGAAAGGAGGATTCTTTTGGATGTCTTCAATGTCTTTGTGGTGGGGAAACAAAAAGGAAAGAGATTAACTCTTGTCTGAGGTGCAGAGGGATAGCACCAAAGACATTTGGCAGAGACAAAGGGGCCCCTTATTCCCCAGTAGGATGCTTGACCCAGAAGAGAGACCCAGAGAAGCAATGGGAACTCCACTCCTGTGGATCTTCCCAGTTCTGCTAGACAACGTCTGTGGCAACCTGATTCAGCTGGCACCTCTTTAAGCATGGATCTTAAAGGTGTGATGGGGCAAGTGATGGATCACAGACCTCCAGAAGTCCCTTGTGAAAAAAAAAGAATTATTCTACAATACTATCTCACAGCTTCCCAAACATTGTTTCAGTTCATTTTCCTGAAATATCCTCTGCAACCTGTTAGCATTTCAGAGCTAACGGGAGTAGCAGTCAGTGTGTTGGATGAATCCTTATCTTGGAGGACAAATATAGGCAATAGAAGATAATTTATTGTGTAGTGGCTTTGCCCTGAAACTGTAGTGTTGGTGACAACTGACCTGGCTGCAGGCTACCAAGTGTATTTCTATTTTCCATTCTGCATTAAACTATGATGCCTGGATTCATCACGATTTCAGAAGTTAGCAGTGTTTTAAAATAAGAGACTTTTAATGCATCCTGTTACAGTCAGGCAAGTAAACTGGGATTTCTCCAGGTATAAAGCTTCAAGAAAGCCTTACAGGAAGAAAGGGAGTCTGAGGCCTCTATAAGTAAATCTAGATGGTGCTACTAGAGAGAAGAAAAGTTGATGGTAGAACCTGTAGTAGCAGCACCATGTACAAACAGGTAGAAAACACTAATGGCCTAATCCAGGGAGGAAAGTAGCACAAGAAGATTCTTATGAACGTGTTACTTGAGGAAAAAGAATAGCTTAGCAAGGAAAGGGACAGAGCTGAAGTCTAACATGGATACATGCTTTCAGTTTGTCACAATGGAAGAGTACTATCAGTTTGCCTTGCTCAGAACATGAAGTTTTTTCAGAGGAAATTGAAACAGAGCTAAGGGAGAATGTGTTTCCCTTTATAGTTAGCTCTTTTGAGAAATACTGTCTGTTTTATATCTAGATATGGACTTTGGGATTATTTTCTATTTTCTGGGTCTGAGCCTTGTGTCCCATGATTTGCTTTGGCTTCCTTAGCAACAAAACTTCAATGTGCATGCTGAAAAAAATTGAGCTACAATGTTTTCCTAGTGAGCAGCTGAAAATAGTCTTTGTATTCCTTTGGTATCCAGCTTCACAAATGTGCCCATTGTTTCTGCTTGTTTTCTGCCTTTTGCACTAAAAATACTGAAAAAGTAGTGCTGTTGTCACGGAGCTGTACTTGGGAATCCAAGAGCTCATATCTCAGCTCCAAATTTCTGCACGTCTAGGACAGTCTTTCTGTCTGTATTTTTGTTTTGTGATCTGTTTGAAACACCTTCATCCTCCTTTTAAACTGTACTCAGGTTACCTAAAGATCTGGTCTGGATTCCTGTCCCCATCCTCGGCGTGGGGCTGGCCCAGTTCTAG
>NW_020884909.1:867296-957699 GCF_003945725.1 Corapipo altera | reverse complement strand
CAGGGCTTTTTCAGGCCCTGAGCCTGGAGGGGAGAGGTGCTCCCCCCTCCCCCACCGCACGTGGCCCCATGGCCAGCAGGGAGACAGGTCACAGGACACCGGGCGTGGAGAGGAGGCAAGAGAGAGTTTATTGTGGGGGATGTTACATTTATAGGGTTTAGGGGGATTCACAGAGTAACCAATTAGAAGTCTCAAGGGGTTTACAGGAACACCCAATCACAGGAAGAGGTTAACAAAGGCCAATGGGACACACCTCAGGACACCTTCCCAGGACATTCCTGCATGGATAACAAAGGGGGTGCTGGGAAGAAGAAGCATGTGTTTGCAAAGACACCACCAAAAGCCATTTTAAAACCTGTTTAAACCACAGTTTTCCCATATAATGCAGGTTTAATGCTACAATCTGGCTGCTTTTTTCCTGGAGCCAGGAATCCACCACTGACACCTATTATCACTATATCACATCCAAATATGATGCTGCACTGGTCACCATAGAAATACTCTGTCACTGTGAGTCTTTCATGCATTTCTCATCATGGAAATACACTTCTCAATTTTCTTTTTTGAATCTGAACTGCAGTAAGCTAACCCACAAATGACTTGGCATGATCACAGTATTAATCACTGACATTGCTTTGTGGGAGCCTGGCATCCGGTGTTTGCAGTTTGCTCCTTGATATTAAGGCTAACTTGGGAGGAGGGAAGAAAAGTGGGATGACACCTTCACTGCCCTCAAACTCTTGCCTACTCAGGGCTGAAAAAGCTTATGGAAGTTCTATGCCACTGAAATAATTCTGCAGCCTCCAGATCCTCCCCCATGTGCTTGGAAATGTGGCACAGATGGAGCTGTGCTGTCTGTGGGGATTACATACTGGGGGAGAGTGGCTACGTACAAAAACCCTGTTAGTGTTTAAACCCACTCACTGGAGGCTCACAGGGTGAGTGGGAGGAAAAGAACACGAAGAGCTGTGACATCCCAGCACTAAGCTGGGTCCAGTCCCAGGCAGGGAAGCACAGTTTTTAGAGGCTTTCTTCTGACCATGGAGAGAGAGGTACCTCTGGAAGCCCACAGTGGAAACTGACTTCCTAGCACCTCTAGGAAGGCCGTTAGTGGGGCTGAAAAGTAGATTTTTAATGAGCAAAAGGCAGCCAGGAAAAGAAGTCAAACTATGTATGCTTTGCATTTGCATGGAATGCAAGTTTACAATCCAGCGACCCAAAAGGATGAGACCAGGTCAAATGGAAGTAACTTCTGTCTTTTGCTACTGTTCCCTGAAGACCTATTTCTTCACAGCTCCTATTTTGGGGACAGAGTAAGTCCTGCGTGCTGCACCTCTTGAAGGTTACACATACTACCAAATCAGGATGTGCCAAAAATCCTTGTGAGATAATTTTTCCTCCTCAAAGAAGAACCACTCAACGTTTTGTATTCAGGACAGTTTCAGATTTTCAGTGTCCATCTGGTGTTGGGCATGGGGCTAATGAAAAGGAATTACTTCTGAGGCCACTTACTCAAGTGTAGGTCCCTGAGCTCTTCCAGATTTTTTTTTTTTGTTGCTATGCTTTTTTAATGATACTTGAGCATTATATGTATTTCAGATAATATGGTAATTGAGTTGGTGCTGTTGACCAAAGAGGTTATTGTAATGAAGTGGTGGATGGCTGCTCAGTATGCAGATGTCATAATGACACTGGACTCGGGAAAGTGAAAAGCACCCGTGGGGGAACTGTATTCTGTAGCATGCAACAGATCTTTGAATTACTCAGTGTTATAGGAGTCAAGCTGAATCTTTAAGTAAATAGGTGTACATTAACCATCAGAGAATTATTCTCAGTAATTGATTAAATTCTAACCTGCAGCACTCAACATAATTCTCTTTGCCAGAGATTTGGGCTCCACAGTGGGACTTGTTCCCACCCACAGCCACACACTGCGAAGTGGAAGGTCCTCCTGTAGTAATCTGCTGAGGGATCTGCTCATCTGTAAATGAGGAGGCCAGAATAGCTGCAGTCCATTGCCCAGATGCTCCCAGCATTGTCCTCAGTCCGTGCCACAGCCCATTGAGGAAGCAGACCACTTCATTTGACTGGAGATAAATGTGAACATTTGACTCTCTCTTTACATGTAATAGAAATTTCATTTAACTATCTTAAGCATAGATTTAAACACAAACCTTTGTGTTCAGACTGGTGAGGTTGACACTGATATCTGGATCTGACTTCAGAGATGTCTGGCTGATGGAGCCATGTAATTGGTGTTGGCCCTGTTAACTCCTCACCTTCTCCAAAGTCCTTTATTGTCAGCTGTGTTTTCTCCCAGGTTAACAGTGAGGATTAACTCTCCAAACCCACCTAAACAGTGCTAATAAGCTAGCCTTTGAGATAAAAAGAAGGAAGAAAAATGTTAAGGAAAAATCCAGAGTTTCAAAGCAGACTAGTAGCATGGTTGGTACTTCAGAACTTCTTGCAGTTTTACTCAAGTGGATTAGGCAACCTACTTTGTTCTCAGAGAAACACGGCACACTTTCATTCAAGCCAAAAACTTCAGGGAATCTAAAATGGGATTTAAGAATGGAAGCAGGTTGCTGACATAATTTTGCTTCTCATAAAAAAAGAAAAATTAAAGACCAAAATATTTCAAAAGGGACTAAAGATATTGATTTAAAAAACCAAAACCAGATGCCTGACTTTCAGAGTGAGTATGCAATATTTCTTGTACTGCGCCTCTTTGAAACACCCCAAATCATTAGTCACTGGTGAATAACATCATCTTCAGAGTTCACAGAAGGGATAAATATGTTCCTGTCCATGACCAGGAACCTCAGCAGACTAAGATTCATTATTCAGCACTGCCTTTTTCTCAAAGAAAATGACAGCACTTCTAAATTTTATCTGTAGTTTTCATATGTGCTGGTGATTTGGCTGACTCATTAACCCTGGGCAGAGATTGTTAATCAGTGGATGACTACTATGCATGCCACAAACCCATGATTCAGATTTGCTCCTTTATGGGAATGCCTGATGGAAATAACAGCATGTCTTACACTAAGATGTAGTCTTCTTAGTCTTCTCATTTTGATCTTTGTTTTCCTAAGAAACATGGCTTATGTAAACAGTCCCTGTCTTTCTCTGCCTTCCCCCAATCTTTGCTTTCCTTTGCCCACCTCCAAGACATTCAGCAATGGTGACCCCAGTCTCTGTTTGTCACAAGGTTTATGACAGGTGGCTCGTTCAAGAGACATTACATCAGTGTAGCTCTCTTGACAAGAGTTGCAGTCCTTACTAAACCTTCGTGGAAGAAGGAGCAGAGGGACCAGGCCTTCACTTCCCCTTAGTCTTGGTGAGTGCCTCACAGCTTGAGGCAGGTCCTCCTTCTGCACAGCTTCTGAATATAGAATGGCTTTTAGATATGCAATTACAGATCTCCCGATGAATTACTTGCATTTTTTCCACTCAGCCAGTTCATTTATTTCTTTGTTTTTGAGGCAAATAGTTATTCTATATCCCAGCATGCATTTACAGAATGGGACAGATACTACAGGTGTGAAAAGGAGAGTTAGTAGACTTTATTCAAATCTTAGGATGCTCCAGTATAAACTACTGTTAAAAATTTATCTCAGTCATAAGTCTGAAAGTGTTGCAGGGCTTGGTACACAGGGATGGACGAAGTTGCCCCAGACTGGCCATTCCTTAACTAAAGCTGTTTAAGAGAAATCTGAAAAAACTTAACCCAGAAATTCCTGGACTTTATGAGGGTTGTATTTTAGAAGAAGGCCCACACGCCGAACACCCTTTCAAAAATTGACATAAATTCACATCCTCAGCTATACCTTAGTTCAATATACTTTGTTTTGAAAATGAAAAAGCAATGCACTTGTGTCAGTTTGAAAATACAATAAATCCAACATGCCAGGTGGCTTTAGGTTATGGCACATAACCTTGAGACACTGCCACGTAACCTTCTGGGCTCAGTCACAGGTCACACACAGAACAGAAGGGGGAACACTCATTTTATTTTGCCTACCAGTGCTTTCAAGCTGCATGCAAAAGAGGATTATATTTCTGGAATGGATACCTGAAAGTGACAAAAGGGGAATCAGCTTTTACATATAGCTATTACACTTCCCGTAAAAGTTAAGAAAAAAACAAATCCAAACTTCATATGCTGTCTCCACTTTCTCTCTTCCTCCCTTTCCTCCCCCACTACAGACTTTCACAACAGTTTGTATTAACTTTTTCCCCATTATCTGCAGTATTCTTCTCTCCCTCACTATTAGTTTGTGCTTAATGTTTCCCTGCTTCGTTTGCCTAGTAGATCCCACAGTGCACATCTCCCAGCCTTCCTTTGCTCCTGTCACACAGCCCATTGCTTTGCTCCTGGCCATTCTTCCTCATTCCCTGCAGCCATGGGCCCATTAATTTGACACACCTCCATTTCTCTGCCTCTTCTCAGTCCTTATTGTTTGCTCCTTCCTCCTTTCTCCTTAGTCTTCTGTGGTTTTGCCCCCTTCTTTCCTTCTGTCTTCTGGCTGAGGCTCCCATGTACCCCTGACCTCTCTCCAGCTTTTCTCCCTTCTTCCTACTTAACAAGTGCTCCTTATCTACCCAGACCCAAGCTGTAGAGTTTTTCACTTGTGTGGGATTTATGTGACAAGGTTTCAGTAGCAGAGAGGTGCAGGGGGATCTTTGTAAGGAAGGGCCTGGGCTGCTCTGTGCCAGAGCCACCACAGGGCACAGCTGAGCCACTTATGGTGGAACCTTAAGAAAGGGGAAAAATGCCACAAAGGCAAAGCTGGTAAGGAAAAAAAGGTATGAGCAACAGCCCTGAAGACCCCAAGATCAATGAAGAAGGAGGAAGAGGAGGTGTTCCAGGTGCTGTGGCAGAGATCCCCATGCAGCCCATGGAGAAGACCACGGTGGAGTTACTGTACCTCATAGGAGGCACCCACTGGAGCAGTTTGTACCTGAAAAACTGTACCCTGTGAGAAGGGCCCATGTTGGAGCAGTCTGTTAAAGACTTCATCCCAAGGAAAGAACTGCACAATGGACCAGGGCAACAGCGTAGGGAGAAGGGAGCAGCAGGAAGGAATCATTATGGACAAAACACCACTCCTGTTCCCCATACTCCTGAATGTCGGGGGTGAGAAGAGGAACTGTGCATGAAGGAGTGACATTGAGCCTGAGAAGAAGGGGTAGAGTGAGGAGAAAGTGCTTGTCTTTGTTTCTTAACACCCTACTCTATTTCTAATTGGCAAGAAATTTATGTAGTTTTCACCAAGTTGAGTCCATGTTTGACTGTGGTAGTGACTGGCAAGCAAATTCCCTGCCTTTATCCATGAACTTTTCCATCTTGTTTTCTTACCCTGTCCTGTTGGTGATTGGCCACTCTCTACTGGGCATCCTCCTTTGCCCACTTCCTTCCTTTTTTTTTTTTTTACCTTTTTTTAAATTCACCACAGCCATCCTCCACACTTCCCTCAACTCTCTTCTCTCCTTTGTCCCCAGCACTTTTCGGTATTCACTGCTTGACTGCTCTGTTGCCTGTTGGCTGCAGGATGCTCTTGCTGTCCCATCCTCATGTGGCACTGCGACTCTAACCACATGGGTAAGTCTGTGCTCAGCCCTTCTCCCACTGTTGGTTCTCTGTCCCAGAACATCCAGGAACAAACTGCCTTCTGAAATCCAGTTTAAACTTCATCTTGGCATCCACTTTCCCCTCTCTGACGGAGCAAACTTCCCCTGCACCATTCCCACTCACTATAATCCCATGCCCACACCTATTACTTAGCTTCCTCCTGCTCCACAGAGGACTGGCTGCCCTTGGACACAGTCAGGCACAGAGGAAAAGGCATCACAGCAGCTTCTCCTGGACACTACAGCAGGTGACATCTAGGGGCAATCCTGTTTGATGCTGACTGCTCTACCTGGAGAAAGCAATTATGGGAAAGCTGACACCACTCTGCGTAGAGGATCCTATTCTGGTCATGACTGGGCTGGATTACCATAGGGGAGTGGACAAAAGTGTTAACCACCTTCTTCCTTTCCCACACCACATACATATTCAAGCATTCTTTAGCATCAGTGAGGAAAAAGACTTCACTTTACTCAGCCACCTGGGTAAGGAGTGATCACAGCACATCCACATTAGAAACACTGGCAGTAATTGTCCTAGGCAAAGGGGAACTTTGTTTGCTCATCCCTGAAAATGAACTTGCTGATTCAAACTCCTGCCACTCAATATTACAAGCATGTTAGCTTAGCTAGTTCTTTCAGGCCAGTGCAGAACACATAGACTGATCAATGCTGGAATGAAACAGTGCATAAACTAACTTGCCCTGCAGGGAGGAGGGAGGACACACAGCATCTTTCTAGGCAAAGTGATGTTGAAACTAGAAAATAAGGTGAGGCTCTGGTGTTTGGAGTAGGGAAGGAAGGCTGATACAGTGGAGGAGAATTGGAAAATTCTTTTTTTCTTTGGAACAGTCATCGCCTAAGATCTCTCCAAGCCTACAGTAAATTAAAAGTTTCTGATAAAATCCTCTAATCCTCTTTATTTTATTTGGCCGTTGCCAAGCCCTTGATATGTAATAACCTGTGAGTCTTTTCTATATTTCTTATTAGGGAGATTGAATATCTGTTCTTAGGCTGTAGTTTTCATGTAAGCTTCCAGAACTCCAGTTTTCAGATCTATCATTGGAGACATCACCTTGGAACCTGCCAGTGACTCAGAACTCATTTTAGGACATGGTTTCTATTCCCTCCTGGCCTTCTAAGAGGGGATCTCATTAATGCATATAAATATCTCAGAGGCAGGTGTTGGGAGGATGGTGCCAGACTCTTTCAAGTGGTGCTTGGCAACATGACAAGGAGCAATGGCCATAAACTTAAACAGAAGAATTTTCACCTCAACATGAGGAAGAACTCCTTTACATTGAGAATGGCAGAGCACTGGGACAGGTTGCCCAGGGAGTCATGGAGTCTCCCTCTCTGGAGATATTCAAACCCATCTAGATGAGTTCCTGTGTAAGCTGCTTTAGGTGACCCTGCCTTGGACTGGATGATCTCCAGACATCCTTCCAACCCTAACAGTTTCATGATTCTGTCTGGTCTAACAGCTGGTTCTGTTGGAATTCAAGCTTCCCCCGTGGCTTCTAGCTATATCTGTCCCTTTGTGGTCTTATGATTTATTTTCAAACAGAAGTCCTCACAGCTGTCAAAGGAAACACTGATGCCTGTATCCATAAATAAGTAATACATTTCCAGGAAGTCTTGTGGTTGTAGCAACTTGTCCAGCTTGCCTATGGTGTACAGTGTAGCAGTTCTGGCTAAATTTCTTCAGTAGCTTGAAGGTTAGCATGTATACCTCTTGCTGATCAGCCCTAGGTTTCTGCTCTACTTAGAAAAGCATTTTTTGTTCTTCTGCATTATCCAGGATCTCACTCAGAGCTGAGGCCTTACAAATTATTTTAATTTGCCTTATTGTCCTAAGGGTAATAAATGCTAGGAAACTGAGGGAAGTCCACCTACAACCTCCAAAAATAATCCTTTTCTTATCAAACCCTTTTCTTTTTGTAGAATTACAAAACTGGATCTGGGGTATTGGAGCACATGAACTTAACAAAGCAGATCTACTCTTTCAAACTGAGATGCACTCGTTGAATCAGAGCTGCTCTTAAGTGAAGCTGAAAATTTTCAGCTTTTATTTTGAACAAGAATATTTCAAAAGAATTTTCTGATGAAGCAGATAACTTATTTAGCACCTGACCTGTGAACGAACATGTCTACTGACAATGGTGGTCCCCTTCAGAAAGACCAGCAAGAGTCGACTCTGCACAGCTGCTCTTGAGGCTGAAGCTGAAGCATCCTTGAGGGACTGCTGGAAAGTCTACATGTTGGTGCAGTGGCAAGCAGAGCTTACTGAAGCTCTCACTGCAGTGTATTAAATCTCTCTGCAGTGTATTAAATAAATGTGAATTTTCCTTTCTTTCAAGTCATTGCACATGTCCGGATGAAAACAGAGTGGTGCGCAAACTCCTCCAAAGCAGAAATGAAACATGAAGAAAACAGGAAAGAGAGGAGGAAAAAGGAGAAATATTTGAAATAAGCTTCTGGAAGAAGAGCAAGCGTGGTATTGGTTCTGAGGTGTGCATTACTTAACAAGGTAATTGGTCTGATTTATAATAATGTCTGCTTGAATTCAGGGAGTAGATTGCAGGAAACCTCTCCATGATTTAGGCGTTGGACTTTATTTTTCCACTGGTGCAGACAGAAACTATACAACTACTTAATAATTTAAATACAACCCCCTTCTGCCTAGGGTAAAATCTGCAAGGGGTGGCAAATATCAAGACTGTGGGTATATGCAGATGAAATGGTGGCCACCCCTGCCTTCCAGTTTTCAATCCTGCTTCTTCAGCAGAGGTGATTTCCCCCCTAACAGGGATGGCCAATGGACACGACCATTTGCTTCTGGCCACCAGTTACTATGTGTATTGACCTAAACAAGGAAGCTGTTCAGAAAGTGGACAATTTGTATTGTTCCCAAGGCTTGTGAGTAGGTATCAAGATTGTAGTACAAGTAAAGCCCTTTGTCAGGAGAACTACAATTTTTTTAAAGTTTTGTATGTTTGTACATAACCTTGAGCAAGCTCCAAGAAGAAAATTAACCGTATCTCAGCCAAAACTAGGACAGAACTGTTATTCTTTTGTTACAAATGTAAATATAAGTAACACTGTTAAATGAAGAGTTGGGCAAATACAAAAGGGAGGTAAAATGGTACCAAACTGAAAATCAGACTACTGTAACTAAACTGTATTTAATACTTTCAAAAGGATCTTTTATTTTGTTTTCATCCTTCACTTTTGTTTAGTTTTCTTGATGGATAAGGTGATAGATGGGATAGTCAATATACAGTAGTCCTTTGGTATAGCCAGCTGTTTTACCCTCATTCTTCGTAGCATGAAGCGTTTTCTGTCTTGCTAGAAAATTAGGAGGCACTTTCATGTCTATGAAAGGTTAAGCTGGTGTACTTTCTAACTCTTGACTGATTTCAGGAAAAAAATAATTTCTGATGCTCTGGTGAACTATCCTTCCTCTTAGAAGGGGCAGTTATTCATTGCAATGATTTGAAGGCATTGCTGGAATCCCAGCTTCTGTTTATCTGCCTACTAACCCTGCAAAATTCCAAGGATGATCTGAATCTCTGCCCCATATTTTTTAAATCTTGCTGAGTCCTTGAAATTTAAATGCTTTCAAAATGTCATCTAGGATAAAAATTGTATGCCAGGGAATGATGCCAATTTGACTGGTAGGGTTCAAAGTGGAGGCAAATATTTGTCCATTAAATTGTTAGACCTAAGAATCTAGAATCTCTCTAGCTCCCTCTTTCTGTAGTTCAGGACTTCCTAAATTATATGTCCTTCTGGTGGTATGCAAACCATTTCAGAGTAGTATTCTGCCATAACAGACTGCGGTCTTTTCACTCATGTTGAGCTAGTAGTACCTCAGAAAAGTTTGGAAACCTTTTATCAGACAAGATGAATAGAAGATCAGTCATTCTTCCTCCTCATATAGCTGAGAGCTGGAGGCACAGAAGTAGTAGAGCCAGGATGATAGAGGATATCCATGGAAACACTGAGATTTCAATTGTGTGTGCCCCAATTGCAGATTTACTGTTTCTTTCCTTGAGAGAGATCGTACTTTCTTTGCTGGGTACATGGCAGCAGGGCTCTACTGGACCTGGCAATCAGAGAACCTTAAATGCAAGTTCTCAAGCACAACAGCAGTGTCATCTTTTCAAAAAAATCAGTGCAGATTTCTCCCTGCTGAGGCAAATTTTTCCTCTTGCTCTCTGCCTTTCCTGCCAAATCTGCAGTGGCCACAGGGTTCAGGCAAGGCTCAAACTCTTCAGGACATTATGTTGCAAATAGTTCATGAGATGACTAGACCTTGTCCTTAATCACCTCTCACTTGTACCTGTGTTTTCAGATATTGTTTCTCTTAGAGAAAAAGGAAAAAATACTACACAGTAACCCATGATGGGGAAGTGGAGGAACCAGATAAAGATTTATGAGTAGGTACTCTGATTATAGAGAATAGTGCAGTTCAAACACTTCCAGTGTTAACATCTACAAGAGATTTGCCTTGACTTGACATGTCTAAGACTGTCTTTGGACAATTATCTCACAAAAGTATATAAGCATCACATCTGAAAGAAATAGCTACTTTGGGGACTTACACTCACCATTAAGCATTTCTCTGTAATAGGCTGTGTCTCTTCTTCCTTCCTGGTATAAACTCTTCCAAGAAAACATCATAGAAGCAGGACACTGGTTCCCCTGTGAGACAGGATGACAAAGATCAACCAGAAAGAAATTGACTTACAGTAAAGTGAAGTGCCTTGCCTTCATTGGGGGAAGGTGGTTATTTTTCCCTGGGTCACATTAGCTAACTAAATGTTAAATTATAAAAAGTATTTCCTAGGTGTGGGTACAGCTCTCTGTAAATCCAGGTCACTAAGAAACTGGTTTGTCAAACAGGTTTAGACATCCTGCTGGCCCTTCACATATGAACATTTGAGTCCTTTCCAGTTTTGAGAGCCTCTGCCTAAAGCTGAGTGTCTCACATGCTTCCAGGGAGCCTCATGGTAATGAGGTGCTGGTGTAAGTAGTTCTCTCTTTGAGAAAGGCTGTGAAAACCACCTGTGTGATGAAGACCTAATTATTGCATGGGATGGCTCTGTGTTACTTAGAACAGAAGGTCTCGTGCAGAATCCCCGTAACCCTTTGAACACAGTCACAATGGAAAGTCCAGTTTGATGCCATCTAAAGCTGCTCAGAACATATTTTCCCCCTGTGCCTGCAGGTACAGCCTATTCTTGCCACACTCAAGTCCAGCCATCTGATGTAGCTTATCAAAACATAGTTTTTTTCATTATGGACTTTGAGTATTTCCTGAGAGTGAGGTGGCTATTTGTGGCTGCAGCTGGTGCAGTAGGAATTCTAGTCTCCCAAATGGATATGATCAGAAGTTGAACATGTGAATTCTTGAGGTCTTGATGGTACGGAATGAGTCTTCTTGAGCTTTTTCCCCCTCCCTATCTCTCTCTCCTGATTCCTAGATACACAGCATACTTCACCTCAAAAGCTGTAGCACCTTGAAACATTTGCCTTCTCGTACATCTGCTATTGCCACTGATCTGACAAACTTTAGCATATCATCAGGATATCCCTATATTTTTCCTGCCACAAGAAAGCTGATCATAACTTTATAAAACCTGTGGTGGTCTTTCCCGACTACATGTCCAGCTCCATGCTTACCAAGTGACCATACTTACCGGGAAGAATGCTTTCTGACAGCATACTTGACATGTCCAGCTACTTCCAAGACAATTCATAAATCTTGTGTAACACCACTGTAAAAAATGCTATGGGGGAAAGTCCAAGGAGGCTCAAGAAGGGTCTAAAAACAAGACTACTGAAGGCCTAAGGAATCCCCATGCCATGCTGGAGATCACAGCACAGACTATATGTGTCTTCCCATAGAAGGAAGTATGTGCACTTCAGCCCACAAGACAATAGGTAATAATCATAGCCAGGATGTCACTGGCCTTCTTGGCCACCTGGGCACACTGCTGGCTCATGTTCAGCTGCTACTGACCAGCACCCCCAGGTCATTTTCCGCTGGGCAGCTTTCCAGCCACTCTGCCCCCAGCCTGTAGAACTGCATGAGGTTGTTGTGACCCAAGGACAGTATCTGGTACTTCACCTTGCTGAACCTCACACCATTGGCCTTGGCCCATTAATCCAGCCTGTCCAGATCCCTCTGCAGAGTTCCTACCCTGTAGCAGACCACCGCTACTGCCCATCTTCGTGTCATCTGCAAAATGACTGAGGGTGCAATCGATCCCCTTGCCCAGACTGTTGACTACGATGTTAAACAGAGCTGACCCCAATAATGAGCTCTGGGGGACAGTACTAGTGACCAACTGCCAGCTGGATTTAACTCCATTCACCATCACTCTTTGGGCCCAGCTGTTCAACCAGATACTTACCCAGAGAAGACTACGCCCAGCCAAGCCATGACCAGCCAGTTTCCGCAGGAGAATGCTGTGGGAGATGGTGTCAAAGGCTTTTACTGAAGTCTAGACACACCACACCCACAGCCTTTCCCTCATCCACCAAGTGGGTCATCCTGTCATAGAGGGAGATCAGGTTGGTTAAGCAGGACCTGACTTTCCTAAATCCATGCTAGCTGGTTGTCCTGTACGTGCTACATAATGGCACTCAAGATGACCTGTTCTGTGTCCTTCCCTAGCACCAGTGACAGACTGACAGGCCTGTAGTTCCCTGGATCATCTTTCCAGCCCTTCTTGTAGATCGGTGTCACGCTGGCCAACCTCCAGTCAACTGGGACCTCCTCCATTAGCCAGGACTGGTATATCAGCACATGCTAGATATGCAAGAAGACATTTTTTTACCCCTTTTTCTAAACGTTGCTTTCTCTGTAGCCTTCTCCTCTTTCCAGAATTTACTTCTGGTTTTCCACCTCCGATTTTGATTTCGTACTGGTTATCTGGAAATGTATCTGAAATTGAATTGCGGGAATATAAGTGTTGATGCTTATGGTTTCTACAGGCAATAAAAAAATCTCACCAGTATTGTGTACATCTGTAAATCTCACCAGTGTTCTCATCAGTTCTCAGTCTGGTGTGTTAGAGACAAACAATTGTCATAAAGAACTGCACCAGTTGGGAAGGTAATGTTCTCCTCAGCTTTAATGCAGAAACTACAGCTGACAGTCACAGGGACAACATATTGACTTGCACAATGCAGTAGGCTGCTGACAGCTTTCCTCTTACTGGAGCAAGCTCCAAGTTCCGAGAATGGAACATCCCAGATGCAAAACTCCTGGAAACTGAGTGAGGGTTTCTGGTTTTCTTCTCCCTGCTAGCCCCTGCCCTCAGCACAAATTTCATCACTTAAAAGTAAGGATACAGCTGAGGCTTTTGTGCTTAAAAAACATATCACTGAAGGAATCTAAGTTCTGCTTATGTAAGTAGTTAGTGATAATAGATTCTTATTTTCTGAGTTACTAAGTCCCTCACTATTTCCACTTTTCTATCTAAGGCTCATCTTTGAATAAATAAGAGGTCTTCTAGTGAGGAAAAATTCATAACCAGAAATTTCTAATTGCTAGCTAACAGTTATATGCTCCAGCAAAAGCATTAATCTTTTACTTAGCAGTGGGAATATTTGTAAGCCTAGAGACACTTAAATGTCTGGTATTTGCTATTTCATCTTTTCCAAATGATTGCTGAATCGGTATGTCTTATCCAGTTGAGTGGATTTGGCTAGAGAATGAACCTGATTTATTTGACTTTGAGACGGGAGGGAAAACAAAGAATTTTTTTTTTTTCCATAGGAAAGGGAGGAACTTGAAAGCCAAGTAACTGTGAGGATATTGAAGAGCTCAAGTGGGTTGGAATGACTGAGGTTATAGTTAAATATCTATCTCTTGGGTTTAAATCTCTCTGAGTTTTATTGTATCCTTCAATCCTAAAAAAAAAAACCAAACAGTGCTGCAGATCAGTTTAGGAATAAAACTGTTCAGCTAGAGACTGAGAGCATGCTTTAGCAATTCTATAGAAGAGACAACAGAGAGAAAAGTATCAACTTCCCAAAACCCAGAGACTAAAAGTTATGGAAAGAAACAGAAATATCCTACTATTTTACAGATGAAGGAGCTTGTACAACAGCTATGAAGTTAAAAACTGTTAGGGACTGTGCTTAAGCTAAAGTAAACCTATAACAAAATGCTGATTAATTGTCTGAATTGTCAGACTGTCTGAATTTGTGGGGCAGTGAACCTCCAAATTGTCTCTTGCAAAGTCAGTTTCACTGGTTGATTGGCTTGTCACCTATACAGCTGTATCCATTGGGGATGGCATGTCAGAGCTCCTCCTACAAAGGACCTCTAGGTCTTTTTTTTTTTTTTTTTTTTTTTTTTTAAATCAGAGGATTAATAAACCACATCTGAAGCCAGAATGTAGTTTTGGTAAAACTAACATTCAGAAGATTGTTTCCCAGTGGTTCCTGAGCAAGAATGAAGTTATCATTCAGTCATTAGGATGTCCATGCAGAACCTACAGTGTAAGAATGGCAGTGCTTGTTCTGGTGATAACTAAAGAAGTAACACTGCCCGCTCTACCTTATCCTCCTTTGAGCAGGGAGGTTGTATTGGGTGATCTCCAAAGACTCCTTCCAAACTCATCCATGCTCTGTGCGTGTTCTGACAATGCTCAAGTCTTACAGATACTTCCCATAAGAATAGAGTACTCAAAATATTTGTTTATGGTACATCTATGTGGAGACAAAAGCTGGTCAATGTTTGGGTTCTTTGGTTTTAGGCCGTAAGATGTTTGAGCACAGCTATGAGACCTTTGATGACTGCATGGTAGTTCCCTGAATTACCTTTCTTGCTGTTTTCAAAGACAGGTGAAATATTTACCACTCTCCAGTACTCTCTAGGGAGTCCCCTGGTCATCATGATCTTGAAAAGGTAA
Source organism: Corapipo altera (assembly GCF_003945725.1). NCBI lineage: Eukaryota > Metazoa > Chordata > Aves > Passeriformes > Pipridae > Corapipo > Corapipo altera. Next base: position 943,135 of record NW_020884909.1, on the reverse strand, counting down.
TAGCTGGGGAGTAGCCTTGCAATGGTGTCAACAGGCGCTCTCAGCACTCTCAGATGGAAACAGTCTAGTCCACAGACCTACAGAATCGATATAACTCTATTGCTCTAAGAAACTACTGGAAATATTAGTTCTCAACATTGTTGTTTTTAAACACCATCTAGTCTTAAACTAGAATCATTTTGTCATATGTTTGCCTACTTCGTGCTTTATTAATTTTATTAGCTACTTTTGTGCTTTGTTCATGAAAATATGCCGGTTCAGTTTCTAGTCATTTCCCCGTTTATACCATTACCGTTAATGCCCTCATGTTGACCAATTCCTTTTCACTGTTAGAAGACATAGGGGAGACAAAACACTTCTTTTACTTGAAATGTTTGAGGGTTTTTTTCCTGTCAAGACGTCTCAGATAGATTCTGTTCCACAAACTGTTTTAGCTAGGAAATACATGTTCCCAGAAGCTAGAGATTCAATTTACCTGTGTTCACGTTATGCTTTTATTTGGGTGAAAACTGTAAAGACTAAAGCATGTAAAGCTAATTGAAAGAATCCTTTAAATGCAGTTCCTAGTTCTCCTCGAGTCACTCTCTGAAATTCTGTAGCCTCACGATGGCTCACAACTGCCATTCAAATAAAAAGTTTCACTTCTCTTCTAAAATCAAGTGTTGCAGCTCAGAAAAGGCACACTAGTATGATCTTAGGTACTACAGTCACTGGCTAAACTTATATTTCAGAATCATCACTTATAGGCTAACACACTTTAATGATATAGCCAAAGGCATTAGAAGTGATGTTAGGTAATGAGGCTGAGAAGAGAGCAAACCATTGCCTGAGCTCTCCAAGAGTCACAACAGTCTTGTCATAAGAGGTATATTATAGTGGATTAACTGTTTGAATATGCATGGCCATATCACCTTGCTTCAGGTGCCAACTTCTAAAAAAGTTCTATAGTAACGGAAAACCAACATCCATAGGCTCTGGTCTTAACGGTTTCCCTGATCTGGAGTGTTTAGTCTGAAAACACTAGGAACAAAAAGAAACAAGCAAGCAAAACCAGCAGGCATCCAGTTTATAATTTCATGCCCATTCTTACAGTTCATTACTTTTGCTTCTGGCTGCTGGAACCCCAATTCCAGAGGTCAAGTAGGAGGCCCCATTACTTTCTCTAATATATGCCTGTAAGCAAAGGCCCATGCAAAGTAATTTGTGGTTAAACTGGAAACAGAATTCATATTTCTGATAGACAAGGGGACCTGTGCACCTGTGTAACTACACAACTCTTCAAGTGAAACAAAGCAAATCTACAGTGCTGACGTGTCTTCCATTAACACAGGCTTAGCTTCTGGAAATCACAGCTCCTAGAGCAAAGCACAGACTCTGAAGTCTTGGCACGCAATAAAGGTAGTTTGTTGGACAAGGAGGGCTTGAGACATGTCAGACAGACCATTTTCAGTAGCATTTCCAGACAAGGTGGAAGACTGCCTTGTGGCTTGTTCTTCATTGGCAGGGAAGAAAGAAAGAGGGAAAAACATAGGTATTTTAATGCATTATATGGAAAATATATGCATAATTGACAAAGTAAAGATTGCTTCGGTGTCTTAAGAGTTTGGACAGGTGAATTTTTAAGTACTTGTCTTCACAAGTTTAGCATTCAGCTATTTGGTGTGAATTTGAACTTAGCATGGGCTTCCCAAGCTTTGTGTGTACTCCTTGACCTAAGACCTCGTGCCTTTGGAAGACTGAATATTTGTCATTTCGTCAGTTGGAAGTGCTTTGAGTCACCCGCAGTTTGACACCAAGGTGTGTGTCTTGCCACCAGCTTTCCTATTCACCCAGCTCATATTCAAGTTTCTGCACTTCTTGGTTGAAAACACACCTGTGCGCTTTTGAGGAAAACCTTTGAAAGAGGAGGCAGCTTGGAGCAATGCAGAGCCAAATCCTGATGGAAAGCCAACCAGCTTTGCTGACGTCACCCTCCTGCTCACAAGTTGGATGGATTTTTCAAGGCCAGGCACCCTGGGGACTTACTATCACTGCTCTTTGCTGGTGTGGCCTCACCTTGAATATTGTGCGCAGTTTTAAGCACCACAATATAGGAAACATATTAAGCTATTAGAAAGTGTCCAAAGGAGATGAAGGGCCTTGAGGGGAAGCCGTAAGAGGAGAGGCTGAGGTCTCTTGGTCTGTTCAGCCTGGAGAAGAAGACACTGAGGGGAAAACTCATTGCAGTCTAGAACTTCCTCACGAGAGGGGGCAGACACTGATTTCTGCTCTGTGGTGACCAGTGACAGGACCCGAGGGAATGGCCTGAAGTCAGGGGGACGTTTAAGCTGGATATTAGAAAAAGGTTCTTCCCCCAGAGGGTGCCTGTGCACTGGAACGGGCTCCCCAGCGAAGTGGTCCCAGCACCAAGCCTGGAAGGAGTTCAAGAAGCGCTTGGTCAGTGCTCTCGGGCACACATCTTGGGGATGGTCCTGAGCAGGGGTAAGAGCCGCACTCGATGATGCCTGCGCGTCCCTTCCAGCTCGGAGCAGCCCGCGACTCCACGCCGCGGTGAGGCGGTCGGGGCCCGGCCCGGATGGGGTTCCAGGACCCCCTTTCCCGGGGCTCCAGGACCCCCTTTCCCGGCCCCTCTCCCCGGGGGAGGGAGGAGGGGGCGGCCGGCGCCGCTCCCGGGTGAGCGCCCCTCGCGCATGCGCCGCGAGCGCGGCGCCCCCGCTCGGCTCCGGTCGGGCCGCGCTCGGCTATTTCCGCCTCTTTGTTTTAAACTCCGGGCCGAGCCCTTTAATTCCCCCCCCCCCCCCTTTTTTTTTTTTTCCCTTTTAATTTTCCTGGGAAGGGGAAGAGGGACCGGTGTTCCCCCTCCGCCTCGCGCTTCCGACCCCTCTGCTCTCTGCTCTACGGTGGCGCCCGGGGGAGGACGGGCCGGGGAGCGGAGGGTCGGCGGCGGCGGGGGGAGCCCCCGCTGTAGCCCCGAGCGGCGGCCGCGCCCCCCCCCCCGTCAGGTCAGTGCAGGGCCGGGGGGTGCGCGGGGGTCCCGGCCTTGCCCCGCCGAGGGGCTGGAGGGCAGCTGAGGGGCTCGGGGGCGGGGCGGGCCCGGCGATCCCCCGCCCTCCGCGGGGTATTTGCGGTGGGGGCCGCGGGGTACGGGAAGGGCGGGGGGTGGGGGGTGCGGGGCGAGGGTCTTCTCCGCCCCGGGGTCGTGGGGGGCTGCGGAGGAGCCGGCCGGGGGCTGGGGGGGCTGCGCTCGAACTTTCGGGGCGGGCGGGGGCCGGTCACAGGCGGGGTCGGGGTTCTGTGGGGTTCACTCGTCAGGGAGCGCCCCGCGGGAGCGCCTGTCCCTGTCCCTGTCCCTGTCCTGCTGCGTGTCCCCGAGCCGGGGGAAGGTGGCTCTTGGCTGCTGGGGGAAAGGAAACCCCCACACCCCCCCCGCCCCACACCTTCCTACCCTCGGGAGGAGTTGCCTGTTGTGTGTGGGGGGGTCTGGGCAAGGCTCCAGAAACCCTGTGGCTTAGGGAGGAAGGGTCTGTGAGGGGAGGGGTGTGGATGGCGTTTCCAGTAAGGTGGAGAACAGAGGGGGACGCGTCCCTTGGGTGCGCGACCTCAGCCGTGCAGGTATGTGGATCCAGTGCTGTGTGTCCGGGATTTGAAGTCGTGAGAAATAGGGAAGGAATTGATACTCACAGGTAAAGTGTAGAACGCTGGTGCTTTGAATTGTTTGAAGGTGTAAGGGCATGCATACATATATATGTGTTCCATATTAAAAAGTTCTGATAGTTTTCTAAGCCACTGAGTTCTAGTGAGTTGTGGTGGTGTCACATCTGGCCTTTTAAGCTGGTCACTTTCAGTCTGAAAGTGTTGATTATTACTTCAGTGTCCTGTGTGGAAAGTTTAGCATGTCCCAAAGTTAGTAAAGGCTCACAGGAGGTTTGATTATTATGAGTTATGACGTACTTAGGTGTTCTTTTGTTACTTTGCATGTTCACGTTTTCTCTTTTTTTTTTTTTTTTTTATTGTTACAAAACTCTTAGTCTATGCATGCTTTGTGTCAAATCAGTTTAGCCCTTTCATGCTTTCTGTATGAAATGCATGCCTCTGAGAAACCAGTTAAAGAAATTCTGTTTTATTACCTGTATATGGTCTGGAACTTGCTGAAAATATTTTTTTTTTTTTTTGGCATTTTGCAAAATAATGCTGTGTAATTGTCTTTGTGCTTTTCACTGAAGAGTTAAGTTTGTGGATAAAAAGCTTTGAGTTAAAAAAAAAAAAAAGTTAAGTAAGCCTTTAGGTTTAAGGAGCATCCCATATATGTGTCTTCCAATGTAGATTGGTCTCCTTTATACATAAATTTAGCATAAATTACGTGTGTCCTAAATATGTTGTTTTGAGTCTTTTTAGTACTATGTAATGTGCTTTTCAAAAATTATTATTGATTATTGTTGTGTAGGATACTTGTGAATCTTTATGTTTGTTCTTCTAATGGCAAGTCAGGTGAGAATCTCAACTGCAATACTCATCATGTACCTTGTAAAGGTGCTCTGCAATTCATAAAATTCTTTGTTTGGTTACAAAGGTGAATAGAAACAGAAATCCGCAGCCTTTCTGTTTCTTTTTAAGTTGTATTTGTTGGTAATTTGAGAATATTTAAGAGAGTACACAGGTTATACCTGTGCATAACCAAAGGTACTTGGTGAAAACATGTACAATGCGTTAGAAGAAGGTCAGGCAATGTTCTAGAGATGCTTAGGTGTACTGTGATAGAGAGCTTGGAAATAAAACATTTCATAAACCACTTTTTGAGGAAAATCTATTTTGATTTCTCTCTGTGGGCTGTTCTGGCCTGCTTGATCTTGTTACTCTGCTGTCACCATAGAAAATCAAGACTTAGCACTTGTAAACGTTGTAATGAAGTCGACTTAGAGTTTGTAATTATCCTAGCCTAATACTAATGCCTAGAATGACAGAAATTAATTACCGTGCTAGGAAAGATTTCTGCTACTAAGAGACTGTAAAGTACAGCTTTTGGTCGCTGCAGCTGTCCTGCTCTTACTTCTCCTGTCTACTTAAGTGATTTAGAGGACGTCACCTCAAAGCTTTGTATTTGAGATACAGGTAAGTTTTCTCCTCAAGGACTATTTTACCCTTGCTTTAATAGCTTGAATTTCTTTTTTTACACGTGGCTGTTTAATGTAGGTGTTGTGGCCTTTCTAGCTTTTGTCAAGTAATGATCTCCCAGGACTGAAGTAATTCCAGATTAAATTCCTGAGCTCTCTGGGAAACACTGTTAGAAGTAGTAGGAACATTTGCATTGAAAGCTCCAAGCTGGGTACTACCTGTGAAGTAGACGTAGACATGGTGTTTTGAAATGCATGTTGATAGCATTTCACTCTTCAGCTACTGTCTTGAGATACGATACCAGCTTACAAGAAAGTATAAGGACATCTTGTATGCTATAAAAGAAACGTTTTCTCCCTTTGGCACATGTGTGAAATTAGAATTACCAAGTGGAAGCCTGTACTGTTAATGGTGTTTGGATGTGCAGTGGATTTAAAACTGTTGGCATTCCTGAGAGCTTATTAATCTAAACTCTGATCTCTTTTTTTCATTGCTAGTGAAGATGTTTAAACATAGTTGGAACTTCTCTGATTTGGCAAGTTAGGTGTGCTGTCATACTTGAAGGAAATGTAGAGGAAAACCTGCTCAGGGCAGTTTAATTGTAGCAGGTTAAAAGCCAGCCAGAAGCTGCCCACGTCTTTTAGTTTATACAAGACTTATTTTGAAGCTCTACCTTGAAGTAAACTTATAGTATTCCTTGCACCTCCCTTTTTAAAATGTAAACTTGCTTTCTTGTTATTTATTGACTGTAAGTTTAGCTAGTATGTGAAAGTCATATATGAAATAAAAGGGAAAAAAGAAGCAGGTTATTCTGTGTTCAAAGCAATCTTTTCCATTGTGATGTGTAACACTGCTTCACTGCTAAAAGAAGAAACACTGTAAACAGTGGTTTGTTCTATAATTGCTCTAAAAAGCCAACGGAAAACTTGCTGATTTTATCTAAATTCATAGAATGCTAGAATGTTTTGGGTTGGAAGGGACCTTAAAGACAGTGTAGATCCAACCCCCTGCCATGAGCAGGGAGGTCTTCCATTAGACCAAGTTGTTCAGAGCCCCATCCAGCTTGGCCTTGAACACTTCAGGCACAATTTTCCTGGGCAACCTGTTCTTGTGCCTCACCACTCACACCTAATATCTAAACCTGCTCTCTTTTGGTTTGAATCCGTTACCCCTTGCCCTGTCAATACACACCCTTGTAAAAAGTTCCTCTACAGCTCTCATGTAGGCTCCATTCAGGTACTGGAAGGCTGCAATTAGGTCACCCTGAAGGTTTTTCTTCTCCAGGCTGAACAATCCCGATTCTCTCAGCCTTTTCTCACAGCAGAGGTGCTCCAGCCCTCTGATCATCTTCGTGGCCCTCCTGTGGACCCACTCCAACAGGTCCATGTCCTTCCTGTTCTGAGGACTCCAGAGCTGGACCCGAGAATGTTCCAGGTGGGGTCTCACCAGAGCAGAGGGACAGAATCCCCTCCCTTTCCCTGCTGGCCACCCTCCTTTGATGCAGCCCAGGACACAACTGGCTTTCTGGGCTGCAAGTGCCCATTGCTGGGTCATGTCCAGCCTCTCACCCACCAGCACCCCCAGTCCTTCTTGGCAGGGCTGCTCTGGATCTGTTCATCCCCAGCCTGGTTGGTTCCTGAGGGCTTCCCTGCCTGTGAGGGCTTCTCAGTCCAGAGGGGGCTCTGGGCTGTTGCTTGGGAGTCCCTGAGCTCGGGAACCCCCCTGTACAGCTTGATTTAATGCTCACCCCCTGACTTACCTCAGTCGCTGCTGCTGCTGCTGCTGTTGCCTCGCCGATGGGCTTAAAATTAGATTTTCTCAAGTTAATTTTATGGAATAAGTGCGCCTGTACTTAAATCAGCAGACTATGAAAGTGAAATATCCAGCGTGGTGAGAACTAGTGAGAATGAAAGTCTTATTTACCACTGAAAGTTTGATTGAAGGTTGCTACTGTGGAGACCTGAAGTCTTGCAGTCATATTGGAAAGCCAGCATTGTAGGAAGGGATAAACCAACAGTGAGTTCTCTTTTTTCCCCCCTCTTTCTCATTCTCCTTAATTCAAAGCAATACTTTATACTAGGAACTTCAAACTATATGTAGGAACTTAAGGGTCTCTTTATTTTTTTTTGACAAACACAACACATAGTTTTCAAGAGTAGGGAGTGGTACAGATCATTCAAAATTAGGGGGAATGACGAACTATGGTGAGCTCAGGTTACTTGTTCTTTGTGCCAGAAAATGACTGTTCTCACAGTTATGACTGCCTGTTTTTAAATCACAATTATAAGTAGATAGAACCAGTGGGGGAAATTGTTGAGGGGGTAGGGGTGAGAACTGGTGAAAATAAGAGGTATGTGTAGTGGCATTACTATAATGTACGGTGAGTTTGTAAGGAAGAAATACACAAGTGTGGAAACCAGTCCTTTTTGTAGTTTTGCTGACAGTAGAAGAACTCACTTAAACTAGGTCTGCCATTGTTTTCCATCTCTGCAAAGTATCAAGGAGGAGGCTTATCCCTATGGACATTTATTTGGAAGGATCTTAAGAGATAACTAACTTGTATTCTGACTTTGTAACTGATAATAATTTAGAACTTTGTTTACATTAGAAAGGCTCATGTTTTGGCAGCAAAATAAGGATCCTTCTCATTTGAAACTGAGACTGTCCTTATTATTGGAAACTGTTGCTTTGTGAAAACCATAAATTCATTTTGATTTAAGATAGAAAGCATTCTCTGTGTGTTTGGTGTAAGTGAAAATATGCTGTGCAGTATTTGCTTAATTAAGAGAGGAAAAGTTTTTTCAAGTTACCAGAATGAGTATGATGTTATTTGCTGACTTGCAAATGGCCATCTTGTCAAGCTTTTCACTTTTATTTAAGAACTTTCTTTTTGCTCTCCACATAACCAGATAGTCAGTATATGATACTATCTTTAGTTAGTTATTGAGTAACATCACAGTTACTTTATATGTAATATAAATTTTGTGTGAGTTATGGGTGATGTTATGCCAGAACAGGTCCTCTCTGTTACACTTTTGCAATATGCATGCAAACATGAATATAGTGTTTGATATCATACATGTCCTTTATTCATGGAAACACACCAGTGCAACATTTGATGAGTTTTCAGGTAGTGTGTTGTGCTGTACATTTTTTTCTAGTTTGTCACGTGAAAGAACAAGCTGAAAGGTACAGTAGTGCTGGCCAAGTTCTATATTCTTTATTTATGAATAACTGTCTGACATTTCTTGTTGTATCTGAGCTATTAGTTTGAGGACACAGACTGGCATCATGAAAGCCATGGGTCAGTCGGTTACTTAGTTAAAGGACATTGCCAAATTTTAACTTGTTAGACAAAGTGGGGTTTTTTTGTTATAAAAAAATTTATTTGTTGTACTAAGCAGTGGCAATCAGTAGAATAAATTTGAGGAATGGGATTTTTTTTATTATTATTATTTTTTTAACATAGTACCACGCTTTGTTCCTTCAGAGTGACTTTTTCCAGAAATCATTTGGTTGTAGAGACATCTGGAACCTTAAGCTCTGTCTTGGGACTAAGGTCAAAATGGTCTGGGATTGTAGCTCCTGCATTTCAGATGATTGTATTTCATACTGTTCTATTGTGATTAATCACTGGATTTTGTTTAATTTATACTTTTTCCTAAAATATAAACTATGTTCTAGACACAAGGACTCGGATATTGATTTCAGGATTCAAAATAGGAAGAGGTAAGGGAATTTTTTATTTGCTTGTTTAAGTACCTGGTCACACACACTGCTAAGAATTCATATCCCCCTGTTTCTATATCAAATTATTTATATTTCAAAGTGTAGCTTTTGTTAAATTTGTATCTGTTAAAGATACTTCTAGTACTGTTTGCTCACTTAAGAGTGCTAACACACTGTATTCAAACCAGTCTTCTTGATGCCTGTAATGTTTTTCCTTCCATCTTTGAAGTTATTCCTTTCTTCTCGGGTGTGGACCCCCAACTAATATACAATGTTTGCCTGTTTGCTTCTGGCTGCACTTAGGAAAGCTGCCCGCCCCCCCAGCTGGAGTGCTACAGCAAGGGTTTAGTCTTTCTTTACCATTGTTCTAGTTGGTTGTTCACTGTCTGTTTTTTAAGATTTACTCAGTCTTTTTCAGGGAAAGCAAGCTCGCTTAGAATTTCTTGTTCACAAGTGCAAGTTGCTCTTTCCCTGTTCAAAAGTCTGCACTTCGTGGAGTTCTTTGGTGTGTAAAGAGAGTAGTAAAAAAATTACACTCTAGAGTGAAATTCATGGGCTTACAGATAAATACTTACCTGTTTTAGTAACATTTGCATACATTTGTTTAATTTGTTGAATGAAATAATTAAACTATCTTTTCCTATAGTGGTTTCCTTAAACTGATTGCAAAGTAGCCTTGCACCTTTATGCTTTAAGGTCATGCTTTTTATATTGGGTTACCATGAGACAAAGATTACTTCACAGATTTTCATTTAAAATGGTGGTAAAAAAAAGTTCTTTGGTCTATGCTTATACTGTTCTCAGACAAATTGCAGAGAGATGCCCAATATTTTTGTACTTTTCTCTGGAAAAATCCATGTATACCTTATCTGTCATTGGCATACTCTAGCAATACCTTATTTTACCAAAAGTTTCAATCTAACTGTTATTGACTAAGAGGAGTTTAAATGAAATGTGCTTTTTAATAACACATATACTTGTAAACAGTAGCATTATGCTTGGTGGCACCAGAGTTAATAGTTTATTTTCATACCAATTTATTAATTTTGCGTTTCTAATCTTGTACTTCTCTTTCTTGACTGACTAGAATGAGGTCGAAATCCCTTCAAAGATCAGGTTATTCCGTAAAGAAGTCTTGTGTTTATATTGGTAAAATGCTTCATTCATCCTTCTTTCTTTGACCACTGGCCACAAGGAAAGTAGTCTAGACTTGTATAGGTGTGTGTCTGAGGTAATGTAGATGGCACCAGACCAGGTAAAAAAGATTCTGGGTAGCTAGTGGAGCAGTTTTCTTCAGTTCACCTTGCTTGTCAGGTTCTTTCAAATTTTGATAGAAGTTACCAGAAGCTGTCTGTGCAGATTGATCCACGTGGTATTAAGTGAATCTTGAAGGTTTCTTTTCATTATCTTCAAAGTACATAGGCGGAAAAAGTGCTGTATTAGTTGCTCTAATTTTTAATGTAACTTTTTAGGTATAATCTTAGGTGCTACCACTGGAAATTGTTTATCAGAATTAATTTGCTCTAATCTGTAACAGTTATTCAAATTATGTAAGGTTATTTTTCCTAGATAATAATAGCTCTTGGGTTGTGTAATTATGATTTAATGACTAACAATGGCTTGAATTTGGATGAATTTTTGCAGATACAGACAGGATAATTTCTTGGTTTGTTTCCCTTTGGTTTTGGTGGATTTTTGGGGTTTTTTGAACAAAGATGTATTTTACCCTAGCCTTTATATGTATTCATTGAATTTTCAATGCCATGGGATGAAAATAGGTGTAGGACTAATCCTGTATATAAACTATTCTGTGATCAAGTATGTAAATGAAGTATGGTCTTCAAATGAATTATTTTTGCTGTTTCCCTTTGGGAAGAGGAAGTACATGCTGTCCCCAGGTTTCAGTTCCTCCCTCCATGACTTTCATATTGGAACCTCAGGTAGACTTGGAGCCAGTGCTCTGTCAGAGCATTTAGTCTTCAAACACAAGCATGAGTTGACAGTGAGTTGAATTTCTGGAGGTGTTTGGAAAGTGTCATAGACATTTGTTTGATCTTTAGAATGGGGAAGTATGGAGTGTCAGCATATGTGAAAAGATTTTGGAATCCTCTTCTGTAACCTTCATTATTATGCCTGATGTTACCATAAAATATATTCACTGGAAGAGTGAAGACAAAGGAAAAATGAGCTGCTTTTGCTTTTCCCCCAGATTCCTTAACCACTTATGGCTTCCCATGATAAGTAACCTTTTTTTCGACTTACTCATCCATTATCACCATCTGCAGAGTTTGACAATTTTAGCATTCAAATGGAAAAAAAACCCCAAAATTCAGCTCTCTCCTCACAGCTTTAATCCAAAACCAAAGGAATGAGCTTTTTTTCATCTTTTTTTCCCCTCTGAAATTACTTCTTTCAAGTGTGAAGAGACCTACACATGGTAAATACTGAGAAAAAAAAGTCTTTTCAGATGCCTGGGGTTTGCTGTGTGGAGATCTCTGTGAGACATGGTCCTTTCTGACCTTGTCAGCCAAACTTCTACTGATGCCTGATTGTTGCGATGATTATTAAGGTGTGTTCTGAAGAATGGAGGGAGACAGTGACAGTGTAGATGTCACTACTGTGTTTTTGTTAATGTTGGTACGTTGTTTTGATTTTCTCTTATGGCAGTTCAATCTCCAAAAGTAGTTCTTGGTGAATTGCAGAGAAGAACCAAATTCATCCCTGTAGAGGCTACTAGCAGGCTGCAGTAGTTCATATTCTGCACTGAAGGACTTTCTTACCTTTTTGCTGCATGTCACACATCCATCTAGTGTTTGAAATTTGTTGTAGGAAGCAATAAGGGTCTATGAAAGTGATTTTGCTTTTAAAAATTCCTATGGGGAGACTTAAAGTATACCTGGAATACAATTATTATGATAAGTAGCAGAGATGGTGTTTGTTTATTTACTTATACCTTGCATGGACTGTCAGACCCTGTTCAGGCTGAGCCTTTTCAGAGAATATTTTCTTTCTGCAGTTTTTGAGTAGTTCGTATCAATGTGCGACTGAACAGTTTTGTTGGTAACAACTCTTTCTTTGAACGCTAATCATCAATTCTTTGATCACTTTGTAAGTTCGGTGATGTTTCTAATGACAGATACCTTTTCATACAGGATGAGTCAAAGGTAAATATAAAAAGCTCTGGTTAATAGAAGACGCTGCTTTCTTTGTAATTTGCTGCTTTCTGATCTTCTACTGCGGAGTAGAAAAGTTCTAGAGTATATCATAGAATCATGATGTCCATGTGAAATGCTGTCATGACTCCTTGCAGCAGCATAAATGCCATTGAGTCGATATTTGTCTGCTTTCATACTGGTTTTCCACAAGGTGTCTCTTCTACAAAAAAAAACAAGAAGCTGGTCCACTGTTCCATTCTTCTACAGATTTTATTTTTCGTTAAGTCTATTACTTTGTTTCACTTTTCTGTTAGTGCTGTCTTTTGTACTTGAAGTTGGCAAGAGCTAGCTGATTAGCAATTTGTTTTCTGTTTCAACTTATTTATTTTCACTAACATTACCGGTAAATGCCGACATCAGTGCCTTGTTTTAAGGGATTCTGAAGACCTTTGTGCAAAGATCTAAACGCAGAGCATGTCTTCAACTTGGTTATGGACTAAAACTAACTTTACTGAATTTGAGTACAGACTATCATTTTGAGAGATCTTACTAATGTATGCTGTAAGAATAACAGTTGAGAATTTTGTCTGTCAGGCAAGTTGGTGGATCTAGCTCTCATTACACCTGCCTTTCTTCCTGAAGAGTTTTTTCCTTGCTCTTCTGCTACATTAAGCCTGTACTACCACAAAGTTGCCTTCATCAGTGATTTATGCTAATATTCTGTACTGTTAAAATAATCACCTGATGTGTAAGGAATTTTAGCTTCAAAGTGGTCTTCTCCAGCAAGGGGTGTGGACAGTTGCAGCTTGTCATTTCTAACACTACAGAAGTGAGGTTGTCGAGGCCCTTGCACAGATGAAACTAGCCTCTTGGCGAAATTATTTTGTTGCCTTAATAATTTAGACCTTTTAGCTCCTGCCTACTGTTTTAAATAAACCAGCAAACGTCATGTCACAGCACTGATCAGGTCACAGCGAAGAATTCGGTCGTAAGTGCTGAAGTCTCTGATGCTGTTGTTGTCCATTGGATTTTTCTGTCTGGAGTCCTTGTTCCCTAAACCAGTGTCATGTTGCAGTATTAGGCCACTGACAGACAAGACAGTGATGTTGTAATGGCGTTGCTCTACTTTTTGGTTAGAGTTTGCAGAACTACCTGTTAAGAATTACTTTGATGCAAAGTTTAGGATGATTGAATGATATTCTATATGTACTGTGAGATTTTCTTGAACTGTGACACATTATTTGATTAACTGTTTAGATGGTTTTTTTCACTGCATAAACTTTGGAAATCTTTCCTTGCTGCAACATTGACAGTGAAACATAAAAACAAAACCACAAAGAAACCAACAACCTGAAACAAAACAAAAGAAACCTCCAAACCAAAACCCAACAAAACAGGAAAAGGTTTGATAATTGCAGATATTTTTTTCTGTGAGCTGTCATTTCATTGTGGAAGATAATGCATGTTTTCGTTTGCTAGACATTTAACATCTTCCCTCCATTCCTACATGTGTGCAGAACACTACATCTAATGGTGACAAGAAAATGAAAATAAATGGAATGTGATGGCTTTAAAGGTATAATTCTTTCTACAAGTTTTCAAACACTGTTATTCTGCTGAAAATATTGTGAAGCATTTTGAACTGGAATGTTGGAGCAATCTTCAGTCATTGACTGAAGTAATTCAGGCTCGAAAGTGTAATAGTTGTTTCACATGACCACACGTAGCAGCTTAAGGAAACTTCAGAGATGCCAGTCTCATGTCTCCATCGTAATTTCATTAAGCCTGCCACAAGCATGAGTGGAATCTTTCCGTCTTGAGATGGGACTGATCCCAAATGCAAACATATTAAGACAAATTCAGAACATATGAAATGGGAGAGACATGGCCAATGAAATCTAGTTATGAGTGTCTTCTGTGTTTTGGTAGAAGATGCTTTCAAACCTCTGTGCCTTCTGGTGTTTCTAATGGTTGAAGTACCTAATTGCTGAAAAGTTGAAAAGGTAAAAAGCTGTTATGGCTGGGTTAGAATATCAGTAGTTTAGTGCTGCTCTTTATGTTCCTATTCTGATTTATTATGATAAGAGTGGTATGGTCAGCATGTCAAAATAAGTTCAGAGCTTAAAAAGCTAGAGTTTTACTGTATTGGAGGAATGGTTTTTTGTGCTTATTGGGTGAGTTCGGGTTTTTTGCCCTGTCTTTACAATCCTCCTTTGTTCAAACCACTGTTTTTTCACTTTCTGTTACCTGTTAATGTGTTAATTTCTTTCCTAATTCCTCTCAACTATTCCTTCTTCTACTAGTAGTTTACATGCTTTTGTCACTCTAATGGCACTCTAATGGCAGTCTTCATTTTAAGTGCTGTTTACATTGGGGGCTGTACTTTGAGTGCAGTTGACATGAGTACAAAAGGAGAAAAGGAGAGTTCTGCCAAGCTTGATTTGTCCAGGTTGCTGGTTTTCCTCTGCCTTTGTAGGGTTGACGGGAGCTTATTCATTGCCCTTGATTCTGCAGAGGACAGAGGGCCCTGAGGGTTTTTTGCAGAGCTGAGGAATAGAGAGTCTCCCAGTTTCTGGATAGTTCTGCAGCTCAGTTGCAGTTGATGGAAATGCCTTTTGGGCCTTCAGCACTGTGAGTAACTGTCCACTGTCTTTCAAGGGAAGTTTGTCACATGTAATGAACAGTATCTGAATGAAAGACTTACCATGAGAAGCATGGAGTCACATCCTCCTTCAGGCATCTGGCTCCTCCAGCATGGGGTCCTCCGTGGGCTGCAGGTGGATATCTCTTCCATTGGACTCATTCAAGTGTCGCAGTCCCTTCAGCTCACGTGCAGACCAAAGTTCCAGCCTGTCCAGTACAGCAGCACAAAACATCAGCAACGCCCTGGCCACCTGCCAGCCCAGGGGCATTGCCATGGCTGTTGTCAGAACGTTCCCTGGCGCAGTTCAGTGAGGTGATCAGCAGTACAGCACTACAGCAAGCAGCAAAGGCAAAAAACAGCCAATAACAAGCACTAGGCTCTTCGTATACAGACAGGAAAGCCAGCCCCATGGCAAGCAGAGGAGCCTGCTGATTACTAGCTAAACAGCACTAACAGCTGTAAATTCAATCTAGTACATCCTGATTAGATCCGTCATTATCTTGAACCCTTTTTGCCTGACAGTGAGTGTAAAAAAGGACTGTCCTGGTTTAAGCCCAGCCAGCAGCCAAGCCCCAGGCAGCCACTCTCTCACTTCCCCACCTGCAGGGTGGGAGAGAGAATCGGAAGGGCAAACACTAGAAAATTTGTGGGTTGGGATAAACACAGTTTAATAAGGAAAGCAAAAACCACGTACACAAACAAAGCAAAACAAGGAATTAATTCACTGCTTCCCACGTGCAGGCAGGTGTTCAGCCAGCTCCAGGAGAGCAGGGCCCCATCATGTGTAATGGTTACTGGGACAGACAAACAGTATCACTCTAAACATCCTCCCCCACCTTCCTCCTTCTTCCCCCCACTTTATATACAGAGAATGATGTCACATGGTCTGGAATATCCCTTTGGTCAGTTGGGGTCACCTGTCCTGGCTGTGTCCTCTCCCAGCCTCCCATGTAGCCTCAATTTCCTCCCCGGTGCTACAGCACAAAAGCAGAAGAGGCCTTGGCTCAGTGTAAGCCCTGCTCAGCAATAACAATTACATCTCTATATGATCAACCCTGTGTTCAGCACAAATCCAAAACACAGCCCCATGCTAGACACTGTGAAGAAAATTAACTCTACCCCAGCCAAAACCAGCACAAAGACTCTGGTGCTTTTGTTTTGACACCTGCAAGTCGCAGATCACATGGTCCTGATTTTGTGTTGCATTTTTGTGACTCTTCCTCCATGTTTTCACTTTGACAATTGTATTTCTTTTGAGAGAGGAAAAAGCATGAAAAGTGTTTTCGAAACTGAAGTTTCAAGACTTCAAGTTAAGAGGTCTTGAGGGAATCAGATACTGGAAGATATGGAGGACTGAACAGGTTTTGGTAGAAATAAAAACAGCTTTTGTGCTCTATTGATTAATATTCCGTTAAATATACTGTTAATGCTAAGTAAATAATGCAAGCTGTCAGGTTTGGTTTTGTATTTGCGGAGGTGAGGATTGTGTCTGAGGTAAGAAGGCTGCAGCATCTAGTTCAAAGGAGACTGAGTAACTGTTGTATCATTGCTGCAGTTTGTGTCTTAAAGAGCTGAACGCTAGAACAATGGGAAAGGTGTGAGCAGAGCGCATCTTAAAGCCCTCCCGGGGTTTCAGGAACAAAAGAATGACTTTGCAAGGCTCCTTATCATTAGAGTTGTATGATACATGGGTAGCTAACTTTATCTAAGTTACTATCCATACATTTGAATCCAGAAACCACACAGAATACTTGCTAACCATTTGCAAGTTATGGGACAGTTCTAGCAACATTTCCTCATCCTTTGTTGTATTAGCACGGAGGCAATTATTGGATAAATCCGTGAAGTTGTAAAGCTTTGGTCACTGAACTGTTTTAACCAAAGTGATGGATTTGTAATTTTTCAGGTCCTTCCAAATCTTTAAGTTTTGTTTGGATTAGTTAACCATCAGATTAACTGTTATCTGGGCGTAAACTACATAGGAACGTTAAAAAGGGATTGCTGGTAAAATGTGCATTCAGCTGAATTGTAGCACCTTTCTGTTTCTTACCTGCTGGTAGCATCTGGCTTCTCAGTACAGGTTTTCATTTTGACAGCTACTGTTTTACTGCTGTGCCAATGTATCTGAACCAATACGTGGAGTCAGGTGACTGAAAACCTGAATTTTTAAAGACCTTTTCATAAATAACAAGAGGAATTGTGTTACATGAAGATTTTTCCTCTCTTTTTGATAGGTAGCTAATAGGGAAAATTGTTATTTCTGGTAGAGATCTGTAACTACTTCAGATGAAGATACAAAAATCCTAGTACTCAGGTTATGATACAGTTACTCACTAGGGATACACATTTTCCTTGTCTCTGTTGTTGATTTCTTGGGTTCTAGAATTGCATTTAACATTTTATGTAACTAGATGTGTTCATTGTAGGATTAAGATTTTTCAACAATGAAAGTTAAAATATACATGTATAAGGGGAAGAAGGAAAGTGAAGATCACAAAAGCTTAAAGTTTTTTAAGAGCTGATGGCACAGGACCACAGTTCTTTGTGGTGAACCTTTCAAGCCCTTGGTACCTTGCATGGATGGAGTCATGGACCAATCAGTGCAGATGACAACTGAAAGCCACTTGGTGTTTTGAGTTGCCCATCTGTTCTGCAGAAGACTTTGTGAGGAAGACTACAGTCTGTTTCAGCTTAAATTACTTTCTCTGAAATGCATGGATATTAAACATTCAAGGAAATTATGTGGGTTCAGATAGTAGAGTCTCACTGAAGGTTTGGTTCTAAAGAACTTTCTTCTTCATGAGACTCAGGGCTGATTTTGATCTTAAATCACTGGAAGTCAAGAATCTCTTAGTCTCCTTTTGGTCCATGTGAAATGAAGTGCCCCTTTAATGACTTGTAAATTAGGTTTCTAAATTCTCAACAGGGAGGATGTTGGAACATGCTATTCCAGTGTATGACAAATGTGTCTATACCATTTTGCCAAGACTTACTCTGGGATAGCACTCAAGAGCAGTCTTTTCTTCAAAAGCCGTCTGCCCCTAGCAGTGATTTTGATTTCTGCTAATGAGCCAGATTGTATTTAGAGAAGATCTTAGTGATGTTCATTAATGAAATGAAGCTCACTCCTGCTATAATGCTATGTTTTTATAATATTTTTAAAGACTTCTAAAACCTTTGACACTTTTAAGACTTCTTCCCAGTTTTATCAATGGTTGTAAATGCATGTTGATTGGAAATGATCTTTTACCCTCAGCCATAAATAAAGAAAACAACAGAATGTAAAGAGTAATTTGAATGTAATTAAGCTAGTGATTTTTTTGTCAGAAATGACAGAAATGTTTAGTAGGATAAAATCTGGCCAGTCAGACATTTTCATTCAAGCTGGCTTGCAGAAAATGTTAACTTCTTGTTGCACAGATACTCTTCTGTGCCCTGGTATTTGTTAGTTTCTTTTAAGAACTATGTCAAGACCCTGTCATGACCAACTCACGATATGAACAACTATATTTTAATTGGAAGAGGTGTGTGGAATGGACCTTACTTAAGACTTTTGAAGGAAGTGGTTTCACAGGCTGTGGAGCCAAGCTAATGGTGTGTTACTGCCAAGCAAAGTTCAGTTTTTCACCGTGCAGTACATCCTCTTGCCTTGGGCATTCTCAGGTTCTCCATTAACCTTCCTGAGAATAAATGGATTTAGCAGTCCAGCAGAAGACCATCTGCAGATTTATGAGTCATTCCCAAAGCATCCCTAAGCCTTGAAACAGCATTACCTGTCTGGAAGATGTTTTAATGAGACCTTATTAAGAGCTGCTTTGTAGAGTATAGTGATGAAATTCTAAAGTTCTGCTAATCAAGACAGCTAGGTGGCAGTTAAGGAAATACATTTTCTAATGTAAAGTGCAACAGAATTTTTTTCTTGCAAGGAAATTTACTGACAATGTAATCTCTCAAAGTTTTTCCAAACAAAAGTTTCACTAACTAAATTGTATTTTAAATGTATGCCTTACTAATCTATATAGAAGAACTTAGTGCACATACGGGTATTATACAATAGACCACATACAGTAGTAAGTCCATTTGATTTAAAAAGATTCCCCAAAATAAAAATGAAGAGTAATAGTATTAATATTTTAGCACTTTGAAACCATTAAATCACCTTTTCTAATTGAATTATATTACAAATGTGTCAGATTCCTTTAGGTTTTCTATTGTTAAGTGAAACATCTGCTTTGGGGCAGTGTTTTCATGCTGTAGTTCTTCTCTGCTTGTGCTGCAGCTGCCTAAGCTCTACCAGCATGAAATGGAAATGGTTTACATTACCATAACATGATTTCTGATAGGTATGTGTAATGCTTGCTGTTAGTGAAAGCATCTGTGTGAAAATGGTTCCTGTGGAGGGCGAGGTACTGGCTAAACTTAAACACAAACTGTAGAGGTTTGAACGTGGCAGTCAAGTGAGTTTTAAAAACTCTGCCCTTCCTATTAGCATATGAGTGCAAAAGTTACAAAAGATAATTCTTTGTCCTATGATTCTTTATATTCAATACCTTTTTCTCCAAGATGGTACTTAGTTTGTTGGGATGTGTGAAAGATGGACATAAAGTTCTTGGTAATAAAATTTCGTCCTATTTCTAAGTGGGCTTAACCGTGTAATAAACTGACATTATAGTTAAGTACACAGCCCTAATTTCAGTGATACTGAGTACTAGTAGAGCAGCTAAAACCAGTGTAAGACACCAAGTTCTAAAAGTGTTTTATTGTTTCTGAACCCTTTTTGTCTCGCCCTTTCCCTTCCCTCTGCTTTTGTGCTGCTGACTCCTACTCTGCCCACTACATTACTTGTCTCAGAGCTTAGAAGGAGTGAATGATGGAGAAGGCTGGAGTTGAAAAAGAGAAAATCCCGTTTCCCTTAGCAGCTGGTGCTGCAGGTACAACGAAACCGAAAAGTTCCCATGCTATTGCTGTAGGGCCACCTCATATACTCACAGTCTGCAAGTCTCCAGACACGGTGCTCATTGCAGATCTTCTGCCAGACATGTTTCCCACCAAGACGCAGAACTTCAGTACAGTTCAAAAGTTTGGAATTCTGATCCAGAGTGATTAGAGTCTCCTGCTAATGTGCTTCACAGTCTTGCATCTGAAATTTGACTGGCCAGCTCCGTGCCCCCTTAGTACCTGACGTAGAAAAAGTTGATGTAGGACAAGGGTGCCTTAAATGATAAGAAATTTGTAGCACTAAATGTCCCTGTATTTTTGTAGCGGTATGTTTACTGTCATTTCAAATGCCATTCAGTAAACCTAGAAAAGTTTAATCACTTTCTTTTTCCCTTTTTTGAAATTTACAGGCTGGCTTTATGGTGTTAGTAAGTAAGACCAAGACAATTTATGACTGTAGTGTGCTGCTTTTGAGGTGGCTGCTTGGAGATGAAAAAGCGAACCACCACATAAACAAACAACACCCCCCCAAACCCTAATATTTTAATACACTTCAGTAAACTAATAGAACAAAAATAGCCTCTCTGAAAGCACTCTGAGAACTGGATTAATCTTCTGTTTTCTACATGTTTGGCAAGTTACAGGAATACATGATTTTTATAATTAATGTTTCTCTCTCTAGGATGTTTTTGCCAGTAGCCAGCTCTTTTTTTTTTTTTTTTTTTTTTTTAAATCCTTCATTTGTAGCATAGCAGCAGTCTTCTGGATTAGTTTCAATAACTTTTAAGTATTGATTTGAAGATATCATTTTACAATGAAATTTGTATTGTAACTTATAAGCTCAAGGTAGGTCACTATAACTGCACTTAAAGTAGCTTTTTAAATTAATACTCTGAAAGAAAACTGAAAGAACCTATAAAAAATTCTCATATCATGTATTCCTTTATGTTCATTATCAAGTTTTATTTCTGATAAGAGATACCTGCCATCTGTTGCCACTTGAAATTCTTTCTATTGCTGAAATACGGGAATGTGATCTCTTCCTTAATTACACTTCCAGTATGTTTTGTGTGGATGTAATACATATTTATCCCTTATCTGACTGTAAGAAATGTTGAGGCAGTGGAAAAAGTGGAGGAGGAGGGATATGGGGAATAACAGACTGGGGCTGACAGTTGTGATGGTAGGTGGGAAGCAATCAAGTAAGTAGGCCAGGTTGCATTTAGTGTGTATGTACACGTTTCTTACTTTAAAAATCTGCCATTCTCTTATTTTTCACTCTTATTACTCTTCTTCCTAAACAGAACCTTTAAAAATGCCAGCTCTGATTTAGTATTGATGCTTTATGCATATTAATGTAAAGCAATTTTTAATCATTGTTGCTTGACGTCAGGAGAGCCTTAGTCTTGAATTTCTTTGCACTGTGTCTGCTTTCACCTTCAGAGCTGAAGGCAGCTAATGCCAAAATCTGTCTCCAGCTCTCTGTGTAGATGCAGGGTGGTTAATTTCTGTCCTCTTTTCAATTCCCATTTGTACATTGTAAATGCACTATCGTTTTCTTGCTTCACGGCATAGTCCTGCAACAAAACTCTGTCGTGGGCTTCTGTAACAAAGACTTTGAGAGGTTACAGGTGGTGTTTACGAGGGGGATTTAATAATGGTTGTGCTGCAGATCAAAGAGTTGAGGGTATGACATTGTTTGCATTTGTTGATCTGGAGCTGGCAGAAGAAAAAACACATTTATTGTCATTTTCCCGAGTTTGCTATGACCTTGCTGTATCAGGGGCAGCATCTTAGAGAAATTGTAAAAGCCTGAAGCTTTGTCTGGATCATTTAGTTAACTTTGCTTTTGTTTCCACCATCTCCCACTGTCTCTTAAGTAAGTAAACAAGGTGCGTGATTACATTTCTACATTATGTGAAGTGTTAGACTATTACACATAGTTGGGGACATTTTTCTAAAGCCCTCCTAAACATAATTCTTAGATAGTTTATGCCTGGGTTTTCTTCACATCACATATTTTTAATTTAAATAACTGTTTTCTCCTTATCTTATAAGTAGCAGTCATAAGCCCTCTCAGCCCAGGATGTGGTAGGTGAATGTAGGAAAGACAGAGTTTTTTCATTCTCAGACTATGTCCTTGCAGTTGTGATAACCCTTTCTGGTACTTGGTCCACTTTCATGCAATTCTTCCTTAATGTGTTCATCTGGAATTGAATATTGTTCCAGAAGATGCTTTACCAGTGGTTTACAAAATCGCAGTGACAGCAGACCAGGCTGTGTCTATTGAAGTTGACCCCTGATACATTCTGGGTTAATCTCTATCTGATTATAGCTGCAGTAAATCTTGTTAATGTTTGGATGGAAGGCACTGTCCATGGGGGTTTTTATTTTATACTGCTAAGTCATGGCGACTATGAGTTCAAATCTGCAGTGAATCTAATAAAACTCAACATGTGTCAAAAATGAAATGAGTCTCAATGCAGGGATGATGTCCATCTCCTTTGCAATGTTCTATTACCTTATTGGAAAGGTAAAGATGTAGGTGTGTTTTTAAAGTAGAGTAATATACTGCATATTACAACTCTATTTTGCCATTTTGCTAACAAAGAGATATTTATTGCCTTTAGTTGATTTTATTAGATAAATAACAGTTAATTATTTACTTAATTTTCAATATCTCTTCCTTAATTTTGTGCTTTGTAAGCATCTGTTGTCAGTTGAAAAGTTAAAGAAGAAAACTAATTGATAATTTGGGTACTTTTATTTGTCTCTGGCTGCAGACATTGAGGGATCTATTGTGCAACCATTTCTAGCTAAAATTTAACAAATAGTTTGTTCAGAACTCTAATACAGTCAATTTTAATGAAACCCCCAAATCTAAGCAATATATAAGAGAAAATATTTAAATAAAACCTAATATTAAAATGTCTTTGTATCCAGCCCTGGTATTAAACACATTTAGTAACTGAGATTAGTTGCCAAACTGAGATTGAATGGCTGTTTTTTTTGTTGGTGGTGATGGTTTTGTGGGTTTTTGTTTTGTTTTAATTTACTTTCAATATATTTATCATTTTAAAAGTAGTTATGTTTTGTGAATTTTTAAAGACAGTTAATTCCTGTTAACATCTGGGAGGAGGTGGAGCTTGATGTTCCTCATTTCCTTCTTCAACAGAAAATGACAGAAAATGTTATCAGAATTTGTATGAGGGATGTAGGGCCCAGTTTACTTCAACTCCATTGTTATTTCTCCTGCCTTACTGAAATCCTTTTTTTTCCTCACTGTGTCTTTTACTAATGACAACTAAGGCAGAAATTTTGGCTGTTTTGACCATTTGTTGCAGGCCATATTTCATTTTTTTTTGTGGACAGAAAAACAGGCGTTTTATGGAAAATATCAGGTACATCAGTCTCTCATTGTACCATAAAAAAATAAGTATGTGCTGTGAGTAAAGAGTAAGTGGGTAGATTTAATTCTACTATGCCCTGACTATTGCTTCTACTTTATCTCAGACTTGTGTCTGTTTTTACATGTCATTTGTTAACAGTGCTGTCTTTTCCTTTACACTGAACTGTAAAAGTGAATGTGTTTTGCTTTGGGGTGAACATTTCCTAAGCCACCCTAGTGCAACTATTAGTAATGCTACGACTACGCCCCAAGTAGTTTCTCTTTAACCTGTTAGTCAAGACTCCTCAAAAAAGAGCTAAGTACTCTTGAATGTACTAGATTAAAGAAATAAATACTACATGGTCATTTTCAGAGGGTGTTTTCATGAAAGTGGTGTGATACTGAAGACTCCTCTTTGTTTTTTATTGCCTTACCATTAGTAATGATCCAAATTCTCTAAAATAGCATAACGAATTTAATTTCAGATAAGTTGGCCGAAGATTACATTATTCATACTTTGCCTGGCTTGTCTACTCTTTGTCTTTTGATCATGAATAAATTGTTTAAAAATATAAGAGCAGTGTGAAATGGCTAGTGAATAGTAAGAATTTCTGACTTAAGAATCTGTCTAGCATAAAGCTCATCACTGAAGCGCTCTCTTGGGGAGCAATATTGAAGATCAAGTTATACTTACTGTGTGTAAGAAATTTTACTACTGAAGTATTCAGAGAGATCCTTTTTAGTTTGCCAGGTGGTTGCAGGGAGGGAGAGAAGAAACATCTCACTCATTTGTCTAGTTATGGAACCAAGGCTAGAAATGGAAAACCAAAACAAAACAACAAAACCAAAGCAGCCATTTCAGATACCAGCTCACATAGTCACTTTAAAACTAGGATTATAAGCTCTGGGGTTTTAAGTTTTTTTCTCTAGTATTCTTGTGGGTGTAGTAATACTCTTGTATGAATTAAAAACTTTAAGATGTTCGTCTTGATGCTTTTACTTACTGTCTACAAAATAACATGGTTTTTTGATCCTTGTTATTTTTTTTGTTTGTTTTATTTGCTATTTCTTCAAAACTGTGCTTTAAACAAATAGACACAGACTTTGGGAATATTTCAAGGTGAAAAATGTGATAGCAGTCTAGAGCTTTAGGTACTGGCGCAGTTGTTCTCTTTCCACCTTTCCTTTTGCTTGGTTGTGTGACTCAGATTTTGTGAATGTGTTTTGTAGACAGTGTTCTTGATGCCAGGAGACAGTACCTCTGACACAAGCCTCTGATAATTCAAGATACTGGGGAGAAATCAATAACTTGCCTGCATTTTATGAAGTTATATCCTCTAAAGAAAACTTCTGGTTTTTAGGGAATGGTGAAATATCCCAGCATCCCCACCCACCTCCACCTCCTCCCCACCTTCAAAGAAAAAAAACAAACCAAAACCCTGAGTATTGGGATATGTAAAAACAAAATAGGTGCTGATATTACCTTGCTCTAGGAAAGTATGGTGACTTTCTAGTCCCTTCATGAATGATTAAGTACATTCTGATAACTGCATTATATAGGCCTTGTAATGTTCTAGTTTTTAATCTTGATTGACTGACCTGATCTCCTTCAGTGACAAGGTGACCTGCTTAGTGGGTGAGGGAAAGGCTGTGGATGTTGTTTATGTGGACTTCAGTAGAGCCTTTGACACTGTTTCCCACAGCATTCTTCTGGAGAAACTGGCTGGTCATGGCTTGGGCAGGTGTACTCTTTGCTGGGTAAAAAGCTGGCTGGGTGGCCAAGCCTAGAAGGTGATGGGGAGTGGAATTAAATCCAGCTGGCATCAGTCACAGGTGGTGTTCCCAAGGGCTCAGTATTGGGGCCGGTTCAGTTTAATACCTGTACCAGGGGATCAGTTGCACCTTCAGTCAGTTTGCAAACAGCATCAAGTGGGTGGGAGTGTAGATCTACTGGAGAGCAGGAATTCTCTGCAGAGGGATCTGGGCAGGATGGATTGATGGGCAGAGACCAATGGTATGAGGTTCAATAAAGCCAAAAGTCAGGTCCTGCACCTGGGCCAGAACAGCCCCGTGCAGTGCCACAGGGTGGGGGCAGAGTGGCTGCCCAGCAGAGAAGGACCTGGGGGTGCTGGTCAGCAGCAGCTGAACATGAGCCAGCAGTGTGCCCAGGTAGCCAAGAAGGCCAGTGGCATCCTGGCCTGGATCAGCAATACTGTGGCCAGCAGGACCACGGCAGGGATTGTCCCTCTGTATTTGGCACTGGTGAGGCCTCACCTCAAGTTCTGTGTCCAGTTCTGGGCCCTTCTATTGAAAAAGGACATTGAGGTGCTGGAGCGTGTCCAAAGAAGGGCAGTGGAGCTGGTGAAGGGTCTGGAGCACAAGTCTGATGAGGAGCAGCTGAAGGAGCTGGTGTTGTTCAGTGTGGAGAAGGGGAGACTCCATAGGGACCTTATTGCTCTCTACAACTGCCTGAAAGGAGGTTGTAGGCAGGTGGGGTTTGGCCTCTTTTACCAAGTAGCAAGTGACAGAAGAAGAGGAAATGGCCTCAGACAGTGGCAGGTGAGGTTTAGATTGGATATGAGGAAAAATTTCTTTGTGAAAGAGTGATCAGACGTTGGACCAGGCTACCCAGGGCAGTGGTGGAGTCACAAACCCAGGAGGCATTTAAAAGACATGTAAACATGACAGCTGGGGACATGGTTTAGTGGTGGGCTTGGCAGTGTTAGGGCAAACGGTTGGACTCATTAAGGTCCTTTCCAACCTTAATGATTCTATGATTCATTGATCTTTAATGAAATTAACTTACAACTGTGTTTTAAAATAGCGATTATGAAGGAACTGACATTGGGCTGTAACTGGCTAGAAACTCTGTGGAGAGTGATTGGTCATAAAAGTCAGGCTGTTAACCACACCAGTTGTCGCAGGCAGGTAACTTGGGCTGGAATAAACATGGGTAAAGAGGGGGTGAGGGGATTTAGGTCAGGCATGTGTAGGTACTTGGCTAGTCAGTACATGTAACTGACTGTGCCTAGTGTATGATCTGTGCCATCTCTTTTACCTTCTTAAATGCCTTTCTAACTCCTTTGAGGGTGAGGGGTGCTCTGTTCTGTGTGCAGGTGTGTCTGGGACCAGGGGGCCTGAGGGGCAGCAACTGCAAGTCAGACTGTGACTCAGGTGGCCCAGGGTGCCAGCAGCTGGAGAGGCGGGCACGAGTGGACTGAACAGCCATCAACAGGAGTGGGACCTCAGGTCACTGGAGCCCATGTATCCGTGGGGCCAGGAACTGGAGCAAATAAGGGTCTGGGTTGTTATGCAGCTGGAGTGCGGCTGCATGCAGGAGGGACTGTTCTTGACTGCCAGTAACTGCAGAGACTGGAGTGAGCGAAACCAAGTGTCAGACAGGGGGATAGGACAGAGGCCTGTGTGTCCACAGTGGCAGCAATTACAGCAAGTGAGTGTTATTACTGAAGAGCCAACCAAGCCAGTCTCCATGGACAGGTGAAGTGGCCAGGTGTGTGTGCATCTGCAAGGGGCAGACCAGGGGATGAGCTGGCTGTTGGGGTGACCCAGTGAGTCTGGCTGGCTGCCAGGGGCACCGTGGGATCTGGGAATCTCTATGGGCAACACTGCTGGTGAATGTGTGTTTTCCATTTCTTTTTTTGTGTGTTTTCAGTTATTAAGATACATACCTGCTTTATTGAAGTTAGGACACTGGTGCCATCTGGTGGTATTAATACATTGCCAGGAATGAAAAAAAAAACAACTCCATTGAGATGTGAGAAATTGCTGGCAGGATACTAAAAGAATGTAATTATGCTGTTGTATTAAGTCATAAAAGGCTGTACATGCACTCTCAACTTGGCTTGCTAGACTGAATTTAATCTTTAATCTATTTCTTTCTGCTCAACAGAAAGGTTTGTTCCTAATAGTTTCTTTTATTAAGCAGTGCTTTGCAAACACAACATAAAAGAGTTTTGTGTGAGTTAACAATATTTTAAAACTCAGTCTGAAAGGCAGATTACTTCTGGTATTCCATTTTCCTAAACCCAGGGCAACGTTCTCATTGCTAATGTGTTTGAAATCACTGTTTTCTTTTCTAAGTGGCTGGTAATCTGACAAGTTGTCAAGAGCAGTCACAGCACTTGAGCAATCCTTTAAAGAAAATATTAGTACTCAATTCTTGTTAGTGTGCACAGTAACAAGTGTGGATCAGGATCAGTAGAATGATCTACTTGCCCAGTCTCCATCAACTATCTGTACACAAAAATGAACTGAATTTGCCTGTCTTTAGCTTTTTTAGTGCCTCACTGTCCTGCTGTAACCAGAGTATGAAGATTGTGGTGATGATTTAGGACCAACTCGTTTAGGTTTTTTTTCCTCACAAATTGAATACCAGTTTCTTCTTCCAGATTAATCGAAGTGTAGCCTTGTCCTCTTCAAGTAGCAGTGAGGGGAGACAGTTCCTTTTGGAAGACTATTGCTCGAATTTTTGCTGTGATGTGCTCTTGGAACAGGGATAAGCCTCTGAGTTGGTTTCTTCAGAAGCAGTGTCACTGTCTGCTCTGATCTCCACATTTTGCTGCAGAAATGCCTTATGGAGTTTATTCTACTGTCTGTATGCAAGGCTTTCCATCCTCAATGAGGATTTTTTTTTTGTGGGTTCCAACAAAAGAGCATCCTGTGCAACTCTGCACTGCTTTCAGTTAATAGAAATTTACTTCTTTGAATGCAGTCAGAGAAATTCACAGTGGAATTGGTAAGAGATTTTTACTTGTTCTGAAGTTCTTGTCTAGTGCTGTCATTAGTATCTTGTTGTGTCATTGTATTTATAATTCCGTTACCAGTATAACAGCAAAATCAGTGACTACGGGATATACCTTTGATTTTTTGGAGCAGGAAGATGAAACTGGTAGTACTCTTTACCTGTTTCTGTAACATCTGAACATTCCCTGTGTTGAATCAATAAGAAAAATTTCTTCTTCCATCAAACTTACCTATTCATGTGAGATTGTGTCACCTTTAGCCAGGGGATGAAGGTGTTCTTTTTTACTATTTTTTTTTAAACATAATTTTATTCTGGAAAATGTCTAGAGATTCTGGAAACATTAATTATTTCCTCAAAAGTATTTTTGGAAGATTAAGGTGCAAAGAGCAGATTACTTGCAAATATAGCTTGAAAACTAAGAATACTGCTCATCTGGCTGTGGATTTTCAATGAAAAATATTTTCTTCTTGCAGACTAATCACTGTCTAGTCCATAAATTGTACTTCAAAGTTTCTGCTTATTTATTTGGTTATTTTCCCTGTCATTTGTGAAGATAAGTAATTTCTTTTCGTTTTGCAATCACATGGTGACAGGATTCCTTAGTTTTTTGAGTGATTTTTCCTTGTCTAAGTGTGTTCTTTCATAGGAGACTATATCTCTTTTCTCCCTTTTTTCCCCTGAGGATCTAATTTTGACAGTCTTTTTCCCCTTTTCTTGCTCACAAGTGCCTCTGCCCCACTGTTACCTTAAATTAGTATAGATACCTAAATAATTTTAGGTGAATTTAGTGAGCTAAGTATTTCTTTGTGGCAGCTGTATTTTGAGGAATTTTAGATGTTAACTTTCAGACTATTTTTCTGTCTTTTCAGGTCTCTGGATGGCAGACTCTGAAAAGAAATGCTGTTTTAAGAGGTATGCCTCATGTAGGCCAAAATGTTCCAGACTAGTGTCTATATAAATGATAAGGCCATACTTTTGAGGAGTCCCTCTGCTGGTCCTCTCTGTAATCTTGCATGAAGAATAGTTTTCAGCGCTGAAATCTGTCTGAAAGGTGAAAGCTTGTACAGAGATATGCAGGGTTGTCTTACTGGTGACACAGTTTTAGTAGAGAGACCTGTAATACGTTACTTTTTGCTTGATAATCTTGATAACTACCTTAGTGGATGAGGTGGATGAAGCATGAACAAAATGAGTTGACTTTCTGACATGTGCATATCCCCTTCCAGCCTCTCCTGACTCTGTGTGTGGATTTTTTTTGTTCGCTTGTTTTTTAATTGGGAATGTAGTCCACATGCTTTTGTGGTTTTCTTCACCCACTTCCCTTCAGTGTAATATAAGACTCAGCAGACAGTAAGAAGCTGACACCATGCCAGCAGTGTGGTTTAAAATCGTGTCAGCTGGAACCAATATGAAGAAATACTAATATTTTTGCAAATTATGATTTTTTTTTTTCATACTAACTGAATGTTTGGAACATTTTCTGTGTTTTTTGGGGGGTTTCATGTTCCAGCACTTAAGGAAACTGCCTCTTCTCTCTCCATTGTTGGTATATTGTTACTGAGTAATTCGTTGCTTGGCAGCTGTTAAGAAAACAGTCTCTTCAAAATGGAATTCTTCTACCAGGTCTACCATCCATTTTAGGGTTCCTAAGTGGCAGATCTTAGAAAAGTAGGCTTTGTCTTTGTAAGAGAAAAATTTGGTCTGACCCAGTCTTTTCAAGGCTCTCCTTTTAATTTATTTTTTTTAAACAGGACCTCTTAATTCTTTTTTAGGCACTTAAGAAGGGTTCTGGCTTCTCTAAAGAGCAGTACAGTGCTGATTCGTTTTGTTCTGACTCAAAAACAGTTCCCAGGATGAAGTGCTAACAACTTGGGTTAAAAGTGGCTCTTCAGCTGTTTAATGAGATTTTGCTGTTGCTGGTTTTTGTGCAGTATTTACAAACTCCTAAAGAAAGAGATGCTAAGAGTCAGGGAAGACTTTATTATTGCTATTTTCAACACAGCCTGTGGATGGAAATCAGGATGATGGTGCTACCCTGTTCCTAGAGGTGCACTCTTGTAGGATGAGAGGCATTGTACCAAGTTGCAATGCAGGACATTTTAGACAGTAGGAGCATTTGTGCCAATGAGGGTGGTCAGACCCTGGAACAGGTTGCCCAGAGAGGCTGTTTCCTTTCTTGAAGGTTTTCTGAGTGGGGTGGGAGTATGTCCACAGTAACTCAATTTACGTGGTCCTGCTTTGAGTGCAAGGCTGGATTAGAGCAGCTTGGAGAGGTTACTCCATTACATCCATGGCATCATCCTGTGAATTTATGTAACCTGCTGATGGGATGCTTTTTTTTGCACTTTATATTTTCTGTAAAAACATTTGAGGCTCAAGTTTCTATGTTTTTGTTGTGGTGTGTCTTTTTTGGGGTGGGCTTTTCTTTTGGTTGGTTGGGCGTTTTTAAGCAGCATTTGTTGAGTTGAGAAGTGTTTTGTGACTATAGAATTGAGGAACAACTTCTTCCTATTCCACATCCTGTTTTGAGGGAGAAGGACTGTGCTTTGGCTCAAGTGTTCACTTGTTGGCTAGGTATAGAGTAAGACTATTAAGTTTTTTTAATCAAATGTCACTGTTCAGTCAGTAAATTTAAAGTCTCAAAGTTATCTGCAGTTCTTACAAGTTGGAAATTGCTTGCTGTTGTAGGTTACTATTTGAGCAGGTAAATCTGTTTAGAAGAACTCATGGGAATCTGTGTCATACAGATTTTTCTTTCCTGGCTTTGACCCTCTAAAAACTAAATCAAGGTCTGACATTTCTGTTGTCCACTAACAACCATGGAGGTTTAATGGCAGGTTCAAGAGTCTTGCTATTCATGCTAAATCCTGCACAACCTAGTGAGTTTATAAAGTCTCTGTAAAAAAAAGAAGTCTCAATTTGGGGATGCATTTTTGTTTTGGTTTTGTAAAAAATTTTTAGGGAAGAAGACATCAGCCTAGCTTGTGCTTTGGAAGAGTAAACTTGCCATCTCCTCCTGTTATTCCTTCAAGCTGGTGTGTGTGTGACTTTAACATGAGCCTGATTCTGTGAGTTTTCTTTTTAAAGCAACCAATTTTAGATGTTGAGCTCATACTGACTTCATTGATCTGATGTCTCTGTGATTATGACTGGGCAACAGCTGAGAAAGTCAAAATAGTAACAAGTTCAGCTTATGTATGACATGGATAGGCTAAAGTAGTGTGATAGTGTAGTAAGTTTGTAGGTTCATACAATAATTCAGGTTGGAAAAGACATCAGGAGATCATGTCTGGTAACAAGCAGCGGGACCTGAGGCATGAAGCTGTGTCAGGGGACATTCAGGTTAGATACTGGGGGAAGGTTCTTCACCCAGAGGGTGGTTGAGCACTGGAACAGGCTCCCCAGGGAAGTGGTTACGGCACCAAGCCTGACAGAGTTCAAGAAGAATTTGGACAATGCTCTCAGACACACGGTGGGATTGTTGGGGATGTCCTGTGCAGGGCCAGGAGTTGGATTTGATGATCCTTGTGGGTCTCTTCCAACTCAAGTTATTCTATGTAATCCAGTTGGTTAAAGCAGAGTGAGCTGAGGTCAGACCAGGTGGCTCGAGGCCTTGTCCATGTACCTGAACAGTTCATGCTCTTAAGCTACAAGGTTGCTTGGGAATGTGTGTTCAGAGATGGACTTTTGTTGTTTTTCTGTTTGGGGTTAGATTACTTGTTTCAGAAGCTTATGCATTCGTTTTTAGCTTTCTTTTCAGCATATCACTACTTGAGAAATGGGAAGATGAGTTCTGTGGAGACCACCTGGAGTTCAGATTTGAAAAAAATCTCATTCCCGTTTTCAAAGGGGAAGTGTTTAAGGGAGATGTGTATTTCTCTAGAAAATAGAAAAGTAGGTTGGGTGGTTCTTAGTCAAACTTGGTGTTTTGGGTGTTGTGTAGTCTTGCTGTTTTGTTCTAATTTGTATGAGATTACTGATATGGATTAATTGCATGTGCAGAAGCTGTCAGTAGTCTAAGCAGAAGGATGTCACTTCATTCACAGTTGTTCAGAGGAATCCAGTACCTGGTAAACATGCTTTTCTTTCTTTCTTTATGTTATTACATGTTAATATAGTAAAAGTAGCTCCTTGAGAGTGCTACCTAAATAACAAAAACAGATGCTGAGACATCTGAAGGATACTGAGATTCTTCTCAAGAGAGAGGTCTTCTCATATTCCTGGGAGGCCAGCAGTTAAAAAAAAAAGTAAGTAGGTTTTTAGTTGCTTGTTTGATAAACTCAGTATTTCAACTGACATTTTCAGGGTGATTGGACTGATGTAAAGTCTAAAAATATTTAATAAATATTTTTTTAATTCATTATTGTACTAATAATGTTGAAATAACAGTCTATAAAACAGTTAAGATGGAGTTAAGATGACATAGAAATAGGACTTGACATATCATTTATGATATACTTGTCAGCATTCATGTCTTGGAAATTTTTTGTGACTTCTGCTTGCTTCTAATCTCCAGATCTAATCCCTGTTTTTTTCCCCTACAGCAGTGTCCTTTAGAGTGTATATGGTTACTTGAAATGTATGTTTGGTGTGGGGTTTTTTTGGTGGGGTGATAAGAACTTGACTGTCTTATGTGATTAAAGTGGCATTTAACTTTTGTTTGGCAGTAGGCTGTAGGAACATGGGAATGTTGGGACTCCTTCCCAAGAGCAGATATGTGGTTCAAACAGAATATCTCGGCAGATAGTTGGTCTGGTCCAGACAGGAACATGAAAGACATCCTGTATTAGCCATCTACCCACATGGAGAGTTTCTTCTTAAACGTTGTGAATGGTAGCTTAGCTTTGCATTTCATAGTATGACTGTGTATAATTTTCAAATGCAATAATATTGAGAAAAAAAATAGTTGGTGGTGAAATTTGCAATTATGTTCCGTTTCCTCTGAAGTGATACAGAACAGGCAGGTGATAAATGTGAAATTACTTTGCATAATGTGGAATTACTTTATGGTTTTAATTTGTTGCTGTGATTAATGAATTTAATTTCTTATATGAGGCTGTAACATTAATCTTTCTATTTTCTCTTTATATATTTCATTAGTTCTGCTAAAAATTTTTTCGTGTTTCCCTCTAGAAAGCAACAAGTTTTCTGCAAAGTATGAGTATTTAAATATGCTGTCTAACTGAACAGACATCTTGGTAATACACCATTTCGTTGTGAGTTTATCTCTGCCTTTCTCTATACATATGAACTGGTCTGGTTTGTTTTTTTTTTAAGTTTTATTTTTCTTAATTTTTTAATTTTTAACAAGTCCTGTTGTAACAGGTAACTGTTTGGAAAAGCAAGTGAGGCATTCTAATTTTCTTCTTTTTCTTGAGACTAAAGGGCACAACTGCACAAGATGCAGGCTAAAACAAAGTCTGACACTGACAGTTTGCTTACAGACCTTAAAAAGTTGAATTGCTTGTTGGAGATTCAAGCTGTGTTGAAGCTACCATGTTGGACCTCTGCATGAGCAGAGAAGAGATCCTTCTCATGTTTTAGCAGCTGCAACACAGCAGCGTGGGACAGGCTTCTGGAGAAATCTCCTGCTGTAGGTTTTATCATGTTTTGAAACTGTAGTGTCTTCTGCTCTGTAAAACCCTGTTCCCTTTGTGTTGCTTCTTCCAATAGTTCTCATTTTCAATTCTTTAAACATATAAGGAGAGGGCTTTTCTGTCCTTCTTGAAAGGTGCATGACATTTTCATAAGGTTGATTTGACAGACTTGCTCTAGGTGTTCTAGAAGACATTAATTTTTCCAGTACCAAAATGTACTGGAAAACTCCCATTCAGTTGGTGAAGTGTGTATTATCCTTGCTTTTTTTTTCTTTTTCTAGCACGATGGGGTTTATTACTATTTTGTATTATTTTTATCTTCTTCATTGTGTGGTTCGTTCACTGTTCTCATAATATCATACCCCATCTGAACTGGTTTTTATTTGTTGATGGTTCTTCTAGTGGCAGTGCTTGTGTCTACTATAATGACGAAAAATTGTTGTGCTTTTTCTAGAAAATAAATGATTTCCCTGTTTCACATTTCACTGTGGTATCTTTGGCTCTTCTGCCTTAGTGTTTGGATTCAGTCTGTTGTGATCTTGAATATTTTCTTCTGAATTCCTGCCTGCAGCAGTAACTAGAGTTGTATTAATACAGCCTTTTTAAGTATCCGTGGAGGTTAATTTCTCATTTGCCTGTCATGGATTGTGTTTTCTAATGTTGCTGACTTTCTATTTAACTGGTAGTTTTAAGCCATCTCCAGAACTCTTTTAAAAGAGTGATGTTGAAGGCTCTTCATCTGTGCTACAGAAAGGTACCTGCCTCGTCCAGTAGCTTTTACCTGGTGACCTCGTGCACTAACTTGCAAGGATTTAATATGTGTCTGGTTTCCAGATGGTTAGAAATAAATCTATAGAATACAATTTAGAGAAGTAATTCATTTCCAAGCATAAATCCTGACCTATTTTGTATACTGCAAAACCAAGCTGCTCTTTCATTCTTCTGTAATGACTAGTCACTAGCTTAATAAATAAATCTCAAATACCGTAAAATAAATTTGATTATTTTTTTCTTCCCCCATCACTTGTTCTTAGCCATGAGAACTGGAAGTCTTCCTAGTCTTTTTTGTATAGGACAATGTAGATTTGAACGTGTGGGTGTTGGATATGCTTTCCCGTAGTTTATAGTGGAATATAAGGTACTTTTCAGCAGATTGGTGTGGAAGTTTGCCTTTTGATAGTTCTTTTTGCTTAGTACCACTTCACTGAACATAGAAAATGAAGATGACAAAGATCAAACAATCTTGTTACAATATTTCTATGTGAAATTTGGGGAACATGTGTTACCATTTGAATTCTGAAATGTTTTCCAAACTAAGCTAGATGAAAACCTGTATTTGTGACTCAGGGACAGTAAAATCAGTTTAATGGAAAACAGTGTAATTTGGTGAATTCTGCAGTGTGGGAACCAAAGGTAGTAGCTTGTAAGCAAGTTTAGCCTTCTCTGTTAATTAACTAGAATGCTGCCAACATTCTAGTAGTAACAGTACAATTTTCAGTATATTTTAAAAAACATAGCTGTGTTTAAAAGATAGGAGTTTATTTGTTAAGACATGGGCTTTATGTAGTTTCAATAAGCAATTGAAATTGCTGCAAAAAAAAGTTAAATGAGCTGTTTCATTTTTAATGTCTGATATTTCTTCCTTTTAAAGGTGATTATGCCATCCCACGCTCAAGAGAAATGAAAACTGTCTAATTCCAGTTTCTTAGTACAATAAACTGCAGCTCTGCCAATGAAATTATTTTAATCTGCAATGTAACTTTTAATTTACTTGTGTTTAAATAAAGGAATTTCAAAAGGTTAACTTTTCAGATCCATTATTGAGAGATAGATTCAAAATTGTGGTCTAACCATACTGACACAAGGCAAACACTTAAAAGTGTGGTTAAATATAATATGCCAAATCAGACCTAGTTACTTTGACTTTTCAGTTGTCAAAACACTTTTGATTCTGAAATTGCTTTGCGGATTTTCTCTCTCCATGTTTTTGTGAATTTTTCACTATTACGAGACTGAACGTGATGACTTAAGTTACTTAAGAATAATAGGGTTTCACCTTAAATCCAGGTCCCTTGGTTGGTAAAGGAACTTATCAATAGCACTGTTTTCTATGCTGTTGAAATACTGACCTGCAAAATAGCGTGGGGTTTACATTGTTTCATTTCTGTGAAGTGACATAAAAGTTAGTGCTGACATTGTGTGCGTGTATGTGCACACGCACATGAGTTGCATGAGTGTAAAGCTCTATAAAAGCTTTAGGGTTAATGCTAGCTGATTGTTTATTCTTAAAGTAACTTTTGCCTTGTCACTACAGCTGTGTTACTTTATGATGTGTCTTTTCTGCAGGCACCAAAGATGCTAACAAGAAAGATTAAGCTTTGGGACATTAATGCCCATATAACCTGTCGTCTGTGCAATGGATACCTGATTGATGCTACTACTGTAACAGAATGCTTACATACTTGTAAGTAGAAGTATAATTAAGTTAAAGTTGCCTTTTTTTTTTTTTAACTTGATATGCAACATGTTGTAGTGCTTTTGAGTTGAAATTTAAAAAATCTATTGTGCATCATCCAGAATAGCTTGTGCTTTGCTAGACACTGCTTTTCTTTAACAGATTATTTGCTTCTTTGTCAAAGCAAATGAAGGGAACATTAAAGCTGTATTGCACAAACTTGAAGCCATACACAATTAGTGGTAATGTAAGCATTTACAAATGCAGTCTGTCTTCCTGCTAAAGGAATGTGGAATACCTACTTTTCTGTCACAGTTGACATAGCATATATTCTCTACCTGGAGCCTTCACGGTGTCTCTCACTTTCCTGTTCCTCTGCAGAAAGCAGCCATAGTTTCTGGATAAAGAATAGTATTTTGTGTTGTACCCTAGAAATACACTTGTGTTCCGAAATACTGGGATAGGGTAGATGTTTGTCTTAGGATTACTTTATAAATTTCTGATTTCATATCAGTGACGTATGGCCTAGAGGCTTGCAAAGCATCTCATGTTTTGAAATTACTCTGTCACAAAGCTGGTATGTTGTTGAATGTCTGAATGACTTACGGTGCTAAATTTTCTTGGAAGTAGACTTATTCTTCACCTAATATGTCTAAAAAAGGGGAAATACAGTGCTCATGATTGGTCAATGATTACATTTTTTATTATATTCCATTTAGAAGCTCTGTTCAGCAGCTTTAATGAGTTTGTTGTTCTTGTCACATTTCATGTTGGTTTGGGTGTCCTTATGGGGTCATAGGATCATAGAACGGTTCATTCTGTGATTCCAAGAACCAAATAAAGGTTCTTGAAACTAATTCCAATCTACTGGATCATGTTGCTCAAAGGCTATCTAACCTGGCCTTGAGCGCTTCCAGGGATGAGACATCCACAGCTTCTTTTGGCAGCCTGTTCCAGTGTCTCACTACCCTCACAGTGAAAATTTCTTTCTAATATCTGTCCTCCTTCAATTTAGAGCCATTCCTACTTAGCCTATCATAACATGTCCGTGTAAAACATCCTCTCCAGCTCTCTTGTTGCCCCCTTCAGGTGTTGGAAGGCTGCTTCCAGAGCCTTCTGTTCTCCAGGCTGAAAAACCCCAACACTCCCAGCTTGTCTTTTAGGAGAGGTGCTCCCATCTCTGTGATCAATTTTATGGCCCTCCTCTGGGCTCGCTTCAAGAGATCCATATCCTTCCTCATGCTGGGAGCCCCAGAGCTGGATACAGCAGTGTGTTGTGTCCTTTCTGCATTTGTTTCACATCCTAATTTCCATAGTGTTGTTTTCAAAGTGAGATCCTTAAAACTAGATTAGTTTTGCCAGAATTTCTTTACTGCTGCTATTGAGAAGATTACATACAAACCCGGTATTATAACAAGTTAACGTGGCTGACACAGAGCTAGGGGGTCATTTTTCATTGTTCTTTAAAATAAACCAGAATGCTATGAATACCCCTCAGCTGACATCATCTGCACCATTTCTTACATTTGCTTATGGAAGAAATTTGTAGATTAATCCACAGTGCTACAGTGCTTGCTTCCAAAACCAGGGCATGTGCCTTACTACCTTCTGCTGCTGCTTTTTTGGGGTTTTTTTGGCTTGTGCCTCTCTTATTTTGACAGTCGATATTTTCTGAATAGTGTTTCTCTGTGTGTCCTGTAGAATTACAGTTTTGTGAGAAAAGCACACAGCCCTGTCTGTGTAAAAAAACTTCATACATATTGGCACTGTTTGTGTTGTGTATGGTGATGCTAATAATATATGTTCCTGGAAAAGCAGCCTTCCAAAATCTATCATGAAATTTCCGTGCCTGTTGAGATAGTGAACTCTCTTCAGAGTTACACCACTCTGAAATTTTCATTCTGTTCTACTCAGAACTGCACGGTTTTCTTTTCCTTTTTCATTTTTCTCTAATGTTTTGACGTTTAGCCATTCAGAGTCCCTTCAGTAGTAAATGAAATTCTTGAGTCCCTTGGAGAGACTCATTTGGAGGACCAAGGCCAGTCGTCTGGATGGACAGGGCCAAATTTCTTAAAACTGAATTCGGCCAATTTCTTATCCACTGAATAGTTCATTCATTAAATTCCTGTCTCTCTGATTTAAAGAGAAGGATATTGTGGAGGACCTTGTCAAGGGTCGCTGCAGAAGTCCAGATAGATGACATTTGTAGCTCTTCCCTTGTCCACTGATGCAGTAACTCCATCATAGAAGACCGCCAGGTTGGCCAGGCAGGACTTGCCCTTGGTGAAGCCGTGCTGGCTGTCCCAAAGCACTTCCCCTACCCTCTCTGTACCTTAGCACTGCTTCTAGGAGGATTTGTCCTGTGATATTCTCAGGCTCAGAGGTGAAGCTGACAGGCTGGTAGTTTCCCAGGTCGTCCTTCCTTTCTACTACTTCCTAAAAATGGGTGCACTGTTTCCCTTTTCTGAGTCACCAGGGACTTCACCTGACTATCTCTGGCATGACTGTCGCTGTGAGTGGCTTGGCAACTACATCAGTCAGTTCCCTCAAGACTCTGGGAGGCATCTCATCAGGTCCCTTAGATTTATCTGTATTCAGGCTCCTCAGGTGTTCACGAACCTGATCTTCCCTTACAGTGGAAGGGACTTTACTCCCCTATCCATGCAAGAGGTGTGGGAAGAGAGATTGCCAGGGAAGAGTGAGGTAAAACAGTTGAGTACCTCAGCCTTCTCCTCATCCATTGTTACTGATTTGCCAGTCATGTTTATCTGGGAACCACGCATTCTTTGACCTTCTTTTTCTGACTGACGTACCTATGGAAGACCTTACTCCTCGTGTCCCTTGCCAAATTCATCTTCAGCTGTGATTTGGCCTTCCTGACCCCATTCGTGCACAAGCCAGCAACATCCCCATACTCTTTCCAGAATATCTATCCCTGCTTCCACTGTCAGATTCTGCTTTCATCAACTTGGTAAGACTGAGATTTGGCTTCGCTTTTGCAAATGGATCAACTGCTTTGGCATTCCACTGGAACAAACTGCTCTGCAGGATCTGTGTGTAGTGTGCAAAGCTATGAGCTCTGCCAGCCGCAGTGCTGCCATCCCAGGTGTGTAAATACAAAGCACAATGCAAACTTAAAATGCTTCATTTGCTGTTACCTTTTTTTTTTTTGGGTATTATTTAGTTGCACTGTTATCTTGTTTGGGAGGTAGGTGGCACTGTAGCTGCAGAAGTTCTTTCATTTTATGTGATAAGTGCATTAATATCAAGACTACATGAGCTACTGCTCTTCAAGAAAAAGTTATTCCTCCGGGATTTTTTTCCCCTCTAACTTACAAGTTGTAACCTCAAGTGAGTCAGGATAGCGTGTAGTAGTGTATTTTATGGGTACTGTTTTTGGGCAGGACAGAGGAGAGTGGAGTGTAAATAGTTCACTCTGAAAGAGATACAGGTGATTGCGTGTATGCATATGGAAACAGTTCAGGAAGCATGCAGCTTTATGATTGACTACTTTGGCAGCTCCTTCCCAGGCATTTTACTAATACTGAAGGTCTGTGATTGTAATTTTTTTTTTTTTTTCTGGTGGACTCTTAGCTGTAGTGTACTCTGCGGAAATTAGGAGTAAAATAACACCTGGTTATCCATTTTCTGAAAGTTTTCTGTTCTCTGAAAAAAGTACTCAGCTTTGGAATATTTTTTTTGCATTGGGTTCATTGCCACCACACATGTTTGTTCCATATGTGGCCTTGGTTAAAGCAAATATGCTTAGTACCTTAATGGTGTACAGTTCCTGTAATGTTGGCCATGCAAACTGAATGTTGAGCTGCTAGAAATTGCTCTAGTAAATTTTAAGGGTGGGACCTTACATTATATGCTGTATTAGGAAGGTTTTATATAGGCATGAATGCCTTAATTCTGGTTTCCTGTATGAAAAAAAATTAATGAAAGATAATGAAAACTGTATTCTGCATGATTAAACGTCATGCACATATGGTGGGAAAAAATGAGCTTTGTGTAGATTTCAATAAGGTGCATTTCTGTGACTTTAGAAAAACAAACTTTTATTATGCTGCTTTTATTACTTTTTAATTGTGAATGTCTTTGTTATCAGTCTGTAGAAGCTGCCTAGTGAAATATTTGGAGGAAAACAACACTTGTCCAACCTGTAGAATTGTTATACATCAGAGCCACCCATTACAGTATATTGGGTAAGTATAAAAGCAGAAGTGCAAGTAATTTCACTCTGGACTGGTTCATCCCCTTTAATACAGATTTTCCCAGATTTTCTTTCTTGCTTATCAGCATATTAAACATTTAAAAGGGAGTTTGAAGGTGATTGAGGAGATGCAGGATCAAACTTTGCTATGAATTTGCAACTCTTTAGCATGGCAGCTTCTTCTAGAGTTAAAAACAAGCAAAGTATGCCCTTCACTGTTTAATTTCTGTGTGATTTTAATAGGATTTAGTCATTCCACATTTTATATGCTTGGGTTGTAACAATTACATATTGAAACATTTGTAGAAATTACACTTTTACAAAATCTTCAATAATTATTCTTAGTTGAACAGTGCTTTTCAGTGTC
The DNA here is from genome assembly GCF_003945725.1 of Corapipo altera. NCBI lineage: Eukaryota > Metazoa > Chordata > Aves > Passeriformes > Pipridae > Corapipo > Corapipo altera. Next base: position 902,769 of record NW_020884909.1, on the reverse strand, counting down.
TCACAGTAATGAGAGAAATAATTTTTCAGCACTGTCATTCAGTTAATCTTTCAAAGGTCTGTTTAGGTCATAGAAACAGGTAAGAATATCATAAAATCATCATAGAATGGGTCAGATTGGAAGAGGCCTTAGAAGTCATGTAGTTCCCTGCCATGGGCAGGGACACCTTCTTCTAGATCAGGTGACTCAAAGTTCCATAGAGCCTGGGCTGAACACTTCCAGGGGTGGGGCATTCACAGCTTCTCTGTGTAACCTATTCCAGTGGCTCACACTCTCATGGTGAAGATTTTCTATTTCTTATCTAATCTACACCTACCCTCTTTCAGTTTAAAGCCATTCCCTCTTGTCCTGTCACTACGTGGCCTTGTAAAAAGTCCCTCTTCAGCTCTCTTGTAGGCTCCATTGAGGTACTCAAAGGCTGCTCTAAGGTCTCCCTTGAACCTTCCTTGTCCAGCTCTGTAATCCCCAGCTCTCTCAGCTTGTCTTCACAGGAGAGGAGGTCCATCCCTCTCATCATTTTTGTGACCCTGCTCCAGCAGGCCCACGTCCTTTGTATTCCGAGGGCCCCACAGCTGAATGCAGAACTCCAAGGTAGGGTCTCGTGAGAGCAGAGTAGAGGGGCAGAATCACCTCCTTCGACCTGCTGGCCAAATTTTTTTTGATACAGCCCAGGATGCAGTAGGCTTTGTGGACTGGAAACCCACAGTGTTGGGTCAGGATGAGTGTCTCATCCTCCAACACCCCCAAGTCCTTCTCCTCAGGCCTGTTCTCAATCCATTCTCTGCCCAGCCTGTATTTGTGCTTGGGTTTGCCAGCACCCAGGTGCCACTTGGCCTTGTTGAACTCCATGAGCTTCACATGGACCCACCTTCTAAGCCTGAATGGCATCCCTTCCCTCCAATGTGCTTGACCATTCCACTGCACTTGGTGTTTTTGGAAAACTTGCTAAGGGTGCACTCGATCCCACTGTCCATTTTGCTGACAAATTTGCCAAACAGCGCCGGTGGCATTACTGACCCTGAGGGACACCACTTGTCACTGGTCTTCTCTTGGATTTTGAGCCACTGATCACAGCTCTCTTGAGTGTGACCATCCAGGCAATTCCTTATCCACCAAGTGCTCCATCTGTCAAATCCATGTCTCTGCAGTGTAAAGACAAGGATGTCATTCAGGACAGTGTGAAATGTTTTGCACAAGTCCAGAAAGACGACGTCAGTCACTCTTTCCTCATCCACCACCTCTGTAACCTCATCATAGAAGGCCAAATTTGTCAGACATGATTTGCCCTTAGGGAAAGCCTTGTTGGCTGTTGCCAATCACCTCCTTATTTTCCATGTGTGTTTGCATAGTTTACAGGAGATCTGCTTCATGATCTTGCTGAGCACTGAGGTGAGACTGACTGGCTGATAATTCCCCAGGTCTTACTTATTTCCCTTTTTATGCATTGGGTTGCATTTCCTCTTTTACTTTCAGTGGGAAACTTACTGGACTGCCACAACTTCTCAAATACAGTGGATAGTGGCTTAGCTACTTCCTCAGCAGTTCCTTGAGGACCCATCAAGTCCCCTGGACTTCAGATTCCGTAGATGGTCTTGAACCTGGTCTTCTACAGTGGGTCGTTCATTCTCCCAGTCTCTGCCTTTGCCATCTGCAACTTGGGCAGTGTGGCTGGAGCACTTAATGATGAAGACTGGAGCAAAAAAAGTCATTGAGTAACTTTATCTTTCTCCACGTCCCAGGTAACCAGAAAGAGCCCACACTTCTTGTTACCCTTGATGTCCCTGGCCAGAATTAATTCTATCACAGCTTTAGCTCTCCTAACGTTATCTGTGGCTGCTTGGGCAGTTTCTCTGTACTCCTCCCAGGCTATTTGTCCTTACTTTTACCTTCTACAGGCTTTCTTCGTATGTTTGTGTTTGTCCAGGGGTTCCTTGTTCATCCATGAAAATCTCCTGGCATTTTTTCCTGACTTCCTCTTTGTTGGTCTGCATCACTCCTAAGCTTGGAGGAGGTGATCCTTGAATATCGACCAGTATTTTCCCTCAGGGCTTTTTCTTGTGGTACCCTACCAAGCAGATCCCTGAAGAGGCCAAATTTGTCTCTTGTGAACCCCAGGGTAAGTGAGCTTGCTGTGCACCCTCCTCACTCCCCTAAGGGTGTCAAACTCCAACATTTCATGGTCACTGCAGCCCACACTGACCTTAGGCTTCATATTCCCCACCATCCTCTCAGTGTTGGTGAGAACAAGGTCCGGGGTAACATCTCTCCTTGTTGGCTTCTCTATTGCTTGGAGAAGGAAGTTACCATCAGTGCATTCCAAGAACCTTCCGGACTGTTTAAGCCAGCAGTATGGCAGCAAAAATACTAGACCAGTGGCATTAATCTCTAGAATGGATGACCTTGTCCTTTGCTCTGTTTTGATCTCTAATACGTATTTAGTATTGTTCACCAGTTTCCTTCTTTTTTACCAAGTATTTTTGTTGGTTTTTCTTTTCCTTGAGTGCATTCTTTTCATTTTGCTGCAGTGTAGTAACTCTTGCTGATGAAAATAGTTGTAACAGTATGTTTGCATTAGCTATTGCATATCAAGTAGTGTTTTATCTACTTTTATAAAGAGTTTGCATTTGTTAGTAGCATTTTCCCGTGTGCCTTTCTCAGTTCTGTAACAATTTCTGAAGCAATGCTTATAGCAAAGGAGTCGGGTTGCACCTTCACAGAAAACTGTCAGTGTTTTGTACACACATGGCTTAAGCTCATCCTCATTCAGGAGCCTGAAACTAATAATGCTGCCTCTGGAGTTGAAGACTAATGGTGTACACTGATAATGTGTTATATGATACACTGATAATATTTTGTATGAGTGTATAATTAAAGGGACAAGTAGGTGAAAATAGGCAAGAATGAATAAATTACATGTAAGACAACATTTGTCTTCTGTAATACCACAAGCATATACCGTTGCCTGTTTCTTGTGCAAAGAGGGACCAGGAAACAGCATCAAATTGAGAACACTTACAAAGCAATTTGTTACTTCATTGTTGAATATGCTTCAAGTGAAGTAAGCTGCTTGAACTCGTTGTAAAATGTTACCCTTTCAAAACTGAAACAGGCTTTGTCCAGACTACTTTTGGATATACTTATGGAATCCTTTTAAATAAAGAATTGACAGTTAGGAGTTTCACAAGCTGTATTAAAATGTAACTCCTCTATTCATCTCCCTGTGTCTGGAAACTAGGTAAACCAAATGCATCTCCTTTTTCACATTTCTTAATGCTGTTAAATGGAATCATAACACTGGATTGTAAGGGACCTTGATGGTCATATAGTTCATCTGGGTAAAAAATGCCCAGATTATCACCTCTGATCTGTTAGTGATGTCTTATTTACTTATTTTTGTTGAAACGTTTTTGATGATGTGTCTGCAATCCTTATGTGGCACTTGTGGCACTTAATAATCCCAGCCTGTGCAAATGGGATTGCTACTGGTTGAAATGACATGAATTAAGAACTATTGGTATTTTGATTCTTCTTGTAGTGCTACTTAGAATAATTACTGGTTGTAAATGTGTTGATTTGCCATCATTTCTTTACTTGTTCATTGATCTCCACTGCTTTGAAGTGCTCATGTCAGGGGACGAGAAGCCTGAGACTGCTCTCGTAAGCCTCTTCTGTTTAAGTCAGACTCAGAGTTTGATATTGCAAACTCTTTTGGGGTTATGACATTACAGCAGCCAAGACAGACACTTGAAATGCTTCTGATAATAGTTACTGATTGGAGTTTAGGGTAAGTTATTAGTTGGAATTTAGGGTAATACTTAATTTCTTTCAGACAGTGACTTATTTTAGACTAGAACAGAATTTTATCTTGATGAGCTGGGAATTAAAGTGTAGAATCTTAACTGGTCCCACTGCTCGAGTTTCAATGGGATCATTATCTTTTTTTTTTATTTGAGCCACACTATCTGTACAGGCTACTTAGCTGCACAATGTTTCTCACAGTCAAAATGCTGTCTTTTAAGAGCAAAGTAAAATTTAATTGTCGTGGTCTTTTTCTGTCAACTGTTCTCATGCATTTTAGAGAAACCTTGTAGAGATGAGTCTGTAAGGGTGAGAAATAGGCTATCCTTGGTTCTTTTGTAATAAAAATGAGTTTACCTCAAAGTTGTCTAAGAATTTTGAGATTATTAGTGACGTACTTGTCTTGATGTTGGAGGTCATGGGTTGATTTCCTCCACAGACTGTTCTTTCTCAAACTTCCATTTGGTTTTTGTCTTAGCTGCGCTTTTTCATAATTTATGTTATGTTACCATCCTTTCTGGTTTGATAGAAGTCCTGATTTGAGAAGTGAAATTCATCTTGGGTGAATTTAGAGATTTTTACATATATTTAGTACTGGAACTTTTTAAAGAGAAATGTTTTGAATCAAGAAGGTTGACTTAAGCTTTTGATTTTGTTTTTCTTCTTGCTAGTCATGACAGAACAATGCAAGATATTGTTTACAAACTTGTGCCAGGCCTCCAAGAAGGTAAGTTATGGTGTTGCCTTTCCTGGAGGTCAGTTTGCACATACTTTTTTAACATAAAGATAAAAGAAAGTTTCAAGTGATGAAAAAGGGAGGGCAACTGAAGAAAAATACAATGGGAAACTATATTCTTTCATCTGTGTAATTTTTAATGATTCATTTCATACCCATTCTAGCAGCAATTCAGTGTGGGGGTGGTGGGAGGCAACATGGGATATTTCTTCTGAAAGCACTATTATGTAAAGTGGAATAGTTGTTTATCTTTTGAGTGTTGGCACACCATAACTGATTTGGTTTTGTTAAACTGTGTACTTAAACCTGCTGTGCAAGCTTTCTAGAATTCTCAGAGGAAAAAGGCAGAAAAGCTTTTAGTTTCTGCAATTCTGTGAGTCCTTATCAGGGAACTTTATTTTGTGTTTTCGTAATCCTCTTTGGCACTAGATGTGTTTTAACTAAAGAAGTACTTTATAGAAATGTGATCTTTTTGTCTTAATGTGTGTTAAAACTTTCATTTGAATAGAGGATTTTAATTAAGCTGAAAAAACAGAACATTTTCAAACATCAGTAAGATTAAATAGATTATTTAAAAATTATTTCTAGGATATTGGAAATCAGAACTATAAATAAAAATTCAAAACCAGTGGTTTGACTGAAATGTTGTGGGTGGATATTCAAAAGTAACTACAGTATTTTAAATACCATCTCATTCTAGTAGGAATGCTACAGTAGTAGCTATGCAAATGACTTTATGGTATTCTAACTCTGAAAAATAAGCTGAAGGCATGACTTGATACAATAGCAGAGATAGAAGATAGTAAATAATAAGAACACCACTACTTGCTGGCGATCCTTAAGAGGGAAGGGATTTGGAATAACTTCATAAATATTGCATTAGAACTTTATTACAGGGATTAATATTTGCAATTTTAAACAGCGGAAATGAAAAAGCAAAGGGAGTTTTATCACAAACTGGGCATGGAAGTTCCAGGGGACATCAAAGGGGAGACATGTTCCACAAAACAGCACCTAGATTCTCATCGAAATGGTAAATGGTCCTTTCTTTACTCTGTCTTTGTTGGGTGATGGCTAGTAAATTGATGAACAGACCTGTTGGAGGCGTGCCTAGTTAGTGTATTGCAGTCACAATGATTTCATAACAGTGAAGAATACAGTGAGCATGGAATTGTTGCTTTGTCCCTTTTTTGTGCACAGAGTCTTTGTTTTCAGCTGGTCATGGCACATGGCTTGTGGCAGTCGGTCTCCACAGCAGTGCCTGCATGGGGACTGTGAAGTTGCCTGGCTGCTGGGCTGCTCACTGTGGAACTGAAGGTTGTGCTCCATAGGTATTCCCCTCTTTGATGTTGACAGGCTGTTGGCTGCTAGTTTTGCCTAAGCTGATAAGGGGAAAGGCAAAGTTTATTCTATATTGCAATCCTGAACTGGGCTGTTTTAATTGTATTAGCATTCTAAACTGCTGCTGAGTATTTCTGGGTCTTATATATGAAAATTATTTATATATATATATATATGTGTAAAAAACACATATGTCTGGGGTTTTTTATCTAAGGTGAAACTAAAGCAGATGAAAATTTAAATAAAGAAACTTCAGAGGAAAAACAGGAGGAAGATAATGACTACCACCGAAGTGACGAACAGGTGAGCTTATAGGAATCTAGTTTTATCTTGTGTTTTAGCTGTAGTGCTTTGATAAGCTAACTTTGGTAATCTAACAGAAAAGAAAATAACTGTTTCAAGCTGCTTTTTCTGTTCTCTGATGCAAATAAGGTGCAGTTTGTCCAATGCTTTTTTGTAAGCCTGAGGGTTTTTTACTTTTGGGTTTTGGAAGGAACAAAGAATACATTAAAGACATTTGCATTAAGATTTGATAGTTCTGACTGTTTGAGTTTCCAAAGTATTTATTAGGTTTCATAACAAATTCAGGTAATTTGCCTGACCTTCTGAAGGAGTGTATCTCAGTGTTACTGTGATACATTGAGCTGAATGTGTATCTGTAATTATGAATTAAACATTTTGCACTGTTAAAGAACACATTCAGCACCGGTAGCTCCGTGTGCAGCTGCAGTGGGAGCTGCAGGTTGAGCTCTGGGTGGGAGCCCGAGGCAACAGGCCAGGAACTGTCGACCCTTTGCTTAACAAAGGGCACAGGGACCTGTGACCCAGCCAGGTGACCAGAGACTGAGACACAGCAGGAGCCAATGACCCCCAGATTTATGTGTGCTTAGACTGTGAGGGTATAAAAGCCCAGGGGTTGCTTTGTTCCGGGTTCCTCATCAGAGATTCCAGCTCAGGCTGTTGCTTTGTTATTTAGTTACTGCACCAAGATTAAATTATTTTAAGGATTAGGACATCTGAGACTGCTATGGGAAACCTGGGGTTGGGCTGGTAAGGAAGCCTGGCTTGAATGTGTCAGTGTGGGGTGTGTAGCTGTGAAGGGTCTTTGGTCCTAACTCAGGTCATGCAAGTATGACTGCCAGAGTGGGTCTTGGATAGTTAGACAGAGAGGTTTCCTTAGCAGCACTTTTAGTAACTTACTATTTATTTATCTTGTTTTCAGTCTCCAATACTGAGTCAGTGTTAATCCCATAACTTAAAAATAGTATAAAAGCTCGGAAACCCACTGTTAAGTTTTGGAGACAAAGCATGTCTGAAGGTGAAAACTCCTTTTGGAATAAACAAGGCATCCCTTTCATGTTGTCCTGCAATGTGTGTTCAGAGTAACTCTAGCTTAGGTTAATTTTCTTTTCAACTGCCATGTAAGGGAACTTTCAAAGGGATTGTACCTGTCACTAGATCCATTTAGTGCATAAAGTATATAATCACAAAGAGGTTAGACTAATTAATGAACAACTGGATGGGAAAAGACATGAGAATTTCTAAATATTATCCCTCCCTCCTGGGGGGGGTAATATTTAGAACTTGAAAATTTTTTAATACTATTTGTATCTATTCTTTTAAACTTTAAATTCTCATTTAAATGTGTTAAAATTCTACTTTAAACCGAATTTAGCAATTGCATTGAAAGTAAGGTATTAGAAGCAATCATTAAAATTGTCAATGGTTTTTTTACCGTTTATGTTGCTCTAACTTTTAACATATGGTCCTCTTGCACTACTGACAACCTATGAATTTGGGATGAAGCAGCCTTGTTCCAACATCAAAAATTCTTTCTTGAACTTTTTTTGTCTAGTGCTTATCACTCACCTTACAAGATGTTAGAAAATGTTGTTTGTTTTTTTTTTTAAAGGCATTGCAGTTTAAGGAATACTGGTACTGTGCTTCTTGACTTTATTGTATTAATAAAAACTGCATGTGGAATACATTATGGGGATTGCAGGAAATTATTCCAGCCAGCTCCTGATTGTTTGCTTTTTCCTGAAGGTAAGCATCTGCTTGGAGTGCAATAGCAGCAAATTGCGTGGATTGAAACGAAAATGGATTCGTTGCTCAGCACAAGCAACAGTTTTGCATCTAAAGAAGTTCATTGCCAAAAAACTCAACCTTTCTTCTTTTAATGAGGTAATATGTTAATTTTAAAAAATAGATCTACATATATAAAAGCTTTTAAAGGGTGGGTTTGTTGCTTTGCAAATTGATGTCTTTTAGTCTGATTTTATTTTCAGAAAATAGAAGCATACACTGCTTCTTGAATTATTTTATATTGCCATTTTCTTGTTCTTTCTTGGGTCTGTACAGGACTTACCACTTAGTTTGCAGTGCATCTTTTCATGTCCATCTATAAACAGTTGAGCTAAAAGGCTTGGTTATGTGCTGTGTTGAAATGGACTCTGGTAAAATGCTTTGTAGTTAGGTATAACCCCCACCCTTTCAGAGAGTTCACACTTTGTGCAGGGGTCAGGCAGTGAAAAAAAAAAACACTTTAATGCTACTGAAGCCCAGCTTAAGAGAAAGCACCACAAAGACTTTGTACCTTTCTGTACTCTCACTGAAGCTCAACCTGGAATTGCTGCCTACCACAACCAGAGTGTTACCAGACACCTACTTTTCCCTGCCTTTGCAGGGGATACTTGAAACTGTCAGAAGAATTTATGGTGAAAGGTACAGAAAGGCAATTCTTTGCACTTCTAGATCAGATTCAAAAATTAACAGTGGCAAACTATGAAACCAGCCTCTGTTTACCACTTTACTAGGCCTTGGTCACTGGACGTCTCAGTTGACTCTCAGCTTGACATCTCTGAATTCCATATTATTACACTGATTCACTGAAGACTTTTCATTCAAATCAACTCCTGTGCTATCCAGTCCAATGTGTCAACATCTTTCTGCTCAGACTTGTCAACAGTGAATTTGCATCTCTGTAACTTTTCCTTCCTTCCTAGCTTCTGTTCACTTCACACCAACACTGATTGGAATATGCCCCCAAGCACTGCCAGTCTTCCTGAAACACAGCAGTATATCCTGTCTTACCCTCAGCTGGCTTGGAAATGGTTGACTCCTGGCTGTAACCCAGCAGCTGCATAGCTACAATGATTGCTCAAAGGAACATATTTGGGTTTTTTTTTTTTTTGGTATGAGTAGTTAAACCCTCCAATGCACTTTGCCAGTCTGTGATTTAACAACCTACATAAATCATACTGTAATTACTGTACTGGTACAAGCAACAGGTAGATAAGTAGAAGGATTTAAGTTTGTTTGCTTGCTTTAGGCTATTGTAGGTTTGAGTTACTGCCAGGTAAGTGGACTGCATGCACATTCAGGCCTTTCTGAACTGTGTGGTAAAGTGCTGTGATATAAGCCACCTTGGTGGAATTTTCTGTTTTCATGCATGTTCCCTGTTTTTAGTTCATGATGCCGCCTGACTGGCAAAATACCAGAAAAGGTAAAAAAATTTTCATAGTATGTTAAATAACAGCGGTCTTTGAGATTTCTGTCTCCTTGCTCATTTTATTGGACCTTTTTAAAAGCATGTAAAGCTTTCAGGAAAGGGCGTTAGTATTGCTTGGGAAGGTAAATCAAGCAGTTAAGTCCAGTAATTCCTAGGTAGGCACAGACATGGTCTTTCAGCACTTTATGTTGAGAGCAGATGTTATATTTTCTTTCCTGGTATTATTTTTGTCTGCAGAGCGAATGCAAGATGAAAAGGTACGGTATATTCAAAGTATTGTCAAACATTTGTAGTATTATCTGAAATATGTTGTTTCGTGTACCGTGTCCCTGTGAATTAACTGTCACCTTTGTTTTGTCAGCTGGACATATTATGCAATGAAGAGATTCTTGGCAAAGACCACACACTCAAGTTTGTAGTTGTTACTAGATGGAGATTTAAGGTATGACACAGTGGTTCCAAGTAAACAATGAACTGGCCAAATAAAATGTTTATAAAATAGGTATGATTTGGGACTATACTGCAAACTCGATAAAAAGATACTTTTATAAATATCTAATACAGCATCCTTAAGCACCCAAGTATTAATTTGTTTCCAAGAAAATGAAGGAAAGGAGAATTAAGTATTAATTGCAAGGAAAAAGGGAGCACTACATCAGATGTTAAATTATCAAGTCTGGCAAAGGAAGTGTAAGCTACAAGAAAGTATTATTTTTAACCATTTCAAGTAAAACTGGGTTTAGTCCACATAAGTGGGGGAGTTGATGCAGAAAAGGCAGAAGTTTTCAACACAGTGTCTCTTCTGTACCTCAAGAAGAGAATTTAACTTTTAAAGAAGAAATGGTAATAGCAATGTTTGTCTGTCCTAGTTAAGGAGACTTCAAGAAGCACTTACTAGACATAAACAGGTGTGATTAAAATATTTTAATACATCTTTGACTTGCTCACTGTGATTTCTTTAAAAAACTTCCTTGAAATGGAATAGTAAACTTGGGAATTCATTCTGTGTATTACTTATTGCATTAATAATGGGAGCTCAAATGAAGTGGTAAGGATGAATAGCAAAATGGAGCACTTAGGAGGCAAGTCAACTCTGAAGAGAGTCAGTGTATGTATATGTGGGAATATTTGAACAAGAAGTTAGGATTTTTAATGGACAAGCAACACATTCTGAGTGTACACTGAGGTAAAACCACTTGATGGCTTTAGGTGCCTATCTGTAAGAGGTGCAGGTGGGAATAGAGAAGCATTTTTCTGTCTTGGAGTAGAAAAACAATTGACTTGCATGAGTCACAGGATAAAGTCAGTGATCAGTGGTAAAAATGCAGAAATGTTGCAAGTGGAATCCTGCTGGAATCTGTTTCGTACGATGTTTCTGAATGACCTCGAAATGGATTTGAGTATTTCAGTAACAGTGCACTGGCAGCATTTTGGTCATTTAGGTCAGTGAACACAAGTTGATGATAAAATGTTGGATGAAGCCTTTACAATTTGGAGTGACACATGATTAACACCTGAAGCTGAATGTAGGTGTAAATAAAAGGATACAAAGCAAATGTTAGGATGTGGAAGCTAGGGGGAGAACCACACAGGAGCATCAAATTGATGTGCATCTGTGCAGTCTACTCTCCACCTTTTTCAGAGAGATCTGTAAAATTGTGAGTCATGTGGAGAAGGGAGAACTATAAACTGCCTTCTCAAGTGAAAGACATTAGGGATGTAAAATGAAACTGAGAGGTGGGAGGTCCAGCAAAAACAAACAGAAGTAATTGTTTTCATGAGACACAGAAATCCATGGTGCAGGTTGTTAGAAGTTTAGCTATTCATAAAAAAAATCAGTGGACACTTTCACAGAAGAGGAATCAAGCCAGAGCTGTTAAGCGTGACGTACTACGTACTATGCTGCTTCCTGGACATGTCCTTTACTGGGAATGAGTTTTCCAAGTAAAACAGATCTGCTCCTCAGACAAAGAGGAAACGATTCTTTATCTCTTGTTTGAGCCCCACAGATGAAGTTGCATCTTGTCTTTGTCTTGGTGAATTTTTACCAGATCATAGCTGTTCTGGTCTTTCACTGAAGATTTAGTTTATGAAATAGCAGATTTACCTACTGAATAGATCAGTTCTGAGTTTGTTTCTTGACTAACCTGATATTTCTGTCTTGCAGAAAGCACCTCTACTGCTACATTATAGACCCAAAATGGACTTGCTGTAAGAGAACTTTATTGTCCTTCTGGACAGAGTTTTTTGCAGAGACTATCATCTGGCACCTTCTTAGTGCATCACTAATCACATCACACAAACCAGCCGAGTAATTTTGGAAGACGAGGGCTTTCATAGTGGACTGTCCTGGATATTTCTTCTATGGATGTGTAACCTAGACTCCTGGGCAGAAAATATTTATACTTTTTTTTTTTTGTACGGAAGAAAGAAGTCTCAACTCAACAAGACACTACCAGCATTAAGTTTACAGATACTGAAAACACTTCACAGTTCCATGTAGCTCAGCCTGATTTGTCTCTTACAGTTACACAGAAAAAAAGTTAGAATGTTGTGGGGTGATTTAAATATGTTGCTTTTGACACCAAGTTGCATTTAGTTACTTTTTGCATTCTGAATCTTTAAAAACTATATTTTTGCAAAGTGTTATTGTCTTATATAGTATGCCTGATTGCATTGGCTTTATTCAAGTTATTCTGTAGAGCGTTGAACATACCTAATGATACAGTGACTGGTGATAATTTATTATGCTGCATTGAAAACTTCGGAAAATCTGGGAAACCAATAAATTTGTCATTTTTGCCCAGTTATTGCTTTCCCTCACCTTGTGTTTTAATAAAGTTTTGATACTTCTGTATACGTGTTAATTTGGTAAGAGTAGTAGAAATATTTTCAGTTGATTTTAATGTGCCCTGATATTTTGCTATGGCATAAATTGCACCACTTAATGACAAATGCTCACAAGTGCTAGATTTGTGAATCTCTTAAAAAGCAGACATTTCTTTTGTAGTTGTGGCTTGCAGAAATCAGTTTTTAATTTAGAGTGAATTTGCTTTCACTAGCTATTGAAATAGTGGCTCTTGGACAACTTTGGGAGTATTGCAGACTTTTCATTTCACTGATTAAAAATTCCTTAGATATTATAAACAGCTTTATATTTCCTTTAGCTGTTTTCTGATGAAACTATAGCATTTTCCTTACTGCAATTCCTAACTCACTTGGGGTAGAGTGGAGGGGGGAGTCAGACAAGATTATTTTAGCACCTTTTGGCCTTAACTGATAATTTTGCTTGCATCAGCCCTAATGGATGCAAGGTGATACACACACATGTATATATGGATACATACATTTATATACACATATAACTATATGTGTTCTAGAAAGCACCCTCAATGGCACTTAGCAGGGTTCACTGCACTTTTTGTAGGGCTTTTTGAAATAATTGGCTTTTTAAAAACAGTAGTTGAAAGTGATTTCTGCAAGCTGTATACAGTGTGGCATATATAGTATGATTGTGAGAATATTTGTCTGGCACAGGTGTCAAGTCACTGAAAGCAGTCTATGCCATATTATTGGCATCTGGAAATAGTTAACCTAATTTTGGAAGAGTTTTCCAGTCAGCTGAAAATGCTAGTTGCTGTTCCTGTTGTTAAACCCTGTTATTTTTTGATAAATTGTCTATGGATAAGAAAGCAAGTTTGCCTGTAACTGTCCTGCTTCCTTTGGCTGTGCTCCTTCTCCTCTTCTGCTAGAAAGTGTTACTCATTAACTCAATAGCTGGTCCTGCGAGAGATTTATCCAAGCATTTTAAATCTTCCTCCTCTTCTTGAGTTTTCAAAGCACCACATTTGTCAGCACATGTCCCTCAGTTTCCTTCTTTGGAGTCTTCAGTCCTTCTTTCCCAGCTCCACTGCTGCAGAAGGGATGCCCCAACTTTGTTTACCTTTAAGAGCAGAGTTCCTCGTTTTGATTATGGTCACAGATGTGAATGGGAAGGAAATCAAGAAGTATGTGAGCAGAGAATGAAAGGGAGCCTAATGAATTGTGGAGATGGAAAGGAGAGCCATGCAAGGGCCAACACACGCTGCTGTCCTTGCAGGTGAAAGTATAAGAGAGCTGACTTGAACGTTTAGGTTACACAGAACTCCACATCTGCATTCTCGTGTGGGGTTTTGCGTGTGCGTGCGTGTGAGCCATGGAATCGAACTTGGCTCTGATTTTTGTCTTTTTGTGGACTCAACTATGTGTATTTTAGCTTTTTTTCTGTCTTTTAACATTACTTGAACTGGCAGAAAAGAACAAATGAGTTCACAGGTCTACCATTTTTATAAACTTTCCGTGAAACAGTGAATGCAGGTAGTATGGATGTGTACACAAGCTGACATGCTGGGCCTTTCTGGTGCTGTTTATGTGGTTGTTGCTGTTCTAGTGTAAATAAGGGGCTAGCGTTGCCACTGAGGCACTGAGAATATGGACAGGACTGTAAGTGTCCCCCCCTCTGTGCACCCAGAGTATACACACAGTGACTGAACCTGATGTAGACATAAAATTAAAGCTGCCAGACAGCATTCTGATTAACCACCTTAACCAGGAAATATATATACATAAAAACGAGTGTGTATATATTTGGTTTCCATATGTATATATACCCGTGTATATATATATGGTTTCCATATATATACATATACACACCTACATATATATATGAGATCTGTCTACCTCAGAGTGTGTGTATTGCAGAAATTTTTTTTATGACTAGATATTGATGTAGTGCTGTGTAAGTACATTGGGATTTTATTACCTCCCTGTACTTTGTGCAACTGAGAAATTAATTACAAACACGCAAATTCAGAAGCCTTTCAAATCTATCTCTTGCTGTAATAACAGTATAGAACTTATAAGTTTATAACCACCTTTAGAATCACTTGAATTTGTTATGGTGCTATCAGTATATAGAAAACTCTGTTTATAACTATATGGATACGTAAATTCAAGCCAGCATTAATACCTACAGCTGGTTTTTTTGCTCGTAATTGTGTGTAACTGCTTTTGGAATGTGTTTAATCTGATAAAACCTCACAAGTAAAAAGAGAAAAACAAACAAAAAAAAAACCACAACAAAAAATCCAAAGCTACTCAGTTATTTTTCTAAATCACATGTGACAACATCTTCACTACAAAAATTCTTTCCCTCGGGAGTGATGTGACTGTCTGGACCATTTGTTAGCCTCAGTAAAAGACTCCAATACAGAGGGAGGTTGTCTTTGGGTCAGAGTCTTGTTTCACTTGTGTGATGCTTAAGGGACAGTTAATTTATATCAAGATTATATTGGGCAGAAAAATTCTGATACTGTTCAAAGTTGAACTAAAATTTAGACTCAGACATAGGTGTTTCTTAGTCCTGATGAGATCATGGTGGTTTATTTTGGCTTTTGTGAAGATGCCATTACTGTGAAGTAGTTTTTACGATTTCTTACGCTGAAAAATCATTGCAGTAAAGGAGTATCTTGTTGCATTATCCTCAGCAGCAATGAGACTGATGAATCATTCATGCTCAGAGTCTCATTAAATATAGTTTCATTAAAAAATAAAGAATTCAGATAGAATATATAATATTGAATTTAAATAAGATTTGGAGGTTTAAATTTTAACTTTATAAAATTATTTATTCTACTTTAAGCCTTCTGTCTTATTTTGCCATCCACATATTTTTTTGTTTCGGTGGTCCAGCTTTATTTACGGGCATATAAAATGAAATTGTAATATGTTTTTACAAGCTTCTTCCTTTTACATTGAGTTTGAGTAGCTTTCATTTGTATGTTTTTGTTTCGTATGGATAAAGAGCATTACTTATGCTTTTGTGCAATAGGTTTGAAACATGCATTTATTAGGCATATGTTTAAATTGTAAATGTAGCATCTATTTACCATTACATTTAAAAGGAATGTAGACAGCTTTTCTCACTTGTTGAAATGGGGTTTTATTTGGGGCTATTATTTGGGGGTGGGAGGGTGTGTTTTCTGATTTGTTCCTTTTTTTTTATTATTTTACGAGTGAAATAGGGGATTTAAAAAATGTGTAAGTACAAGAACTATCTGTCAGCAATATTTTGAAATAAATGATCTTGCAAGAAACCTTAATGTGAATTGTGGAAGCAATCGACAAGACTTGCAGCCTATCTGAAAATGTTTTGTGCCATTGTTAGGTCTGGTATATTTGTGTACCATCAAACCTGGGAATATTTATTTTTATTGGTTGTGCAATAGCATACACAACACTATCACCTCAGGGGATATGGGACCATAAAAAATATCAGACTACAACTATAATGGTGCTATTTTCCAGTAGGCTATGAGCCTTTGAAAGCTTGTCTGGCTCTTACTGTCTTTATAACAACATAGTTAGTCCTAGGGGATTTACTGATCTTTTTTCTTCTGCTGGATGATAAATATAACTTGCGTATTTTACAGCATTCTGCGTCTTACATTGAGCTAAATATAATAGGAAAAAGCCAACCAGTCTGTACATCAGTGAGATGAATCTTCAGTACTCAAAATGCATTTTGTACAGAAGGCTTTACTGAACAGAAAAATCAAGTTTCTGTTTTTCCTCAGGTAATCAGTTTGGATGTTTCACTGGAAACATTAATGCAACCTACACTTCAGTTAATCTGCCTAAAGTTGATAACAGGGAAAGAAATTGTCCCACACAAGAAAATCTCTACATAAGATACAATTAACTGCAACTAAGGTCATGAGATCTGTTGTTGAAGTAGAAGCTGCAGAGAACAACATTAAAGAACATGGAACAATGTTTCAAATCCTGCTCTATTCAAAAATTGCAGTCAGGACAAAAACTATCTAGGAACTTGGGTCTTGTGGCAAGTCAATAGGTAATGTTTTACTGTGAAGCTATGGTTTATTTATGTACAAACTAAAGGTATGGTTCCACTATTTGATCCATGTTTGATCATACTTAGGGCTCTTTGGAAAACTGTTGAGGCCACAACAACCTCTCCACATCCTGATGGTAGGGTAGGAACAAAAATGTCCAGTTCTGTGAACACTTACATTGGTAACTTTTACTATTAATGTGGATGGTTCCACAGAAACCAGCGGGATCATTCATGCAAATGGATAGGTATGGCTGAAGGAAGGAGCTGTGATTTTTGAATGCTGATATTTCACTATTTTTGTTAACTTTTATTTGAAACTGAAAGTATTGGTTTGATGGAATCTTGAATTCAAGTGACCTGTCTGGACAAAAGGAAAGTCTGTTCTTCTGCAACAACATTGTTTTACAGTTAAGGGACAATAAGCCAGTGCAACCACTAAGCCTTTTTCCTCACATGTGGCATAATAAAGATTCTGGAACTGTCACAGTGTAACACCATATTTTTGGCTTAGCTTCATTTAAAAGTTTACAATTTTTTATGCTTTGTGTTACTGTGTAATTTCTGTACTACTGGTGGCTAGTTTTGTCTGAATAAGCCTTTTGGGGATTAATGCTTAATGTTTTGATTTTATGATAGTGAAGCTTGTATCCAGTGTTTTGCCAATGAATATTATATGCTTGTTAATAAAAGCAGAGAAACTAACTGAAACACTGTCAGGCTGGAAGTTATTGTCCCATTTTCCCCCAAGAACATAAGGATCTAGCAGTCATCATGGTGCTGAATAAATGCAGTGTGACTGAAGCAGAGGTGGTATGGCATTGCATTGTCATTATCAGCCTCTTACTCGAAACACAAGGATGGCCCAAAGTGTTACTCTACTGCACAGAATGGCAGTATGTCTGTGGCAAGTAACTGCCAGATGGGAAATGAAATGGCTTCAGCCATCAAGAGGAAAAACACCATTGTCTTGGTGTCTTTATGTCCTGACCTACGTTCCTTTCAACCTTACCCTTACCTGGGGTTGATGCACAGGGACCTGCTGCAGTGCCCTGAAACACAGACATTCACTTGTGCAGGTGCTAAATAGAATGTGTGGAAACATTCTTTTCAGGTTTCATTTTACTTAGGTGTGCTGCTGGGGGGGAGGGGGGAAGGTCTCTTACTTGTAGGAGGCTTTGATTGGTGAACTGAATATGTTTTGTCTCTGTCACATTGGTGATTGGCCACTGTTTAAGTTGAAGAGCTTTTTTCCTTCAAGATCACTGAGATTTATTGTAATACCGGGGGGGGGAAGTTTTAGGTAAAATTAATTGAAATGCTTCACTGAGAAAACACAGTGATGATCCAAAGCAGATGCTACAGTAGTAGAATTTCTTGCAGTGTCTACATGCAATAATGCAAATGTATAGTTTGTGAACTGCTCTACATACTGAGAGGCCAGCACTCTTATTTGTGCTGTTGGCTTGTTAGGAACTGCCCACAATTCTGGGTTAGTTTGAAATCAGGATTTTATTCATACATATATTTCTTATTTATACTCATGGTACCAATGTGTAATTGTCCCAAGGAAATCAGGCATTTGCCACTTACTAGATTCATTTAGATACCAGCATGAGAGACTTACCATGGAAAGGTCCCTTTGCCTGTCACTTAAAAGTGAATAAAAGTTACCGCTTATTCAGCAAGTGTTACAATTTGTAAATTTTCCATGGTTTCATTATTAGAGGTTCTAACATTTCCCCGAACTTTGTGCTACTGGTTGCTTCCATCTCTCTGTGAAGTAACCGGTGGTGGGCCTGGCTCAGCCTGCTTCTTTCCTTCTCAGGTTTTCAGAAACCACTACAGGAGTCTGGAGAAGATGTGCTCAAACACAGGGGTTCTGTTTCGTGAGAGTGTGATAGATTTTCTGAGCTTTGTAAGTGCTGGAGCAGTTAGGAGATGACAGGAGCTTTCTCCTCTGCCAACAGATGTACAAAGTGCTGTACACAAGTTGTGGTCACTTTAATTGGCACACATATCATTGAGAAAATGGTAAGGATTGCAGAAGGAATGATTACATGTATACCTCACTCCAGGAATGATTAAAGCACCACCATCAATGTCTGTTGAAAAAAGTGACCTTTGAAATAGTTGTGGCAGAAGTTTTGTAAGTTATATTGTTTCATGTAAAATATACTTGTGAAAAGCCTAAACAACAGAAATACATGATGGATCTGAACTAACTTCCTTCCTTACCTGAATTTGATATTAACCTAACATATGAAGAGTAGAACTATTCCAGTTTGACTGAAATTCCCAAGCCTCACAAAAAGAAGTTGTGCTAGTAGTTTTGTTAGCTAGCCCTGAAAGCATAAACCTGCCCTGCAGCCAGTAGGAGCTAACTCTGTTTTTAGCCCAGGGATAATTCACAGTGAGAAAGTTCTAACCGGTATTTCTTATTTTATATGTAACTGATATTTTCTTACTTCACTGATTGCGTGTTCTGCTATAAAAATCAGTACTTCCTGTGAAATATCTCTGTGCAATAACTTCCTCAGGGTTTCCTTGAGCTTGGAGCAGTCAGGAAAAAAAAATCCATATTAATTGAATATGTGCACTTAGATAAATTCAACTGTTTAAACCCCAGTGTAGATACAGTCACTCAGGATTAAATTAATCTCAGCTCACTTAAACTTAATCCGGTACCGCATCTGAGTAAGTGTCTGAGTAGAGGTATGCTGCAGTGCAACTCCTCATGCACCTCTATGTAACAAGTCCCTGCATGTCTTTAATGGACCTCATTTAGCTTTCTATATTCATGATTTTTTTTTTCAAAAGCTTCCTTTTGATTAGTTTTTCTTTCAGAAATTCAAGCCATGGCCTGGCTTTATTGGAGAAAAAGGTTTACAAGAGTAGTCTGAGAGATTCCCCTGCTAAGAGTAAGACCCAGGCCACATCCGTCTAAATACATCTTGTCTTTCACATGACAATATGCTGGGATTTGTACTGACACTATGTAGAGGTGTTTTATTGAAGGGTTTGGAGTGCACATGTCTGTGTTTTGCGTATTGCGTGTAACAATTGTGTCCTGATGTGTCCAAACATATACCATATCCATGAAAACAGAACAAAAATCTAAGTAACTGATAGGAAGACTGACTGGGTGGTTTCCCTGGGGACATGCTGCCCTTACAGCCTTGCCTCTTGTTTTTGGCCCCTGCTTGTGGCATATATTTGTTTCTTCACACACCTGAGGGAAGGGAAACTTCATTGTCATGAAATTCTTTAAGACTATTTATTCGTTTATTTATTTTCTCATTTGATGCAAAGCTCACAGTCCCTCGCCTGAATTTTGACTCCTTTTTTTTCAGGAGAACACAAAACCTTTTATTGTGGATGCTATAAGGCTGCACCATATCAAGGTTTCCATTGCTGTGGTGCACAATGCTGATGCAGCATTGTGCTAATTCTGCTAATGCAGAAAATAATGTCTCTACTTCTAGTCTGTTCTGGTTCCCAGCAGGGTGCAGAGCATAAGTTCTGCACTGGTATATTTTGTAATCCAATGTATTGTCCAAACGCTTCTGTTTTCCCATTTAAGCAATGTCTTTGTAACCATCTGCAGTGGACTGTATTAGCATTACTTGGATTATTGTTTTAAATGTGCTGATTTATGAGAGTACCTGCAAAGAGACTGATAGTACAGTAGTGAACTGGATGTCAAGTAGTATGTATCCATTGGACCTGCTTTCACATCCTCTGGAAAAGATTCCTTCCTCTGCTTCATATCGGTGTTGCAGACTGCAGCTGCAACATCTGAGACTTGATGATTTTAGTTTTTTCCTCCACTCGGCTTTGAGGCTCTCTCTAGATTTTACGGTTTGAAACAAAGACAATGAATTGTTGTTTCTGGACCCTCTATCATTTTCACCTCAACAGATGTTGTCTGCCCTGGCTGAAGAGAAAACAGGCTTCTCTCTCTGGAGAAAGTCTCCTCTTTCCCTAGAAAACAAGCACTCGCAAATCTGTGTGCATTCTGATCTGGCAGGGGCTGCTTCAC
Organism: Corapipo altera; assembly: GCF_003945725.1. Taxonomy (NCBI): domain Eukaryota; kingdom Metazoa; phylum Chordata; class Aves; order Passeriformes; family Pipridae; genus Corapipo; species Corapipo altera. The sequence continues at coordinate 882,449 of NW_020884909.1, read as the reverse complement.
CATTTCTCTCCTTAAGAGCTTTTCAAGATTAGAAGATCTTTGACAGACAAGGTTTAGACAGTTCTACTCTGGTTCACAAAGTCTCACAGAAACTTTGCTGCTTTTAGTCAGAATGGCTGGAGACTAAACATGTGAAAAGATTTGCTAGCATAATTTTCCACAATTCACAGAAAGAGGTAGGAACTGTGTGTAGACTAACACACTAAGTGCCTGAGAAATACAAAATGCACTTATTGTAGCTGTGGATCTGAAAGAACAGCCACTGTTACATAACTGATGATAGACTTAATTTTAAGGAAAAAAATGGAATTCTACAGGAGATCATGGAGGTCATCGGAAAGGGTGAGCTGACTGTGAAACAGTGAAGTCTGTGCTCGGACAACATAAAAAATACCAGCTTCACAGGGGTGCTTGGGATGACTAAGAAGTCTATACACTTTTGAGTGCAAAGTAATTAGCTAGTTGGAAAAGGGCACAATGGAAAAGAGAGATTGGTTGGGAAATTCCTGCTGCAGTACATGATGTCACTTTGGATTTTGTGTTGAATACTGCTTCATTTTCCATTGCATATTGCGAGGTGCTGAGCATGTGTCCTTGCAAACATCCTGGTGACCCAGCTGCCCCAATACAGAATCTGGTGCAAGAAGTCCTGTGGCTGTAAGGGAGTCAGATCCTTGGTTAGAAACTCTGAGGTGGCCAGTCATGGCTGCTGGGGAAGAAGCTGTGTCCTGGGATGTTCGAGGATCACTGGATCGCCTCTGAGTTGATCAAACAACCAGTGGGAGAGGTAAGGAAATAGAAAGAAGGGCTTCCAAACACTGGGACTACACATAGCTTTATGGATGGCCACTGGCCAGACAGCCTCAGGGAAGAGAAGCCATATCTTTCAGAGAATGGGCAGTGCCACATCATCAAAGTGACAGCTAGGGTGCAGTCATTAGCTGGCAAGTCAATGGTCCACCTATCATCCACCTGCCCTCTGACAGATCAGTTTTGTCAGAGGTGCATGCAGCTATTGTAGCACTGATCGAGAGCCACTGTCAGCTGGATCCCACCCATCTGCTGACAGGAGCCTTGGGAGCACAGGTCTGCTAGATTTTAACATGTGAATAGGTACTACTCCTGCATTCAAAGTTCTCATAGGTTTATATTGTGATCAGGCTCTTTGCTTATTCCACTTTTTTAAGTCTTCTTGGTCTGAAAGCTCATCTGTATGGGCTTTTCCTTGAGGCTTATGCATTTGTTTTATATCTTAATGTGCAGCGGGTTTCTGTTCTAAAACTGTGTTCCTTGCTAGACATTTGCAGCTTGTTTTAGAGCAGGCAAAGTTATCCATGCTACGTAGCAAAAAACAAGATGCTGAACAGCACCTACTTGCAAAAGTGTGTTTGCTTTCAGTGGTGCATCCATGGTAACACAGGCAAATTTTAGGCTCAGTGAAGTTTGTTGAATACTGTCAGCTTCCTCTCTCTGTCCACGTTGGAGAAAAGTTCTCTTTAGCTGCCTTCTTTAACTTCCTGATGCAGTCTTGCTGTTGGGGTTAATCACTGCTTATCCTCATCCTAATCTGCCCCTAAACTGATCATTGCAGTCCAGCATACAAAGCTGTGCTCACATCCCAGAGCTTGGTTCCAAGTGGAAGAGGTGCTCTGACAGTACCAAGTGAGATGTATATGCCCGACAGAAGAGGAAGTAGATGAAATATTCTGTTAATCAAAGAACGGATTGATATCACTGGTCTTTAGGGAACTAGGGAAGTGCAAAGTTTTGAGAAACCAAAGGTGAAACAAAGACTCAGAACTTGCACCAGTAACAGAACATGCAGACTGCATGTGCTTGTGTGTGTTTGTGTGTGCTGGGGCCTCTGAACTTCCCTGTAGTCATTCACAGAAAAAATTCAGTCAGTACAAGGTGGATTCCTCACGCATCTGGACTCAAGCTCCCAGCCTGCCCAGCAGTTGGATCCCATTCTCTTCAGTTGCTGTTACTTGGCCAGACATCATCATTACACACCCCTCAGCACCCCTCAGACACCTGTACACAGAACAGACCACCCCTCACCCAGGAGGAGGTTAGAAAGGAATTCACTGTGAAGGTAAGACAACTGCTGATCAGGCACAGGGCATGGTAAGATATAGGTACTGACCAGCCAACTATTTACACAAACCTGACTCTTTATATCCCTGATCTGGAGAGCTGCTCCTGGACTTCTGATGGTGGATGTCACACCTGAACACTGGGCTGATGGTTCTCCTGGGACAGCCCTGGGAGCGCCAGGCAAAGCTCCTCAGGGGTCTTTAATTTGCCTATCATTGTGGCAGAATTAAATAGAGGTTAAAAATAAGTCATCCTGCTGCAAAAGTGATTTGGTTTTGTTGCTTTGGATATGCAGAATAGCAGGAGAGGTAGTAGACGAGAGCTGGTTGCAGGCCTTGCCCACTTCTTATGTTGGAAAGATTGGACTGGATGGTCACTGCTACAACTCATGCTTGCATGGGTGACAAAGCACATCTCAGCTCAGCTGTAGCCAGACTTCGTGGTTTTATGAAATTTCCAAGGCATTTTGAATAAGATCTGTTTAAAGCCCCCACTTACTTTATAAAAAAGGAAAAGGGAATTGCTTTTAACAGTATCCTGGGCATACCTGTGTTAAATACTTCCCATCTCTCTATGATGTGGTGGCAGTGCTCATCTCTGCAGGAAGAGCGAATCTCTCTGGAAAGCCTCTGTATGTGATCACCACGAGGCTTGGTAAGTGCTTTGCACAGATTCCTCTCCTCGTATGTTCAGCTTTGCTGGGGATGGAATATATTTCTCTAGGGCCAGAATAAAGGATTATAGCTGGCAAAGTAAGTACAAGCTGAGCTGCCCACAGGCTTTGAGTGCGCTAACAGCAGTGTGGCAGCTACCTGATGGCTTTTCAAAGCAACAGGCTTTCTAGACAGACTGGAAGTGGAGTCACAGTCAGGGGTGGACTGTTTGCGCAGTGTGGCAGGAGGGAGGGTTAACATTTAGTGAGCACTTAAACTAATGGCTGTTTTTGTGCTGTGCCTCCTCCTGTTTTACATCCTGGGGCTGTTCATACTAATACTTTCAAAAGCCAATTTTCTTGAGCTAATTGTGGGTTCTGTGGAGCACATCCTAGTCCAGGGAGTGGAACAAAAGCAGAGCTTGGTTGGATGTGTTGTTCGATGTCTTTCCTTCAGCCTGGTCAGCCTTACTTTTACAATTTTGTAAAACTTCCCTCATCCAGCTATGCTTTGTTTGTGCAGTCTGTGGGCATGAAGGTACTTCAATGGGTTTGGCTCACTGATTGCAGTATTGGATGGAATGAAAGGGGCTGGAGACAGAAGAAGCAGAGCTCTCATGATCTGTTTGGCAGTAAGCATGAAGGTACTTAAATAAAGCTGATTTTTCCAGCTTTGCAGGAGAAAGAGAGTCTAAGTCAGTTCAGTCCTGGAGGTCTGGATCATTTTGGGGCTCCTCCCAGGCCTTCATGAGCTTTCTGGAATGCAACCTAAAGCTCCTCATTGCAGGACAATGTCTTTTAACTGTGCCAGAGGGAATGAGCAGCATATGCAGAATGTTATACGCTGACATGATGAAATATTTCAAGGGCACCTCAGATGGCTGGGCTGGTTATAAATAGCAGTAGAAGAAGCTGCATGAGAGTCACACAAGCCACTTCTAAAAATTTCTGCAGAGAAGTATTTTTAATACCCACCCACGGCAGTTTCATTAGCACCACCTGTCTGACATTTGGAGAAAGACAGAGACGATGTTTTCCAAACATTTGTGGTACCCTACAGTACCACAATGCAAGCTATTAAATATTCATAGTGTCCCTTCATATTTAAATATTTCTTTTTTAACCCTGCAGGCGTCCATTGCCTGACTTGGAGAGACACTTGAGGACTGCAGGATTCTGTGAGGTTTCATAGCTAATATCTGAAGCAAATTGACTATTGGCCCTAGCAAACTTTCAGTTTAGATGTCTGCAATAAACTGCAGAAATTCCTGGGGTTTTCATAGCTGCGAATTTTATTTAACTTTCTGAAGGAATATTCGAAGTGCTGTGAAGATAGTAGAAAGATGTAAATTTGAGGAGGCTAATCTAGTAGTATATTAGCTCTGTAAAGAGTAGAAAATCTCCCATCTGTCCCAGGGAGCTAGCAGGGGACATTTGAAGCACACTGTAGCTCGGTGGCTGTTCTGTAAATTTAGTTAGCAAGAGTAAACGGAGGATTTGGGACTGACTAGGCTGGTCCTGAAGCAGTTACTGAAACTTTCTTCAGGATATGAACAAACTTTGACAGGAGAATGTCGGACTTTCTGCTGTTTTGAGAAGACTTACCGTCAGACCTAGGACTTCAGCCAGTTACAATAATGCAAGCTGGGTTCCTGGAGTGGTTCCTGTCTGGGAAAACATGTCTAGTCCACATCCCAGCTTTTCTTACAAATGAAGAAGTGCAATGGTTCAGTTAAACCGGGAAGTGGCACTGTTTGAAAGGAATGAGAATCAAGCCTGCTGTGCTGCTCCCTGAAGGCAAACTCACAAACAGATGGATGATCGGATGGGACAGTGGGATGGAGTGTATGACCTAATCACCAAGGTCGTGAGTTACCTTTATATGTCACTACATAAACTCTGAACCAGAATGCTCTGTGGGCAACACCTCTATTCAAGATTTAGCAAAGGACATGTAATGACAGAAAGAAAGAATCACTGGATTCTTTACTTCTTGCCCTTCAGACCTTCTCCCAGAGCACAGAAAAAATTCAGCAGGTTCCTTCCTGCAGTGCCTTTGAAAGGCTTTTACTGTTTCAGATGGTACAACACAGAGAAGGTACACAAACAGCCCAGTTTTCTCTCTTAAGGCCTCAGATCTTCTGGAAACCCTTTTCTTCTTTGAAAAAAAAAAAAGGAAAAAATAAAAATTCAGAACTGTCAAAAATGCTACTGAGAGACTGACACCTGCAAAATTAAAGATGTGTCTCATGTTTCAACTGGTGACATGGTGGTGCTGTCCAGTAGTATTACATGTGAGACACAAGACAGCACTTGAAAATTTTAAAGGCATCAGACACTGACTTCCCTCTGAGAAGTCAAATCCGTAGTTGACTCTGTCCACTGCCTGTTTGATCTCTTCCCATAGCTTTATGGTAAAGGGCCAATATATGACAGCTAGAGAGAGAGCACCAGCATGTTGGCCATGGTGTAGCATTTGAACTGTGGAGTGCCCTGCTCCATTTCTTAGTGACTCTGAGACCACTTACAGCAGCACTTTTTGGAAGTTATCAAAGTTTACTACATTGTAGAAGAAATTATCCTTTTTCCTCTCTTTGACTTGTCATTTGGACAACTAGGCTCTAGGCAGTGCCATGCTTTGATAAGCTGACTGACTGACATGACATCCTTTGGATTTTCTGAAGAAAACAGTCCCTTGACTTGAATGTCTGTGCAGCTGCCCAGCAGCATGGTGCCATCAGCAGCATGGTGCCATCAGCAGCATGGTGCCATCAGCAACCAACTCCACCATGCAGAACATCTGGGTCTGGCCAGAGGGCAGGTGAAAAACGGAGTAAAACTTCCCTGTCATCACAGATCTGCAACCTCATTCCACGCAGACTGTGTTTTTCAGACTTTGGCTGCAAAGACTGAAGAGTGCATCAGTCAGAGTCTCTAACAGAGATAACCTGGGAGGGGTGCATGTGCACAGGCACTGCTGATTGATTTCTCCCATGACCCTGGTTAGCACTACTGTCCAGGTTTCTAGATGTGGACAGGTAAAACAATCCTAATGAATGAGGTATCGTTGTCATGAGAATCTTTTCTGATCTTGGTTTCTAGGTTATTTCATTCATTCAGATCTGCTGTAGGATTGTCATGGGTTGCTTGAACGAAAATTCATGTTAGATTTCTTTTAGAAAGGCAACTGAAATGGGAGGCTCACCACCCAAACATTTTCAGTGTTAGTATTTCTTCTGCATTTCCTGACCTGCCAGTATAAACTGCTACTGAGAATCTCCCAGCAGAGCTTTAGTAGTAAACATATATATCTTTTGGCAGTCTATAGCTGTTTTGTAAATCTGGGCAAAGAAACACATATTAACATTACTGAGTAATATATTGGGGCTTCAAAAAATTATCATTCCCTTTTGAATCACTTTTTTTACTTAATAAAGTACCTTTTGTTAAGGAAAAAGGTGATCCATTTAGCTTTTAGTTATTAGCTTAGCTATTAGTTATATAAAAATCTTCAGTGTTTCTTTTCACGTATCCATTCTTTACAGTTCTCATGAGAATACTCATATCTCCTCTTGGGAGAATAGTGTATTTAATTAAATACATGTATAATGGTAGTGCAGTGATTCACACTTAACTTTTCTCTCCCATACAACCTACTTTGGATGATGCATTTTCAGTGTGGAAGGCATTTAAGACTCCTGGCCCAGGAGTATTTTTATACAGGAGGCGTATTTTTTGTACAGGAATTGCTGCTTCTGGTTCTGGGGAAACCTGTAGTTGTGAACTTTCCCCTCAGTGCTGGAACAAGACTGCTTTCTCACAAGTCTCCTTCTTCTGGAGCGAATCCAGAGAAGGGCAATGGAGCTGGTGAAGGGTCTGGAGCACAAGTCCAATGAGAGGGAGCTGAGGTTGTTTGGCTTGGAAAAAGGATGCTCAGAGGTGACCTTGTCAGTCTCTACAACTCTCTGAAAGGAGGTTGTAACCAGGTGGGAGTCAGCTTCTTCTCCCAGGCAAATTGTGACAGGACAAGGGACATAGTCTCAAGACTCATCGAGGGAGGTTTAGATTGGGCATTAGGAGGAATTTCTACACAGAAGGGGTGATTAGATGCTGGAATGGACTGGCCAGGGAGGTGGTGGAGCCACCATCACTGGAGGTGTTTAAGAAAAGACTGGATATGACACTTAGTGCTGTGGTCTCGCTGACACGGTGGTGTTGGGTCAGATGTTGGACTCGATGATCTCAGAGGACTTTTCCAATCTCTGTGAGTCTCCACCTGCATTGCACCCCCACCCCCAGCAATCTCACTGAGTCACCATAAAATCCACCTTTGACAAAATCACCGTGCTGTCCTGGAATTTTAACACCCCAGACCAGCCCCTTGCCACCAGGAAGAGGGAGGCGATGCCTGCGGAAGGGGAAGATCGGAGCCCCCGCCCCGGGTTTTCGCACCCCTCGCCACGCAGAGCGTCTCCACCCGGAGCCAGCACCACCTCCATGGGTCCCTGGGCGGTGGCCCCTGTCACCATCCTCCTGTGAGGGTGGCTGGCTGCTTCAGCTGCCTCTGGTTTGTGCTACGAGCCAGCCTGGCTGGCAGAATTGTCCAAGATACGTTGACGAAACTACTTGGGCACCAGCCAATGACTTTATCTGCCACCTAAATTTCATTACCTAATTTTGCTGGCCAGAGCCTGAAAGTCACACTGCAGTAATGTCATTTGAGTGGATAATAAAAAAGGAAAAAGCAAAACTACCCTTGCAAGTATAGCCAGGAAATATCTATTCTGTGTGATGCTACGGTTTATGTTAGAATATCTCTTAATTCAATGCAGAACAAGGGTCATTAATCTATCTTATTAACCTAAAGTTTATTAATCTTTTCCTGCAAACTTGTTGTGTATTCACCTTATTTGAGTGTGCAAGCCATTGTCTCATTGCTTTATTAATGCAGAGAATGTCACTGCACCTTTCCTGTCTCTCTTCTTTAGTCTAACTCCTTTATATCTTGGCTTTGCTTAGTCTGTTTCCAGACATCAGCTGAAAAAAGAGAATTACAGTTGCCCCAGGAGAGACAGTTCCTATCTTAAATTTCATGCTAAAATGAGTTTTCTGCAACTGGTCTGATAAGTGTGTTCTTTTTTAATTAAACTTTTCAGCCTATCAAGACCCAGGAAGTCATGTTGGTGATTTAGTACAGGGGAAAGTACCACTGCGTATTTTGATACTTGCTTTTCTTATTTCTCTGTGATTTATTACTGCTAGATACCTTAGAAAAACTGTGTATCAGAATAGATATTTTTTATTATACTGCCAAGCTGTAAGAAATGGATGAAAATATCTGTTTTTATTGAGGAAAAGTTACACTAGACTTTGAACTAAAACATACTCCTCATGGACTTACAGATAAAATATTTTTCTCTGGTTAGGAATAGTGTTTTTCTTCTGTTCTATGTTCTTGTATGGAATTTGCAGCAGAGTGGATGGGATCCTCATGTTGTCTATGGAGCTGGTCATCATTTCCAACTGAACAAGAGACAAAGAAAGAAACTCAGAAATAGGAAGGACAAATCATTTCAGTTTGTGACCATCAGAATGTTTTGGTGCAGTCACAACCACTATTTGCTAAGTTTACAGTATTCAGTGAGTACTGGTGAAGAGTTTTGACTGCTTTTGTTTGGAGCCCTGCTTTCTTACCAGAGAAATGAGTAAAAAAGTTGGTCACGGTGAGGATTAAATGGGGGACAAGTGTTTGAGTTGTTGACAGCTCTCTGCTGGGGGAAGACAAAAAGAGCATCATATTATGACAAACTAATCATAAAAGTTATGAGGAAGTGATATCCCTGTCACACATCCACATGCAAGTTCCCTTGAACAGCACAGGAATACAGACTAGGTACAATCACGTAGGGTGGCTCTGAGTGAAATACTGTACTTCACACTTCCTTGGTTTATTGCTTGACGGATCCTTGGCTTGGAGCATCGGAAATCTCAAAACAGCTTTTGACTAAGAGGCAGTGTGGACAAACCTGAAGCAATCTGCAGTGGAGCATGACAGCACCCTATTATTCCATCTCCAGAAAGACAGTAAGGTTGTTTTCACACCACACAGAAGCCTTGCTGCAGGAGTGGCTGGGCTTGTCAACAGCTCTGGCTAAGGGAATTGACCCCTCTGGGGATGTAAAAGACTTGAGGAGGGCTGGGGAGGAACATCCTGCACAGAAGCTTTGTCACATGCAGTAGGCAAACTGTGTCCATTTGGGCTGGTAGCGAATGAAATCCTTCCAAGGTCTGCAGGCTGGTGGACAAATATTGGACACTAACCCTCCACTAAGCTGTGACTGGCTTTAAATTTCACCTTCCCTTTGGCTCCCTCCTCCTCTGCCATGCTGCTGATGTTGTAAGATATTAATTAACATCTACAAAAGCAGCCCTTTCCACCTGTTGGAGACGTGGCCGTTGTTATTGGTTAGGTCTCCAGAACCAGCCTTTGAGCTGGGAGGAATTTTCTGAGGAAGCTGTTCTGAGGCCTTGCCTTCTGACTTCTCTTCCTTGTGGGGAAAGATATTGAACACTGTTCAAAAGAAGAGTCCATAGCAATGTGACTTAGAGAGTTGCTTGGTATGCAGCCTAGCAACTGGAGCCATAAGCTGTATGATACGTCTTGCAAACATTTTGTTTAGTAATCAGTGGCTCTGCTCTGCATGTGTAAGACTCCTGACACCAAGAAGTTGGAGAGGGCTGCCTGGGATGGCTGTCCTGCAACTGCACAAGGGGAGGTGGGCAGAAAGGTACTTGGAAATCTTGATAGCCATATCAACGGGGAAGAATTTTAATTAGCAAAACCAAGCAAACTTTCCCCCCTCCCTGACAAGGACCTTGATGCAGCAATCTGATCCTTCAGGTTCACTGCACAATGTGTGTGTGCAGGGTGCATTATGGATGAGGGGAAATAAGTACACATTTCACTGATAACTCTGCAGGGAGCTTCAGAAGATGGGCCTGTTCAGATTTGTGATTCTTCTGTCTGATAAGTGAATTTCATTTGTCATCACACTCATGAGATCTGCTTGAATGTGCTTGTCTCCCACCTCTGGAAAGTAGATACTCTGAGAGGGAGGAAAGAAAATTTTCCTGGTTCATCTAGAAGAAGTAAAGTTTAGAGCAGCCCTCATGATATGATAACATATGCTGCTATTGGTCCATCACTTATAAATCAAGACAGCATAAAGTGCACCTGAAAATGGAAATAAAAGAGGTGGGGAGACTGCTAAAGACCTCAGCTGCTCACAGCATCCACTTCTTTTTTAAGCCTGCCTCTGGCACAAACTAAAACAACCTAAGTGTAAAACTTTCAAACTTGTAGTGAAAATGGAGCGCATAGCATGGGGGGAGACAGTTTGATTTATGATGGGACTCACAACACATGGAACCTGTGCCCCTTGAGGTTATATGGGAATGAGCACTTTTTTCTTTAGGGAAAGTGCAGATAAGAAGAAAATAGTGTTACTTAATTGGAGCAATTGCAAAACTTAGAGAGTGGCCGTAGCTTAATCAGGATGTTGGTGAACCCACTGGAACAGCACTGTTTCGAGTTGTTTCCTACAGCGTGCCAGAGCCGATTCCTGGCGGGATTACAATTGTATTGTTTTTAATTATGTCCACTTTTTGACATTATTGATTTTTGCAGGTGTTGCTATTCCATCATATATATATATAATTAATATATATAATATATATAATATATAAAATTTTAATCTGTAATTAGATAAATTTGCACATCGAATAGAAAATGTGCTGCCAAGAATGACAACAGTGTCACAGAGAGTTATTTAACCCCTTAAATTCCTCCTTCCTCCAGCTGTTGCCTCTATTTTCTTCATGCTCTGTACTGCCAACTCTAAGATGTTGTGCTATGCTGGTGCATAAGGAATAAATGCAGTGACAACATTTAAGAGATCAGGGAAGCAAGTGGTGGTCTATAGCTAGACTAGAGTTCTGTAGTTATATAGTTCAAGATTTATCTAACTATAGGTCTGTAGTTGTAGTGAGTTATCATTGCAACTTTTGCTTGTCCACAGGAGAAAAGAACATCAGCTTCAGCCTTAGATGTGACACAAAACCAGAGAGGATCGTTTGGAACTTGCTAGTGGGCTCTGGCAGATTCAAACCCCCTATCCTATTGCTAAGAATGGTAGTGCTTTAGTCCTTCTCGAAGCCTTTTTATCAGCACAAGAGTCTGAGAAAGTAAGTTCAACTGACCTAAATTAGACCAAAGGTCTGGCCCTGGCTCAGTATCCCCATAAGCAGCTGATACCAAGAGACTTATAAGAATGGGTCAAGCATGATTCTTTCTTAACACTCTTTCCTGGACTCTAGCAGGTATCAGGTGTAGGTTAGCTGCCCTGTACTGACTTTTACAAGCAAATTTCTCCACGTAAACTTGCATAAACCTCTAGCATCCTGTAGTAGGGAATACTACAGATATTATCTCACACAGAAAAATTATGTGTTTTGAAAGTCACTTCCTTTCATTTGTTTTGAACTTATGACAGATAGATTCATCTGATATGCCCAACTTTTTTCCAGAGGAAACAGTTGAATGAGTATTTCTTGGTCACTCTCTCTGAGCCTCCTGTCAATTTACCTAGCTCCCCCTTTGCTGGTTCTGTACTAGAAGACCTAGCAGTCAATGTTGTTAGCTCCTCCCTCTGTTCCAAATGTCTTTGGGGTATATTTCTTAAGCAGAATCTGATCACCCCTCTCACCATCTCGGTACCTTTTGTAAATCCACCATATTTTCTTGAGCTCCAGGAAAAATTTGAAGAGAGCGTTCAAGATTTATTCACTTATACAGGAAGATAATAATTATGTTCTCTGCAATGTCTTCTACTGCTTGTGTAATAGTTCTGAACACGTGATGGTTTTGACTACTGCTGAGCACAGAACGTGCTCAGGTGGTTTTGGTGTATCATCAGCCAAGATACCATTTCTGAGTGGTTTTTGTTAGCTAAAACACCATAATTTTATACATTAAATCGATAGTATTTTTTCCAGCCCATATGCATAATTTAATGCTTATCCACATAGAATTTAATCTGCTCTTTTACTGCCTAGTCACTCAATATTGCCAGATCTTTATGCAAAGTCAGCTCTTGCCTGGATAACTGTGATTAGGCTAGTGAAGTCTCTGGCCTCCCTGCTTCTCTCCTGACCTTTTACAAGCTTATTTGAGACTGTGTTGAAAAGCAAAGGTCAGTAATATGCACCTCTCTTGAGGTTTTCCTCTGCTGGAAAAAACCCACTGCTTTCTTCTGCTTTTTTTCTTTTCTCTTTTAACCATTTATTGAAGTCTGTGTGAGGGCTTTAGCTTGTAATCTCATGGTAGAGTCATATCCCTTGAGGACTGCGTTGCAAGCCATCAAAAGTGTTTCAAGCTGGCATGTTTCCCAAGCCATCCCAAGAACAGCAATAAGTTTGTAAGGCACAGATTTCCTTCACAAATGCCGCTATGACCTGTCCTCAGTGTCTGTGTTTTATCCGTGTCCCTGTCATCTCTGTTGATTAGAAGACTTCTTGCTAATTTTCCAATTTGAGTCAGCAGTGTGCCTGGGTGGCCAAGAAGGCCAATGGATCCTGGCCTGGATCAGGAACAGTGTGGCCAACAGGTCCAGGGAAATGATTCTTGCCCTGAACTCAGTGCTGGTGAGGCCACATCTCAAGTGCTGTGTCCAGCTCTGGGCTCCTCAGTTCAGGAAGGACATTGAGGGGCTGGAGCAGGTCCAGAGAAGAGCAACGAGGCTGGTGAAGGGACTTGAGCACAAGTCCTATGAGGAGAGGCTGAGGGAGCTGGGGCTGTTCAGCCTGGAGAAGAGGAGGCTCAGGGGAGACCTCATCACTCTCTACAACTCCCTGATAGGAGGTTGTAGCCGGGTGGGTGTTGGTCTCTTCTCCCAAGCAACCAGAAGCAGGACAAGAGGGCATGGTGTTAAGTTCTGCAGGGCAGTTTTAGGTTAGATATTAGGAAGAAATTTTTTACAGAGAGAGTAATCAGGCATTGGAATGGGCTGCTCAGGGAAGTGGTGGATTCACCACCCCTGGAGTTTTTAAGATGAGACTGGATGTGGCACTTAGTGGTGTGGTCTGGTAACCACGGTGGTGTTGGATCAAGGGTTGGACTTGATGATCTCAGAGGTCCCTTCCAACCCAGCTGATTCTATGATTCTATGATCCTATGATTCTATGAAATACAGAGAGCATGCTTGCAGGTCCGTGACTCCCCAGATCTCATAGTTCTGACTCTTGGTTACCAGGTTTTCTCTAGAGAGGTTCCCAGTCAGCAGCAGAGTCTGGACACATTAACTAGGCCATAATAATAGATGATTTGCCTGAGAACACGCTGGAAAGAAAAGAAGAGGAAGAAGCAGCCAATAGGGTCTTCATTGTCCTTTAGAGCTTGGGGCAAAGAGGAAGAGAGGAGGTTTCAATTGTCTACTGTGAGTGGCACAAGAGTAAAGACAGAAGTTGCATGAAGGAACTTACGTGACAAATGAAAAGATATTCAGGGATAATGGGAAAACTAGGGACAGAATGCTGCATTTTGGGAAGGGCATAAGGATATCCATAGTCTGATTTTTGGTTAAACTAATTCATAAAGTGAAAAAATGAGAAGATTTTCCAGTGCCTTGTTAACAATTTGTAAATAAAGAAGCAGCAACATAAAACCAAACAGTTGGGTCATATTTATTAGGTTTCAGATCAAAGTCACTTTCTTCAGCAAAGGAGAATTGATGATAGGCTCACAGTGGTAAGGGTATTTATCCCTTGTTGTGGTGGCTTTTGATAGGTGGAGAACTACTCTGGCAGATACAAAAAAGGATCCATGGCAGTACAAGCTGCTGCCTGCATAGCTGATTCTCTGCCTGTGTACAAGCAAATGAATGCTTAGCTGTTAATTGTAGAGGTGCATCAAGAGTAGTTTTCTAAGTTTTCTACAGCCACCTTTAGCCATCATGACTGCTTATTCCATCTGCCCTAAGAATGCCTTAGTTCTTGCCCTCCTGTCTACTTCCAGCAGCTGCTGTTCATGAAGCAGTACGTCTTGTGAGAAACCTTCCTGTACCATTCTTGCCCCAAGAATAGGATGTTAAACTTCTCTCGTAGTACAGAACATTGCCAAAAGCCTAGTGCAATCATCAGTAGTAATAGCAGAAAGTTATCATTTTAGGTGTGACTAATAGAGTGAAGAATAGAGTGAAGGCTTCATTAGACTAAAGGCCTTACAGACAGAAAAAAAGTAATTACTGCCACCTTGAAAAGCTTATGGCCTAGGGATGCATTTAGTGTTCAACACCTTGTGATCATTTCTGGGTTGATATAATAGAGAAATTATAACCTTGTTTCCATAAGGGCTTCCAAAGTTCTAAAAAATAAAGCTGTGAATTCCCTCCTCTCCAAAGCTGTTATCACTGATTCCATAATTTCCTGCTCAGTTTTCAGCAACAGTGGTCTCACAGTAACAAAGGCATTTTCTTTTAGGCAATAGAAAAACAACTGTTAAAGCACCACAGATCTTTCCTCTGTATATTCTTTAAATGACCAGTGTTTGTGTACAGATGTTTTAAGATCTCCAACCTTCTCCCAGAAGTCACAGGGCTCAACGTGTGTTTTTCTAGGTAATTTTTCAGCTACCAGATTGTTCTTTCTCTGTAGAGTTGGCTTTCTCTAAGGATGTGGTCACAGCACCAAACACAGCACCAGAGTTCAAGAGGCATTTGGACAATGCTCTCAGGCACATGGTCTGACTCTTTGGGATGGTCCTGTGCAGTCACAGCACTTTCATGACAACATCTGCTCTTTTGCAGTTCTCAACCTGTGAGAATTAGTAAACTGTACCACAGTTATTCATTGGCTCCTCTGTGATGCTAGTCCTATTCGCAGTTACTCTGCCCACGGAAAGGCCCTACAGCTTCCTGGAAACAGATGTGGAATTGCACTTGACTGGGTACGCCTCTTCACCTCCCTTGTGCTCTGTGTTGTGCTTTGCTCTGGTGTTTGAATTGTCAGGCATGTGATTCAGAATGACCTGCTTGCTCTTCTTCTTACAGTGCTCACATGAGCAGCTTAGAGAGGTCTCTGTGCATTGTTCTGATACAAAGAAAAGGGTAAATGCTGCAGAGGGGAAATGGTGCTATAAAGGAAAACTGCTGTGGTGCATGCACCAGCAAGTGGAATCTGTGAACTGGGAGAAGAGGATTATGCAGTCCTTCTGAAGATGCACCATCTAATACTGGGGGGGGGGGGGGGGGGGGGGGAAGGAAAAATAAACAGCCCCCTAACTTCTTTAAAAAAGAGGAAACGGAGCAACGGGAAAAACAAAAGAAAAAAAACAACAACAAGAGGAAAAA
>NW_020884909.1:746749-867196 GCF_003945725.1 Corapipo altera | reverse complement strand
GGGGGGGGGGGGGGGGGGGAGGAAGTGAAAAACATCTAGCCTCTTCCATGCTTTAATCAAATGGAAACTTGGAACCTTTGAAACCATAGGAAGAAAGCCAACCAAAGTGCAAAATCTGTGCGTGTACAAGAGAGTTACAGAGTAGGAGTTCACCAGTGGAGAAAGATTATTCTCTTTTGTGTCATCCCAGGGCTTATCTCACTTGGAAAAAAAAAACCAAAAACAATTGGAAAGTTGTTTCGGAAAAAAAATCTTTTCAGTCATTAGCTGTCAATGCTAAAGATCTATATACTTCCCAATGCTTTCTGAAATTCACATAAACCATCTGAAAGAATAGGTAAAAGGGTCTTTGAGCCTACTTCTGTAATAGATAAAAAAAAAAAAAGTGTTGATGGATGATATACAGTAAGTTTCTACAAAGCTCTGGGAAGTCCTTCTTCAGAAGCTTCATTGTGTCTAGATGTCAGGAGCTGGAGTCTCTCCTGTCTGAAAACTGTGAACGGGGACTTGTCAGGTTGTACCATGGGAGAAACAACTCACAGGCTTGAAGCTTTCTAGTAATAAAATCTTTTGGCTCTCAGTTGACAGAACTTTGCACAGAACAGAAACAAATACCACCTCCTGGCCCTGACTGCAACACTCTTGAAGTACCTTGTCCATATGCTCAGCTTGCTGGATTATATGTGAGGAAAAAAAAGTTATTTGCAAAATTCAGTTTTTATTGCCTTCAAACTGAGCTTTTCCAGCAGATAGGCAGTAACAGCTTCATTTGACTGTACCAAGAGTTTCAGTGTGCAGATGATAAAAGAAACTGGATAAACTTAGGAGAGCCAGGAACAAAGACACAGACATTTCTGAGGACCTTGCGGGACTCTTTTATTTCAGGAAGCAACTGAAAGTGGTTGGGAACACTGATGGAGAAATGGATGTTTCTGTGCCAGAAAAACGGTGTTGGCAATGCTTTACTTCAGCCTGTTTCCTCTGGCAGAACTTTCCCCTGTTAGAAAATCACTTAGTTCGTTGTTTTTTCTGTTCTGGTGCCAGAGCAGAGGAAGCTGGCGTCTGAAGGTGCTCACTAGCAAGAAAAGAGTACTACTTCTTGTCAGGTTTTTGTTCTTTAGGGATTGCATTACGGCCTGCAATACTGCATTTCCTGGGAAGTGCCCTTGAGCAGGTAGCTTCCCACTTCCGTTGCCTGTGAGAACTGTAGGAGATCTTTTGTAGAGGAGGGAGGGCAGTGGGTCTGCCTGCTCCACTCAGGCAGCTGTTTCACGGCTGGTGTGTTCGAGGAAGAAGGTGCAGCTTAGTGTCCTAGTTAGAACAGCTGGGACCAGTCCATCACTGTATGGGTGTAACCCAAAACTGTGTATTCTATAGCCTTCCATGCCATTTCCCAGAAACTGTTGTCACTGAAACATTTGCACCCTCTGCCCAGAGCAGCCCTGACTCCTCAGGCTATAAACTGGGTGTTAAGAGGCCTGGGAGATAGGAGAGTGCTCTTGTCCTCGCACCCATTGAGGAATCCCCTGCCCTGAGGGAGGTACTGAGCATTCCTTGCCTGAACTGGAGGATATGTAATCTTGGAGTCTTGGGACTTTTTTTAAGCACTCATGGGATCCAGAGGACTGTGACCACCACTCTCAACCAGACTGAGACCACCACTCTTGACCGGACTGCAACCACCACTCTTGACCAGACTGCAACAGCACTCTCACTAACAGGTTTTCCCCTCTCCTTTTACTTTGGACTCAGGGGGCCCAAAGAACACCACTCTGTTCATGCCCCAGGGTGCTGGGTTATACATTTGGGTTTTGTGGGTTAAAACCAATTGTTTGTCTGTATAATCGTATTTATCATATTATTTTATTAAATTGTTATTCTGATTTATAATCTCTTTTTTGAGTTGGGTTAATTTCCCCTGCCAGTTTACCTTTAAACCAGCACACTCAGCAGCCAGCACGTGAGTCACAGCCAAACCCCTGCACTTGTAAAGGCTTTAAGTCAGCAAGTGCAAAGCGGCAAATGAGCTGACCGAGTTTGTCGTCTGGGCAGTACCTTTGTGAAAGAGCTGGGGCTGTGAGAGCAGCTGTTCTTCCAAGCGAAAGGACTTGAATAATCACAGCCCACGTGCAGTGTGTGCTTCTGTCCATTCCTAGCCAATGCTGCTTCTTTGAAATCATCCTGGGTAAGTGCTTCAGAGCCAATGCAGTCCATTAACCTTGTGGCAGTAAGTGGCTCTTGGTGCAGTTTCTGAGTATGAGGAGAACTTGGAAGGCCAGAGCAAATTGTGATTTGGAACAGCTGTGCTTATTCAAATCTTGACACAACCCACAGTCTAGCATTCTAAAGCCAGCATCTATTGTCCTGCAAAATTTATAAGTGCCTATTGCACTGAAAACTGAGAAATTAGTCTCCTTGTGAAAAATGTTCTTTGAAGTGAGACACTAAAGAAGCAAAAATTAGAACCTTATTGTTTCTGTGATATTATCCTGGAATCAAGCTAAACTCCACTAATATAAACAGCTTAGCTTGTCAGCAGTGACGTCAGTTGCACACAGAACTGCTTGAGTGGGTTTTCTGTAAAGCAGATATCTTTATTTGGTGTTATTTCTGCAAAATATTTTCCCTTTTCCCTATATCAGTAAGAGATGTTTCAAGACTGCAGTGTATTCTAAACAATTAGATTTTCTAACCTACTGTTCTGGTCTTCACTGATCCGTGCACTGGTGGTGATTTTAGGTGGGGAAATTTGAGCTGGCCTGGCTGCTATTTGGCTTTTGCACATTGCAACAACCTGCAAGGAACACAGCAACAGACAAACTCTGTAGTGTGGGCAGGGAGAAAGGCTTCTGAAGGTCAGGGCTATAGCAGTCTGTGGGGAAGGAGGGCAAGCTAAAATACTGCCACGGGAAAAGTTAGAGGGATCATCTCATAGGTGCTTGAGGAAGGGCTAAGGTCATTCTCTGTCTTCCTCAAGAGCTGGTGTTCTGTAACACCTTTTTTTATATATAACTACTTTTTTTATGATTATTTTTCTGCCTTGTGGGAATTTTCACTGCTTTATTTTATTCTCTCCCAATTCAGAACAAAAGGTTAGGTCTAAAAATAAACTGTGCACTGGAAACAGAAAAAAAAGAAATCATCAGCCCACACACAAACACACACATTTCAAAAGAAGAAGTGAGTTTGGTACCAAAATCAAGTTACAAATGTTCTTAGAACAAAGAAAATTATAAACTCTCATTTTCTTGAAAAGTCCTTATGGGGCTCATTGGCAGAAATGGAGATTTTATGAAAGGCTGTAGGCTGATGACTTTTTTGGGTTGTATTTATCCTTCTCTGGGATCCACTGTTCATTTCAACCCTTGTGTTTGGCTGACTGATCCCATGGGACTAGTTCTCTAGTGCTTAACCTTTGGCTAACTGATGCAATTGTCCATTAATCTACCATTGGTCTTTCTTGAAACTTGCACCAATTCCCTCGTCAGGATCTGAAGAGACACCTCCTCCCTGATCATTGTCAATTATTTGGGTTTTAATTTTTCCCTGAATTTTATATTTTGGATGGGTTTGCATTCTGCCACGTGTGTGTGCAGACGGGGGAAGGTACTACCTCCATTCTACCTGCCACCTCTTCCATACTGTCTCCCTGGGGGACACAAAACCTGGTTTATTTTCATTCATTTGCGTTTCTTATCCAGGTTCATTTTGTTAGAGAGTTTCCAGCCTCACCAGGACTCTCCTCATGTCTCAGCACGCTGGCCCAGCGGCGATTCCCAAAGGAGAATTTCAAAGGTGTTGAGGCTGCCATGGGAGGGCCAGGGTTAAGCTGCACAGGTGAGGTTCATGCCCAGCTGACTACCTCTTGCCGAGTAGAGTCAAACCACCACATCCACTGCTCACACCACAGTGAGGCATCATCTTGAGGAAACTCTGTGAAAGCTTTTCACTACCATTGGCAGAGGGTCAGGTCAACAATTTTTCTCTGCAGTGCCCACTCAATAGCGTCGATGGCTCTGAGGTACAAAGCTGTGAGAGAGGCATTACATTCATTTGTGTTGAACCTGTTTCCACATCCAGGTTGTAGAGTCAGCTTACACTGGTGTAGCAATTCCTGCCTTTGCCAGTAAGTTCTGTCTCTCCTGGTTTAGCCCTCTTACCACAAAGAACAAAGATCACTGCTAGCAAGTGGTTCCTCCTAACCCCAAAGTTAGGAAGATCCTGCCTCAGCATTTTAAAAAAATGTTTCATCTGTTAAAGGCAGCTGAGAGAAGACAGCACCTGTGAACTCCTGGTCTGTCTTTCATCATGTACTACATACAAAAGGGCATGAAAGGGTTATACCAGGAATTTTAAGGGACTGTACAGAGTTTTCCCCCAGAGAATTTGTGTATCATTCTGGTAAATGTTTTCTTCAGAGCCTCCAGTATTTTAGGGCTTAGAGAAAGGTTGGAACGCATGCATAGCTCTTTCATTCTCGTTCAGTTGAAGTTCTGGAGTTTGGTATTTGGCAGAGAACATAGGTGGACATATACTTATGATGGAGGACATTTCTGGCACCCCAGTAGGTCAAATTTTATGAGAAGCAGTGTGAACAACATGTGATTTTCTAAATTAATTTTTCTATATTCTTGGTAAGGAATGTTTCTTTTGTCTTGCAATTTATCTGTTAAGGACCATTTGGAAAAAAACCTTCACCACCCCAAATAGTCAACTTTGATTCCTATAAACAAGGGAATGGAAGAATGGTGTTTTGTCTGCTTTCCCACAGGTGGTTTATGAAACTCAATAGTCTCAGTCGGCTCCTTCTAGATGAGATTTCCTATAACCTAAAGGCTACAATGTTTTATGGACAGTCAGGGAAGATTTCAGTAATTCAGAGTACATTGGTAAACATAATTATGCTGTCTATTGCTTATTGCAGTGCTTATCAGTGCAGGTAGTGTGCTTTAATGCTGATTTGTGTCTCTCATCTGATACTTAAACTCTGTTTACTTCTTATGCAATCTGAATTATGTTGCAGCAAAACTTCTGTAAGTGCTTGTGCCCATAACTTTACAGTCTGAGAGATTTAGCTCATAAATTTTCAAATGAAATGCAACAAATCTTATCAGAACCAACACTATCATCAAAGCTAAAGGGGTCATGAAGAGAGCATCTTCAGGATGAGCACCAGATGTTCAGGGAGAGAACTCTGGAAACTGAAGGAAGACAAAAATTAGTAGAGGTTAATGGATATGTGTACTCTGTTCGAAGCCCTGCCCAGGTGTTTCATGCTCTGTCATGAGTGATTCTGTTATAAAAAGGAAAATAGTTCCTTTTCTGAAATGTAGTTCTGGCAATCTGGAAGATGAGAAGATCGGTCTTCCCCCAGTTCAGTCTTCTGGTTTTGTTTGCCAAGTATCTTAGATAGCATTTGGTGTGTGTGGATCAGCGATGGAGTTGAGCTTGGATTCATAATAAATTTGAATCTGAAAATAGATTTTTGAAGCGAATTGAATTTTTTTTAATCCAGAAATACAACAAGGAAGAGCTTCTGGCAATTGCTCACAGCGCTAAAATGACTGAAGTCTAACTTCACAATGTAAAATATTCTTCTAAGCAGTCAAATCTTTGAGAAAGGATGGTTCTAGTGTGGTACCCACTATGTGACCAGTATTTGTGCCTCTATCTCTCATGCCCAGTCAAGCAAGGTGTATCCCAGTTCCTTACCTCTACAATTTAGTGCAGTCTTGTGAAGAACAGGGCAGCTTCTCAAAGTCTGATAAACAATCTCCTGATTCCCAGGCTCAGCTTGCTGGTGAGTTTCTCCATAGCTTTGTCCATGGAGAGACTCTGTTGGTAAGATCCACATGTCAACAGGAGCTAAAGCTGCTGGTGTCTGCTGCAAAGGCCTGGTCTCTTCTTTGGGACTTCAGTATGTGACAGAAGTAAAAATATTTGTCAGTCAACAATTTAGACTACCTTGGTAAACAGAATCAAAGTCTGCTGCTTGCTGTATATGCGCACATTTTGACATATCTCCTAAGGAAGATAATCCCATTCTGCTGTGAGGAGTAAAACTTCTCTAAGCAGAAAAATGTATTTTACAGAATAAAGAAAGCTGGGGAAAGAAAAAAAAAAAAAGGGAAATCTTCTCTGAGTTTTGCTGCACAGAGAGGAAATTAAAAATAGTTTCCGCAACCATAGCAAATAACAAAATGTTTCCCTGCTGAACTAAAGGCTCATGTCACTGCCAACTGCTCTCTCATGGGCTTTTCTTGCCCTCTGGCCAGGCTGACCTCCTCCTAGGAATAGCACAAACATCCTCAGGGGGTCGGGGAGCTGTGCTTATACCTAAATAAGCTGATCTTTCTCATGTGAATCTCACAGCTACTATTGATTTCCTTTTATCTGAAAGTACACTGGAGTGGAAAAACAAAAACTTTGCCTTGTGGCTTTGTTCTTCATTGGTCTTTTATTGTGTGTGAAGGCACAGATTCTATTTCAAAGACATTAGAAGAGAATTTTCGGTAAATCCAGCAGCCTCAGGACTGTAAAACCTTCTCTTTATCTTCTTTCTGAAGATTCTTGCCAAATCTTGAGGCAGTTAATAAAGAAAGTTGTAGATGTGTTGATTTAATCAAAATCTTTGTCATCTAATGATGCATTTCCTGATTTTTCAGACTCTGGATTTAATAAAGTAATTCAGAGAAGTTTTTTTGTTAAAAATTCCCTAAAACTAATAGAAATAGGAGTCTATAAATCTTTCCTTCCTTACTTGGTGAAGCATAATCATTCATAGCTGAGGACTCTCATACCCATGGAGCCCCAAGTCCCCAGCTGAGCTGCCACAGACTTTCCAGTGTATCCTAAGGACCATGGAATCCACAGTCAGAGAGAGATGGAGGTGAAAGAGCAGCTCAGACCCCAGTGTTTTCATAGGGTGGTGTTGTTACTGGAGGCAGACAGGGTATGAACAGGTGCAGTTTAGCAAACCCTCTGTTCAGTAAATTGCAAATAGTGAAAAGCATATTAATTATGTGAATTCCCTTTATATAAACCCCAGCATTTAGTGGAGTGGTCTCAGCTCCACAAGATATAGAACTAAAAAGTAAACAGCAAATGTTTAGCTATTGAGTTACCGGTTTGCAGTTGAAACACGTTAAGAAATGCTACAGCTTATATGGAAGCAGAATTCAGAAACAACTATGAGCAGATTTCTTTTCTCATACCACCTTGGGAATGAAATGAGTCACAGAAAATTTCAGCCCAAACAAATTAAAGATTTTAAAAATTCCAGTCAAACCAGCATGTGGTTTAGTAATTGAAATGCAGCGTTGCCCAATCCCAAATCCTGGGATTAAATGCAAACCAAAATTCTCAAATAACTCAAATTAACCAGTACAGCAGGATGGCTATAGTGTACGAACTCCTGCATTCATCTGCAACCAGGTTTTTAAAGACTGTGAAAGTTTTAGTAGCCTCTTGTGTGATTTGTGCCAAAGAAAAGTTTCCATAAATAGGAAGCTTGCTGATAAGTAGGTAACAACCTCACAGTAGTGCAGTGCCAAGGTCATATTTGAAGCTGCAGTTACTCAGTCCTTTGAGGGCTATGAATCTTCACAAGCCTAGCATGTCTAGTTTAAAAAATTTATAATCCAAACCGAGAAACACAGGCATCAGGTGTGAACACAGCTGATTTTTTTTGTAGAAGGTTCTGTGGAGTGTCTTTTGAGCTACCACACCCAGCAAACGTGTGAAATCCTGCAGGAGGTTCAGATACAGCAGAACTGATTAAAAGTTGTAGTGGATGGGATTACTCAATCCATGCCATTCTCAAATCAAATCCTACAGCAAGGTCTGTCCGCTGCTTAAGTTGGCAGGAGTTCTGTCTCTCATGAGGAGTCAAATTGCTACCAAGGAGGAGGTCAGTTTTCTTTTCTCACTGAATTTGCACTGACTACGTAGTAAAAAGGTACAGGCCTGCCCGGGACTGTTTTAACATTTGTGAAGTGTTTTAAAGATAAAAGTCCCAAATATTTGTTTCAGCCTCCACTTGTTGCTGTGGCCAGTACAACTGTGATTCCATAGCTGTGCTTTCTGCCAGATATGTCAGACCATGAGCACACGGTTTGTAGTTAGCTCTAAGTTTTTAATTACTTCTAGATGACTTTGACCTTTACTAGCATTTCAGAGCAATACATTTTTGAAAAAAACTTCCCCCCACAGGGGGAAGAGAAGAAGAGTTTATAATATCTGTATTGGCACTTTGGTTTTGGTTGGGGCTGAGGTGGGTTGGCACATGCTGACATGGGTCTTCTACTTGTCAGGTGGCAGTGCCGGAGACAGGATGGAAATTTGTGCCTCTTAATGTCAGCCACGACCCAATTCTCTCTCTGAGAGGTTGTATGCAGGTGTTGATAGGTGAAGAGCTGTGAGGGAGCCACCTACAGCCAGATCCCCAGTGGCTTCTAACTTTCTAGTTGCTGTCTGTCTTCCAGAGAAGTGAGTTGCCAAGCAAACTCCCCTTTGGGATCAGGCCTTGGGTGCTCCCAGAAGGATCTGGGAGTAGGATCCCATATTAGTCCTCAGCCTTGAGGGTGCAGCAGATGGCTGAGGTGACTCTCATGAAGCCAGGATGGTGATGGCTGGATATGACCCTTGAGGACAGGCACCACCCATGTCCTTGGTCTGATGACTCAACACAGAGGCAACACCTGCACACTGACTGTGGCTAACAAACACAGAGCAGCCGGAAAGATATTGAACATGCTGTGGGGATCCCAGGTAACAAACAGTTAGCATTCCTTAGTCAAGGACATCCTGGAACTAATAAGCTACAAGAATGTAGTAAATCAAGATGTTGTACATCTGAGAATACATTGCCAACTTGTCAAAAGACTCAAGGTCCATGTATCTCTTAGTGGAACTATCTTTATTATAATACTGAAAATCATGCCTGTGATCCCAGGTAGTCACAGGAGCAGAACTGCACAGCTACCTGTTACCTGAGGTGGGGAAAAGATACGTGGTTGGTTTGTGTCTGGTTTGGTTAAGAATGCAATGATGGCTCTGTAAAGGTGAGTTTGTCCTAACCCACAGCAGATTAGGAACTGCACCAGCAAGGCAGGGAGGGAGGAACTTGATTGTTGCTGGCTTTTGCAAAGAGGGGCGTCAGATGTGCCTGTCACAAAGGCTGAGGCAAGGGAATTAAAAAAAAAGAGTTCTAATGATCTGACAGACTCAGACTCAGCAAAGCAGGTTTTTGTATTCACTATTCTTAGTCTCCTCCAGAAGAAGCTGTGAGTGACACATACAGGTGATTCCCACCATTCCCTTGTAGGAGAATGAAGAAGTGTGTGTATGTGCATTTGGGGTTTTTTAGCCATACTGTCACAAGTGCCTCCTATGGTCCAGTCACCTCCAGTTATACTGTGGATCCAGTGTTCAGCCCCTGGCCAAACTCTCCCTGTGGGACCAGCACTGGTGGGAAGCCTAAAGCAATGGTCTTCCAGTTACAAAGCCTTTGGAAGTATGAAGAAGGTTTTAATTTCTCTTCCAAACCCAAGGGGACTGAACAGGGCACCCACATTTCTGTGCATCCATGAAAGCTAGAAAGGAACCTTTTCTACAGCTGAAAGGTTTTTAGCAGAATTTAATGATCACAGGAGGTGGGTATTAGCATGCATGTGTCATAGATATTCCTGGCTCTGGATGCAAGCACAAATACTATACTCATGTATACATCCAATCTCTCTGCACAGAATAGCAGCAAAATTAAGCACAGAGAAGACACTGAACTTCAAACGTCTTGACAAATTTCCTTGTCTTTTCTTGATATTACCTTAAAGATTATCTGTAATTTACAGTAGAGCCCCTTTTTTATTCTGGACTGAAGCAGCAGGACTGATTTGTGGGTGTGAAAAGTGACAGTTTTCCTCAGTATCAACATTGCAGAATGTGGAATATGTCAAAATTATCTTAGGTTGGTATGTTCTTTATATACTTTAAGTTGACTAATTAAAACTTTCCTAATTTGCAAGAAAAAGACTATTAATTAGCGGAACGAACAGTTAGCATTCCTTAGTCAAGGACATCCTGGAACTAATAAGCTACAAGAAAGTAGTAAATCAAGATGTTGTACATCTGAGAATACGTTGCCAACTTGTCAAAAGACTCAAGGTCCATGTATCTCTTAGTGGAACTATCTTTATTATAATACTGAAAATCATGCCTGTGAGCTAAAAAGACCCATGCCCAGGTGAAGACCTTTCCCTTGGGCATGCATAGATGTTAGATGGGATTACCTGACTTGTATGGAGACTACTAACCCATTGTAATCCAAGTGTTGTACTTGCGAAGTTGCTAACTCTGAATTTCTGAGCATGAATGAGGGTGCAGAAGGTCCTACTATTGCTCTTCACTTGTGGAAAACCTCCGTGCACACAGGCTAGCACAGATGTGGAAGAAATAAACAATGCCTCTCTCGGGTATGTAATTACTGGCTTGTAGAACAGCAGGTAACAAATCCAATTTTCTGGGCAACACCGCCATGCTTTGTGCTCCTCATAGAAGGGCTCATGCAGTGGTGGAGGATTCTGGTGTGAAATTTATGGCACCAGCAAAGTGGAGAAGCATCTCAGGCACATTTTTTGTCATTCATCTTTCACAATGCATGTTTTTGAAAACTGTTGAGGCGTTGTACAGGACCTAGAAATAACAAAACCATTTTACTGGAATATTTTGACCCTTTTAGGGAAGCATGACATCTGCAAGTGCTCCAGGCCTTTGACTGCTTAGTGTTACTTAAAATATAGGATATTTACAGTACTGTGAGGAAAACAGCTGGAAAACATTTTCTTAAATTGCTGATGTCACATTTACAGAACTTTAGCAGAACTGATTTTGTTACAATTTTTAAGCTGTGAAATTGCTGGGAAATTTAATGCTTCCAAGGGCCATTTGCTATTCTTGAACACCATTATTTACACTTTTTCACCAGTAAAAGCCTTCCTTGTAGCTGATGATACTGTGCTCTATCTGCTCAACTTTAATGAGGGAATAGTGAAGGGATAGAATATTGAGGCACTAGATAATTCCTCTCTGCAGCCTTGGCTATTGTAGTTTGTGTGCACAAATGGAAAAGATGAGCTATGCTTGTTTTGTCTGGTGTGGCATCAAGTGTATCAGAATGCTGATGAATTTCAGAGGTGAGCTGTTTAAAATTCAGCTTTCTCTCCTGTGGGGATTTTGTGACATTTTCACATAATTTTCACACTTATGCAGGGGGGAAATGACGCATTTCTCTTCAGTTTATGAATATGGCTTTGAGTCGAGTTTCTCCTAGTTTTCAGCAGCCTGCCTGAAGTAAGCTGGAAGTCCCAGAGCCCTTACCTGTCAGGCACCTAGATGAGGGACAGTCTGGAGGACTGGCATGTTCTCTTTAGCTCCTGAAAGACTAGTCTTCCTAGGAAAACTTGGGCTAAACCCTACCCTACACACACAAACTGTACAGTACGGCCCAAAGGCTGCGAGGCAGCTTTGAGATTAACTGGTCCCATTGTCTTGAGCAGCCACAACACTGACTGATGACACTTGTTGAAGGTGCAGAGTAACTTTTACCAGTGAAGTTAAGTACTGTTGTTCCTCCAATAGGGCTTCAGAGAGGGATTTATGCTTCCCAACTCTTATGGAGCCCAGATAATTCTTACCACGATGGCAAGGAAGGCAGAAGGCTGGCATTTATAGGTGTCCTGCGGGCACCCTTTCCCACAGGAAATTGTAATGATTTCATATCCAGTAAAGTGTGAAAATACTGAGATTTTAAACGTTCCTGTTGACGTTTCAGGGGTATAGGCACAGGGTATCACTAAAATGTGATGTGATGTTCCCAATTTGCGTTATATTTCTTTGATACGCTTTCTGTGGCCAGGCACTTATGTGGATCTTGGCATATTTTAGCTGTTGTCTCTGGCATGGAACCTCTGAGAGAAACAGTCCATCCTTTTTCAGCCTCTCTTTCACAAATCCTGGCCCATCTGGAAGTAACCTGAATCTCTGCAGGCAGTAGTCAGAATCACTAAGCAATGTTGTCCCTGCTGTTGCTTATTGTACAGTCTTGTATTAAAGCTGTTTGTGACATTTGTTTACGAAGCAAACATTCCTACTCCCACTCCTGTTTTTGTTTGATCATGTAAATTATGGTACTTTGCAACTTAATTGCTATGGGCTTTATGAAACTGCATTAAGGACTTTGCTAATTGTGTGCTTGCTCCCTTCCTATTTCTGGATGGAATTTGAAATTCTGTAATTGGATGTATTTATACTTTGTAACTTTATATAATGAAACTGTGGATTAATATGAAAGACACAGAAAACCTGGCTCTGCACCAATATAGAGCTGTTTCTAGCAAAAAAGTTTTGTCTTCAGAAGTGTTCTGGCAGTTTGAGCTGTTTTTCAGAACAATGATCCTGAGGAATCCCTTGTGGATTGGGAGTTGATAATTGGAGAGAAGGGTTCTACAGAAACATCTGAGCTAACCCACTTAAAACTATGAATTGTGAGTAACTTACCCAACCTCTCCAATTTGATGTCAGAACCACCTTTATGATGGACCTTGGAAAGTTGTTTTGCCATGGCATACAAGAATTTTTGGGAAATAGTCACTGATGGGAGCCATTTGGAAACATAAGCATTCAGATGGTGGGTCTGGTTCACTGCAGGGCAATATCCTAGGGTATTGTTGTTTGGGGAGCAGAAAGCTGAATCATTAGTTGGGAAATACACTCTCAGAAAAATTATGCCTATGCTTTGACTTGGAATGGAGCACATCCACCAGTTATTCTCTATCTCTCTTTGTGAGTCCAGATACTCATATAAAGAAGCTCAGCAAATTTCTTGAAGACAGTCTTTCCACAACTGGCTGGCCAAAGCTGTAGGCTGTGGATGAGACATTTATGTCTGCCTTACCCTACCAGCTTGCTTCACCTGTTCTCTCACTGGCTCTACACAACTGTGAAAACTGTAACTTAATCAGCATTTCAGTGAATCAATTCTGCTTTTTCCTGATTTTCTATGCGGGATCCAGCCTTTCATGGTACAATTAAAGCCATGAAGACGAAGAGCAGCAAGTAGGCCCAACATTCTTTTTATCTGGTAAGATGTATTTGTTGTTTTTAAACCCCTTTCATAGGTTGTCTTATTATTTCTATTTTATCCACTTCGCTGAGGAAATTAAATGCTGCATTTGGTTTGTGTGGCCAGGTTTTAGTAGTGGCAATGGTGGGTGGTGGTGTGTGGGGGGGAGAGGAGCTACAGGAGCTTCTGTGCAAAGCTTCCAGAAGCTTCCCCAACGTCTGACAGAGTCAATGCCAGCTGGTTCCAGGACGGACCCACTGGCCAAATCTGAGCCAAACACAGAACAGCAGTAATACCTCTGTGGTAACATATTTAAGCAGGAAAAAAAAGTTACTGCAAAGATGCAATTGCAGCAAGGGAAGAGAGGAATGCATGAGTGCAGAGGAATGACTATGCAGACACCGAGGTCAGTGCAGAAGGAGTGGAAGGAGATGCTTCAGGTGCCAGAGCTGAAGCTGGAGGTTTGCTGGGAATACTAGGACAGGCCTCTGGCAACATATTCAGTGCCTGCTGTGTATCTAGCCTTGTTCCTCTCTCCTGCATTCCAGAAACACAGTGAACTGATGCTCTGAGCAAGCACTGATCAGAGCGAGCTCATGAGAATGGATGCAGTGAAGGTTTCAGGCGTGCTTCAGTTAACTCAGCTTGCTCTGCCCACCTGACTGCTCCAGCTCAATGGCTCTGCAGATGCAGTGCTTTTTAGCTTGTAAGACCTGCTCTTACATGCTGTGGGTGTTTCCTCAGGAAAGATATTTTTCATTTGCCTCTGGATAATTCTGTAGGAAGATCTAAGCAGCTATTCTAGGTCTCTCAAGAATATAATGATCTCGCTGTCAGAATCAGTTTCAAACCGGGCATTGCATCTTGATCATTGTGGTCTCACTGCAGTACTGCATAGGACGTCTTCTTCATGTGCAATTCCTGACTTTTGCAGTTGTTTGTAGCTGAGGCAATGCCACTGGCAGAGTTGTGAAGAACAAATTGAGCTGGAAAGTGGAAAATAGACCTCTACAGTGACCAGCTTTATTTTTGCATGTTAATCAAATATTGATACAGCTGTACACGTCCTCTCTCAGGTTAATAAAATAAATAGTTTTATATTTATGAAATCAACAGTAAATTCCAAGAACAAGTGGTATGTAAGACCCTCTGAAAAAGGTGTACATTTGTAAAAAAGAAGAAAGGAAGTATTTGTTTTTACTTTACCACTTGGTTGAATGACATATCCAAACCATCTTGCTATTAGCAGGAGCTGTCTGATTTGTTGGACTACCAGTTTGAAGACCTGAGGAGAAGCAGTATATAAATAAAACAGTGGGAAAATGGATCAGAAAATAAAACAGGATCTTAAATCTCTTGGCTTAAATCAAATTAATTGGTTGGATTTGAAGGAATTTGCATGTTTATCTGTCATTGAAAGAGTGATTTGATCCAAAAGTACTCTATGACCTGTGGAAACCTCTGCACCAAATGACAGATCTACAGCTGCAGCTCCTGGTTACAGCTATTTTGCATTCAGAGCCTGGAACTTGTTCTCAGATAATGTGTTATTCTTGGCATTTCACCAGTTCTGTGACTTTGTATTGCATCAGTTAGGAAACCTGAAAAGTTATACAATATAGTCAGCACTAAAATTTAACACTTGAGTGATAATTTTAATATGAGGAACCCACTCTAATTTCTGATGGCTTTATTTGATTTGAATTCCATTGAATAATAAAGAGATGAAACACAGGTCTGTAGGCTAGCTTTTTGATTTGAGGAGCCAGTCTGAAAAATGGCAGTGCTTATTTAATTCTCCCAATAATTTGTTTTCAAATGCCTTTAAATAGTTTTTTGTGTATCATAGTGAAAGATTGGAAGAATCTCTGTTTTAGTTACTGAGGGTGACTCTTAGTAAGAAAATCATGGCTTTCAGTGGAAAAAGATCCAGAGACCTTGAAATTTCACTAATATACTGCAGAAAAAAATTGAAATAAGCAGTGACTTAACCTCCTTTGCCATTCATACTTTGAGCTATTGGCTGCCATAAAGTGCTTGTTCTTCTTATTCTTGTGCCAAAGCTCACATATAGGGAATGACTTGTCCTTATCATCATTAGCTTCTCTCTCTAAAGTTTGGAGGTGCCAACAGATATTTTTGAACAGAAGTCAGTAAGACTTCTGGAAGACCTAAAGGTGAAGGAAGGAAGGCATCTCTGATGCTGTCTTTGGTCCTTTTATTTTAAGTATTTCCTCCATTTTTGTTTTCTCTTCCTCCTTTTCTTCCAGAAAAGTTTGTCTAGGCTTTTGTCTTTCTTCAGCCTCTCTGCTTTGCCCATGTCCTCATCATGCCTCTCGTACCTGTGAGGAGTGGAGAGGAACTTTCTGTTTCTGGTCTAGGTGCTGTCACTCTGCCTTCAGGACACTCTAGGTGAAGGGACAACAGGGAGGACCACATTTTCAAGAGCCCAGACTGGAATACATGTCACGGATGTAGCTTCCGGGTCAGGGTGTGCCTGGAGGAGACCAGGGTTTGTCTGCAGTGGGCAAATGTATTCCAGTAAGAAACTACAACCAGTTTTCAGAGGGAACAGGCATCATTAGTTTTAAAATATGACACCCTGGGGATGACCATTCACACTCTAGGCAGGGCAATATGCTGTAAAATAATTTTTGTTCCCAAGATGTGCAAGAATTTCACTTCTACTAGGCCAGAAAATATAACAATGATGATTCAGCTGATAATGGAGAACAGATCTTCTTTGCCACCTTCTGAGCACCACACTCAGATCAGCACTGTTTAGCTTACAGAATCATTCTTACTTATCCTTTGAGTACTTGTCATTTGCATTTGCAGCTGCAGTCCTGTAACATGGGCATGTTGGGAGAAATTTCAAGCCAGACAGTACACCCAGAGCAGCTTAGGTGATTTTAATAAAATGCTTTTCCATCCAAAACAAAGTTATCCCATATCAAGTATAACAGCCTGTGTGTAAAACTTCTCCTAGAACCCAGGACATTTCTTGTGCATGGATGGAAAGTGTTCTGAGTATCTCATTTTAATGACTCTAGTGCAAACAAGTTTGATTATCCAAGGATGATACCTGATCAGAATTTTAGTAGCTTTACTTGCTCCAATTTATTTTTATATCTGCAACCGATATCCTTTCAAGCCCACTAATATCCATTATAAATATTACTTCTTAGGAAACAAATGAGAAAGTAAAAAAGGGTAATCTCAGTGAACCTACTGGAGGGAGAGGAGATGAGATAAGAATCAGGTTATACTTCCTTTGTTGAATCCAGTGTTCTGTAAAACCCATTTATTTTTGATTTAAATGCAGTTTCCATTGAATGGTTCTGCTTTTCTAAGTATTTGGTCATATTTCCCAACCTGTCTTCAGGTTGACCATGCTGTGGAACAAAAAGCACATCAAACCCTAAGGAGACCATAGTAAATCATAAATCCATTGTGACTGAAAATACAATGAGACTAATAATACTCTTGTGCTGATTGTTTCCTTTCTTGAAATAAATGATTAAGTTTTTCAGGGAGCTGTAGGTGGTTTTAATGAAGATGAGGGTATTACACTGAAGTGGAAGCAAGACTGTGAAGTGGTTCTGATTGCAAACAGGTATGCAAAAGTAAAGCCTCTGGAGGAACTGAAAAATAAAAAATAGAGTGGAAAATGCGAGTGCAGGTGAAAATTCCTCAATGCTTTTAGGACTCCAATAGGAAAACAAACAAAACTTTAAAGAGCATAGAACAGCTCTGTACGTGATGAATCAAAAGGGGGATGATCTGCATTAAACTACTTAATGCGTGCAGTTGAACTCTTCATTCACTTTGAACCTGTAATATGAGCACTTTGAATGCAAGCAGAGAAAGGGGCTGGGAATCAGTTTGCATGTGATTTTTTTTCTGACTTAGTGCTGACCTGGGCAAGCCCTTCCTCTTAATGTACCTACTCCTCACTCTGCACTTAGAGAATGTGGGAAATTTGACAGTAGACCACTTGGGATGTGTGTGCAGGCTTCAGTCTCCTCAGGAAGGCAACAGGCATGGACAGCTACTGAGTAAGTCATTCAGTGGGCAACACTGATGACAAATAATAATTCTCTGCCTCAGTCATAAGGAGTACCAGAGCCTTGAACACGACAGGGCCCTGCTTTCAGCAGGAGAGACAGGAGATGGTTTTGAACAGAGAAGAGGAGTTAAGCAAGAGTTCTCCTAGATTTTTAAAGTACATTAGACTGGTAAGTAAGTTAGGCCTGTGAGTAACAGTTGTGCTTATAGTAAATTCCATAGAATCTTTTGTTAAAGTGTCTAAATTAGGCTATTGATTAAGTGCTGCTAATCTTAATAGCTGTTAAAACTTCAGACCTAAATCACTGTTCCAGTCCGGGGCCAAGTTTGACAAAGGGGGTCCACTCTGAACCTTGTGATTCAACGGGAGGGTTTACTTTATTCTTTTTTATCCTTACTCTTTCCTATCTTTGCCCTTTTTCCATCCCCAGCCTCCACACAGACGATTTTTTTTTTTGTTGATTTTAGTTTTAAATTGATTGATTTTTGATTTTAGTTTGTTTTCTCTCTGTGTGCTTTAATCATCTAGTATGTAGTTGAGTGAAGCTTGCCAATGAACTTTCTGTGCTTTCACTTTTATATTAAACCTGCTTTTGTCAATACCTTTGCCCATGACTCTCCAGCAACCTTAGACACTTGTTCACAGCAATAGGGTCAGCTTCTAAGAAGAAAATTACCTCTATCTCAGCTGAAATCAGGACAAACGTCTAAGTGTTTCTCAAAGTGTGAATTAAGTACAATAATTATGTTCAAACCCCACCAAAGCTCAATTTGGAGAGGAGAGTAAGTATTACTTGTTATGCGCCCCCAAGGAAATACTGTCTCCCCACAGATGAGCTGGATCTTTTTCTCAGATGTAGGAATGTGGTACTTTCCAAGTGAACCATGCATTTCTTTTTCCTGTTTGTGTTCCATACCACTTCTGAGGCCCCAGAGATGGTGTTAACACTTCCAAATTCAGTTTTTAAATAGCACACTGTTGACCCTAATCTTCCAGCTCATTAATAAAATGCTAGAAGATATCTGAACTACAATCTGGTTCTTTTGGGAAATATTACTGCTTAACTTAATACACTGCTGTTTAACACTGCCCTTTTGTATGCTGAATCCCTTCATGTTGCTGAAATTCATGCAACAGTGTTGACAACTAAGATGATCTGAGTTAACACTCTTGTGTAAGATAATTAGAGGGTTTGTCTCCAAAACCAGGAAGAAGCTTCATCCCTGAAGTCTACCTGTAGAGAGAATACATCAGAACTTAGTACAGCCAACAGCTGATAGCAATTCAAGTAGTAGCTATATAGCTGTTACACAGTTGTATCTAAGTCTGTTTCCAAAACAGAGATCAGAATGGTTCTTTAAAATTTCTGTGTGTGGAAGTCATCAGAAAAAATCTGTCCGACTTTGAGCTTGGGGTTGGAGCTTTTGCAGTTAGGCCTCTGATACTCTGTCTTCACTATTAATGCCTGCGGTGGTCTCTGACTCTTCCCCAGTGAGTCTCTGAATCCCGTGTAAGTAATCGATACAAGCCTGTTAAGTGTTCATGTATCTTTCACCAACCTATTACAGTATCTCCTGTACCCACCTCGATCGTGGAAATAGCCTTGGATCTTTTTTACTTGTTTGCATCCCCATGGAGCTTCAGAGTACAGAGCAGGTGAGAGATCATGCATAACCTGAGTCCTTCTCAAGTGTGATTGTTGGGCTAGCTTTTCCTGCCAGGGCACCAGCAGAAGCTGCTATCCAAAGCTCTGGTAGGAGTTTGTCATGCATTTGTTTACAGATACCAGTTAGTTTCTAACTTGGTACCCCAGAACAGTCTAGAACCATAACAACATTGCTGGTGATTTTTGGTTTGAGGCATGTGTAGATGTACTATGCAACTTGTCACCTGTCAGCAGTCACGTTGGTGTCTTTACCAATGCAGAGAAGGGTTGAGATCTGTTCATGAGGCTGAATTAGATATTCAGAGGAAAGAAAAGCAAGAAAATATGAATATTTTCTCTAATTTGAAGACTGATTTAAAGAAGCACAGGTGTAGAAAACTAATTAGAAGCCCCAGGGACGAACACTGTTTAGTATTCCCTCCATTGTCTTCAGGAATTACCCACATGGAGTCTGGAGGGAGAGCTTTTGCTTCTGAAGGAGCGTGGTACACCAGGACAGAACAGGGCTTGAAAGTAGAGCAGCACAACAAGCCCCCCTCGGGTCTTTCAGAGCTTGTGTAGTTGTGGCTTGCTAAATGAAGCCATTAAAAGAAGATTTGATCTCTAGCCCCCAGGAAGAAGAAGAAACTATCTAGTTCCAGGTGACCAGTAATGCATCTAGCTGAGTGATCCTGTGGTTCTGTCCTAGCCCTGAGCCATAACCTCTTAGCTGGCCTGCTGCTCCAGCAGCTGTGTGGCACGTGGTGGTCCCTGCTCCTTTCCTTCCAGACTCTTCAAATAAGGGATTTATGTCTTTGCCTTCCCTAGCAGTCAAGCACTGAGGACATTTGCTGTCTTTGTGTTATTTTTCCAAAGGTTATTTGGATGTGATACGAGGACCAGGAAGGAGAGCAGAAGCCAGCTTTACCCTTCACTTGACCATGGGGTGAGGTGATGTATAAATACATTGGCTCTTTTTTATCTGCCTGTATTCAGCAGATGGTTGGGGCTATGAGGAAGGACAGGATGAAAAGTGTAGGATATTACACAGTTTTCCCTGTTGAGCAGAATAAGAGGAGGGAGACCTTGTTGATGAGTCTCTAGTATAGGCACCTCTCACATGTTGCTTCCTGGGACTAAGGGGAGAACTGGAGATGTTGACTGGATTAATGGGCCAGGGACTGACATGCTACTTGTTAGTTTGTGCTAGAGAATCTCTTGCTGTTTCTTTTTTTTCTGCTTTTATTTGTGTCAGCTGAAATAACATACTATTCCAGAGTCTTAATTTCACCGTGCACAGGGACCTAGAAACTCTGCTTCCCATTTAAGTGCCATAAGATTTTCATTATCATGGATCACCAAGTATCCCAAATGTACAGGACATTAGCCAGTATCTCCTCCACTCTGGCTTCCTCATACTTTATTTAGTGTTAAGCCAAGAATTTGCTACCAAAGGGCTTATGTTTATTTCTGTTGAACTTTAAAAGCTTTTTTGTTCTTGTTGTGATCCTCAAAAAGGCAGCTGTGCTTGCCTGCTGCTGCACCTGCATTATTACCATTAATAATAAATATATGACATTTAAACAGGGGCTTTTCATGTGCAAAGTGCTTCATAAACAATTTCAAACTCCCCCAGAAAACCTGTGTTAAAAGGGTATAAATGTTGCATGGTTGGGCACTTGAAAGTTGGGAAGTGCTAATGTGAACCCTGCCACCATGGTCCTGTGCTGTGTGCATAATTATTATTTATTAATTATTGGCTTTATTCAAGTATTAATTATTGACTTTATCCAAGTCCCTAGAAGTTCCTATTAAGAAGAGGATTCCATTGAGCTGGAAATTCAGGAGCGGAAGCAGGGACACGTGGCCTAGGGAGAGTACGAGGACACAGTTCAGATGTGTAGGGGTGGGATCAGCAAAGCTAAGACACAGATGGAATGGAACCTGGCAAGGGATGTGAAGAATAACAAGAAGAGTTTCTATATGTAAATAGGTCAGAAAAGAAAGGCCAAGGAAAACGTACCTCCTGAAAAATGAGAAGGGAAAACAAGCGACAAAGGACAGGGAGAAGGCTGAGGGCTCAAGGAGTTCTTCGCCTCAGTCTGCCCTAGCAGTCAGGCTTCCCATGTCTCTCAAGTCCCTCAACCTCCAGGTGGAGGTTGGGGTGTGAAGCCCTTCCCACTGAAAGCAAAGAGCAGGTTCGAGACCACTTGATGAAACTGGTCTATGAAACAGGTCTATAGAGCTGGACAACGTATATCCAGGGTCCTGAGGGAACTGGCTGATGCTGCTGCCAAGACATTCCACAACAGATCTGAAAAGTCATGGCAGTCAGGCAAAGTACCCAGTGATGGGATAAAGGGAAAAATAACTGTTATTTTTATAAAGGGGAAAAGGGAAGATCCAGGGAACTACAGACCAGTGAGCCTCACCTCTGTGCCTGGGAAGACCACGGAGCAGATCCTCATGGAAGTGATGTTAAGGCACGTGCAAGACAGGGGCATGATCTGAGACAGCCAGCAGGGCTTTACTAAGGGCAAATTGTGCCTGACCAATCTGGTGACTTTCTGTGATGGAGTGGCAGTAATGGTTGACAAGAGAAGAGGTAGAGGTGTCACCTACCTAGATTTCTCTAAGGCCTTTGACACAGTCCCACGTGACATCCTTATGTCCAAATAGGAGATACAAGGATTTGATGGATTGACTACTCAGTGAATAAGGATTTGGTTGCATGGATGCAGGCAGAGACTTGTGGTCAATGGCTCTGTATCCAGGTGGAAGCTGGTGACAAGTGGTGGCCCTCAGGGCTCTGTCTTAGGACTGGTGCTCTCCAATGACTTCATCAATGACACAGACAGTGGGACCAAGCACACCCTCAGTAAGTGTGCAGATGACACAAAGCTGAGCACTGCAGCTGACACAACAGAAGGAAGGGATGTTATCCAGAGGGACCTGGACAGACTTGGGAAGTGGGTCCATGACAACCTCGTGAGGGTCAACATGTCCAAGTCCAGGTGCTGCATCAGAGTCAGGGCAATACCAGACATAACTACAGTCTGGGAAATGAACTCATTGAGACCAGTCCTGCAGAGAAGGACTTGGATGATGCTGTGGATGAAAAGCTAGACATGATACAGGAATGTGCCCTCATAGCCCAGAATGCTGGACAGCCAGCATCCTGGGCTGCATGAAAAGCAGCATGGCCAGCAGGCTGAGGAAGGTGATTCTGTCCCTCTACTCTGCCCTCATGAGACCTCACCTGGAGTACTGCATCCAGGTCTGTGGTCCTCAGCATAGAAAAGACATGGAACTGTTGGAGGAGGTCCAGAGGAGTGCCATGAAGATGATCAGAGGGATGGAACACCTCTCCTATGTAGACAGGCTGAGAGAGTGGTTTGTTCAGCCCGGAGAAAGTAAGACTCCAGGGGAACCTCATTGTGGCCTTTTAGTATCTAAATGGAGGTAATAAAATATAGGGGGACTTTTCACAAGGGCATGTAGTGACAGGACAAGGGGCAAAGGTTTTAAATAGAAAGAGGAGAGGTTTAGATTAAATGTTAGGAAGAAATTCTTTACTGTGGGGGTGGTGAGACACAGGAACAGGTTGCCCAGAGAAGCTGTGAATGCCCCATCCCTGGAAGACCAGGTTGGATGGAGCCCCGACCAACCCCATCTGGTGGGTTGCAATCCTGCCCATGTTGCAGGAATGGGAAATGATCTGTAAGGTCTCCAAGACATTGTGTGAATCTATTGATTCTATCTTTAAAAATTAGTTCCTCTTTTGAAAAGGAACAGGATGGGAGAGGGATTGTAGGATGAGGGAGAATATCTACCAAGTGATTGTGTGAGTAGACCAGGAACAGAAAGTCTGTAGGTGAAGCTGAAAGCCCTACAGGGTGTCTATTTCCTTTGTATGTGATCATACTGTTGGTTGTTCCAAAAGAAAGACAGGTACTTTCTG
Organism: Corapipo altera; assembly: GCF_003945725.1. Classification (NCBI taxonomy): domain Eukaryota; kingdom Metazoa; phylum Chordata; class Aves; order Passeriformes; family Pipridae; genus Corapipo; species Corapipo altera. The sequence goes on along the minus strand of NW_020884909.1, from coordinate 844,401 downwards.
CAACATTTGGTCCCCACAATACAGTACAATTTCATCCTTGTGAAAATGTTTTACCAAACTGATGACACATTTTAGCTGAGTACTGTGCCCTTGACCTCAGCTGAACAATGAGGTCCTCTGATTAACTCACTGAACCAGGGAAACTGCTGAATCTCTGGGTTACAGAATTTGCTGTTAGGAGTCTAATCTTTCAGCAGAAGAAAGACAACCATGATTTTATATCTTTCCCCCCCCACACTAAAATAATGATTTCTGACTAGAGAGGATGCAGCACATTATATACCCTGGACTAGTAACCTGGGAAAGGGAGAGGTTAGTTGTGGCTGCCTGGCTTCACTACCTTCCTCTCTACCTCCATTTTCCCTTTTTATTCTCAATGGTACCTAAGTTGTAGGTGGCAGACCCTGCTGTAGACCATATTGATTTGGGCTTAGGTTTGCAGTGATTAGACGTGATAAAAGCTGCTCTACATCTCCCACGGAGTACAGGTACAGAGGGTTTACTGCAGCCAGCAAAACACTGTTTAATAACTGTCCTTTGCTTGACAGAGGCTGTGCAGTCAACAGAGCTTGTGCATAGCTAAGTTTGTAGGTAATTTAATTATTTTTAAGGCCCTGTGTGTGAGGATAACAATCTTATGCAAAGCTTGAGACAATCAACATAGGTGTTGGTTGTGTCCTCCACCAGTACAGGGGTTCTGCAAAGCTGGACACTTGGTACTAAGCCACAGAAGCTGCACTTTCAATGGTACAGCTGTGGGCCTTCTTCTGCCCTTAATGTCTTTGTTTGTTCTATCTTCGAGGAAGACAGAGCCAACATTGTAAGAAACAAAAGCAGAGAAGATGTCCAGACCAGCTCACCTGGTTTTCTCTCCCATTTTCCTTCTGCAAAAGGAGTTCCCAAATTTAGTATCAAACAAAAGGCTTGCAAACAGAGAGGGTTAATAGAGCTCTGAACATCTAGTAGCAACGGAGAATGTAGTAGCCTTTACACTTCCAATGATTCAGATGCTCTTTTTAATGTGCTTCTTTTTAATATCATATTAATATTTAATTATAATTAAATGTGCTACATTAGATATAATTTAGTACATTATTTATATATAGATGAATATTTTACACCAGGCTTTCTAGAGGAAAAAGACCATCAAATAATGTATGGAGATGTGCAGAAAAATGAAAATTTTGAACTTTTCAGCTGATTTCAGCCAAGTTTGTAAGAGGACAGAGCTTTCAAAGACAGATTACTTTAAACTTTTAATAAAATATCTCTCTCAGTTAGATGAAAGCAAGAGACTCAAATCTGAGTTACTACCAATAGAAAAAATAATATTTACTCTCAGCCCACTGGACACCAGAAATCCACTCAAGAAAGTTATCATCCCCTTCCCATCTTTTCCCAGCCATGGAACAAACTTGTTCACGTTGGAAACCTTGAGTCACACAGCAGCATCAGTGTGGTGAATGTAATTTCCCTGGAATTGATTCAGGTCTTGCATATCTTTCAAGCTCAATTCTTTGGGTGTTATTTGTGCCTACCCTTAATTTTGCCAGTTGTCTCTTGGACTTCTGAAGCTTCTTTGGGTAATTCTTGTTCTCTCCATCCTAAGTGGAATATCTGGCAGCTGCTCAATGCTTCATTGAGATCCAGACAAGGGAACACTAATGCATTTCCTTTGTCTAGAAAATAAATGATTAAGGAAAGACGTTAGTTCAGTTAGTCATAAAGTATCTGTGATAAAAACACAAATTGTTCATTGCTCCTTCTTCCCCTTTAGAAGTGCTCCTATCTTTGCTCTAAGGCATATCTACTGTTGGCTTGACTATGGACCAGAAGACAGACTGGGTATTTTCCTTTTCCTTTATGCAGTGTTGCTATTCTTCAGTCTTTCAGTAGAGCTCCTGATTTGATATGTTTATGTAGAAGATACTTTTAGAAATCTGGAGAAGAGGTAGCAGGGTTTCTATCTGTTGTCAGAAAAAACACTTAAAAACTCCATAAAAACACTGCACCTGGAAGGTGACGGTTCTGTTAGTTGTTCTTTCAAACATTGGCTGCAGAGACTTACAGAAAGAAACAGAAATATGGAAAGATTGTTCCTTCAAGATGCCTTTCCAATTTGTGCCCGAAGTCTCCACTCTGGAGATGTTTCTTTCTTAGGGAATTTTTGGTAGTTACAGGAAATGACAGCCAGCCAGCCAGCCACTGATTGATTTCTGCACCATGGTTTTCCTGTCTGACCTCATCCCAGAGTTGCTGATATGTTCATCTGCACCTGAAGCTCTCCTCTACACTGTGCAGATTTGCTTAATTTCCCTTTATTATCATTATCCTCTATTAATAGAACTCATTAGCATGTCTATTAGTGCTGTATTTCTGCATCAGCCCTTTTCAGCTGTTTCCATTCTTACAATTATTGAAAAATACAAGCAGGCTAGAGAACAGCCAAAATCCCTTTTTCCACTTCCTTTCTCAACCCTGAAAGCAGCCATACCATTGCTTCTGAATGCAGCAGAATAGATGAGTCATTACTGCCAGATATAGGTAATGTCTTCTCAGATATAGATGACTTCATTCTCAGAGAGCTCTTTGGTGTCCCCAGTTAAATCAGATGCCTTCCAGTGCCATAGATGTTAATGCAAACTACCAACTACCAGTCTCAGTGGCACTCTGTTTTTTGTCGATGCTAATAAGCAAACAGTTTCCTTTACAAAATGTTAATTTTAGCAAGACAGTATTCTACTGGTTATTTCTCTCAGTCCCAGTCCTTTCCCTTCTCTGTCACATTGACTTATCAGACAAACTGCTTCTCTCAGATTTTCCAGAGAAGCTTGGATATTTGTAACTTAACAATGCCTATCAAAAATGATAGCACTTTAGGAAACCTGAATGAGGGTCCCATGATGCCCATTTGGACTCAGTGATCTTAAGGCTCTTTTCCAACCTAAAAGATTCTATGATTCCATGTTTTTTTGTTATGAGACAGTGTCTCAAACTCAGTTCTTCATGATAAATAAGCTCAATGGATGTCAGCAGTTCAGTTGCCAAGCATCTATTTGCAAAAACCAAGGTGTAGTCAGCTATTGGAAATAAGATGTGGAAGTGTATTTTATATATATTTAAATAGGTGAGTATTTCTCAGATCTTCTGCAAGGATATTCTATTTTAAATCTGTTCTTAAATTGTTTCTCAGACATTTAAAAAATACTGAACCATATTTTAATGAATGGCTAATATGTAATCTGTATAAAACATAATAGTATTTTAACCACCTGTGAGTCATTACTTCAATACAACAACAGCCAAGCAAGTCCTGAAATCAACATTGTTTGACTAGGATGTGACTGAATTGTGGAAGGAGCTCTGAAGAAGGCTTGAAATCTGAGCATGGCTGATCTGGCACTGGAGATGAGGCAGGTCTTCCTCATAAAAATAGATTTACTGCAGTGTTTCCAGCTTAGTCTCTTACCTTTTAATGTTTTACTGCATAATAGCAGTTCAAGATAGGGAACATTCACTCACATTTTGATCTGATCTACTTTGCCTGGGAAGCCATACGTGACTGGTAGAAGAATAAAAGAAGTGCTGTGTTGTGCTGTGCTCTTGGTAAACAGCTTTCCTGCTGTTTCTCCCTCTCTGCATTGACAGTTCAGGACCACAGAAACAGAGTGGCTTTGCCCTTGCTTTGGCATGGAGCCAGATGTTTTCAGGTGGGACCTAACAATCACAGGAAAAGCTTTAGTTTGTGCTGTAGTCAAGGTACCAAACACTGATAAAAGCTGTTCATAGCTAAGTTTTCTTTCCCGAACCCTTGATTGCAGAGTTTCACTCTCATACTTCTGAGGGAATATTGTAAGTGCTCAAAATGCTTCTCAGTATTGGCCTTTCTGGGTGAATTGGCTTAGACTCTTTCCTGTATGTCTCTTGGGCAGAGACATGTCAGAACAGAGTTGGGGTAAAATGAGGCTGCATTTGTTGATGGAAGCTGAGTTGATTTGCTTTGTAGTGCAGAGGGGTGCCAGGCTTCTCTCCCCACTCTCAGAAGAGTCAAGGGCAAACAGAATCCATCAGGTAAAGTGAGTAGTTTTGTGTGAGCTTGTACATACCAGAGGCTTGAGCTGCCCTCTACTTGGAGGCCATTTTTTCAGAGATCATGAATCACAGAATCATGAAGGCTGGAAAAGACCTCTGTGAACACCGATGCTAGACTTAAAGCTGGGATGACCCCTAGAAGGAATAGGAATGATGGGTGCACACAATTCAGTTTTCAGCACATGGTCGTTGTATCTGCACTGTTGTCCTGTGATACAATCAGAGCCTTATTTTAGTATTTTACTGTCACGTGGAGACACATTTCAAGAACTTGTGTAGTGCCTCTATAGATAAAGAGACTCAACTAGTGTTAGGACTAGCAAGACAGAGAGGAGAGAAGACCTTGCCAAAGGTGTTGCTTTGGCTGCATGGTGAGGGGATATATACTCTGACTTCTGTATCTCTAGTCAAGAGCAAATCTCCTTTCTGTATGCATCTTTGTTGGACCAACTATATCACTTCCCTACTCTGTTTCACCTCTGCCTTGACTTTTTCCTGGTGAGTACTGTTGGTTTAGGATTACAGCACAGATTGAAGACTGTGGAGCAAAGTCATCCAGAAAGTTTGAAGAATCTCATAATTGCATGTGGACTGTCCAGATGTGGGGGAGTGTTCTGGATCCTTGGAGCAAGCAACATTGCACTATGGTATTCTTTAATAAAGGAAAAAGTGAAATGTAATAGATACACATAGAGGAATATAATCTGTGCTGCTCTTTCTATAACTACTCAGGTCAGGGATGAATAGGTACCTTTTGACTGTAGGCACACAGTTGTAGCTTAGCCACAGAAACAGAGATATTATATCAGAGGAGATACAGAGGTTGGAGAGATGGTATATCAGGTTGAGTGCAAACATTAGATTGAGAAAAGGGATCTGCTGCAATATTTTTACCAGAGGAGACCAAGGACTGTCAATGTCAAGCAACATAGTATACTGCAGCAACTTTCTGGTGTTAGCGCTGTCCCACCTCTTCCTGTTTGTTTAAAGAGCACAGGTCTCTGCCTGGAGTGTCAGGATCTGTTCTTTTTTCCTTTCACTCCTGTTATTTGACTACCCCAGTGCTCTCAAAACTGCTCTCTTAGACTCAGCTCTTTCGTCTTACTGCCTGTAGGACAGTTGTTGGTTGTGCCTGCTGTGCATTTCCTGCTACTGTTCCAAGGGTTGCTGTGTCCTCTCTTCTATCCATAGCTGCTGCTTTATATCAGTGTACTGGGATAGGAAGAGACACATGGAACAGCCTGTGTAGAGAAACAGAACCAACCATGAAAGCTGGCATTGTGGTTGTGACCAGGCTGCATGTGTTGGAAGTGTTTCTTCTATGAACAAATGGCCAAATCACAAAGAATAAATTCTGACTTTTAGATAATCCCTGTCAATTTTTCCAAACAGACTGTTTCTAAACCAGCTTGGTACCTGTGTGTGGAACATATCAAAAAGACTCCTGGAAAAGCTGAAGCATGGCTGGGAGTTTTGTCTGTGGTTTTCAAAATCACACAAAGGGACATCTGAGGGACAAGTCATCACCACAGTGAAAATTTCTTCCTTTTCTTTGCTTTTGCACTGAAAATACTTTTGTGATGACAGCAGGTCTAAATTTTGAAGACAGTAACAATTCTTCCTGTGTCTTTCCCCCTATATTTTTTGAATTCCACTGTGTCTTTCCCCCTACATTTTTTGAATTCCACTGTCCTTATCCACTCCGATACGCATAACTCTTGCTCTAACACACATGTTGCCTGAAACTTTGTGCTGGTTTTGGCTGGGACAGAGTTAATATTCTTCACAGTGTCTAGTATGGGGCTGTGTTTTGCATATGTGTTAAAACCAGCATTGGTAACATAGAGGTGTTTTTGTTATTGCTGAGCTGAGCTTACACAGACCCAAGGCCTTTTCTGGTTTTTGTGCTGCCACACTGGTGAGGAAGCTGGGGGTGCATGGGATGCTGGGAGAGGACACAACTGGGACAGGTGACCCCAAATGACGACAGGGATGTTTCAGACCATATGACATCATGCTCAGTATACAAAGTGGGGGGAAGAAAGAGGAAGGGGAGGATGTTGGTGTGATGGCACTTGTCTTCCCAGTAAGCGTTACCCGTGATGGGGCCGTGCTCTGCTGGAGATGGCTGAACACCTGCCTGCACGTGGGAAGCAGTGAATTAATTCTTGTTTTGCCATGTGTGTGAGCATGGCTTTTGCTTTCCTGTTAAACTGTCTTTATCTCAACCCATGAGTTTTCTCACCTTTACTCTCCCACAGCCCACTGGTTGAGAGTGAGTGCTCAGCAGCTGGGGTTAAACCATGGCCGACATACAGGTATTTTTGTACTGATACAAGGCAGTATTTCAGCTTGAGTAATGATAAGTGGCAGGAACAACTTGTTCTGGTAGCTGTTTTCATGTTTGTTTTTTTTTCTCAGCGTACATTCTAGAAAATGGTACAATCAAAATAAGTAAACCTCTTTATGCCCTGGTGTAACAGGAGAGCCCTGCTGTGCATGTTGTTTTTATTTGCCCTGCAGGGTGTCTGTTATGACCCTTTCACCACTCTGCATTTGCAGCATAATGATAGAGCAAGAACAATCCAACAAAGCCTGGAAAGTTTAAAAATTAATGTTGGCATATAACTAAGAGATGAATGTTCAAGGGTACATCATTGCTGTTTATCGCAGTTTTGATCCATTCTTCTTGAATGCAGATACAAATATATGTATTTATACATATACATAGCCCACACATATTTTTATGGATTTAATATAGCTTGTTTGAAGCATCTCTTCCAATCAAACTCAACGCCAGTCTGGTAATGCTCTTCATCACTGGGTGAAGAGAGTAGGATGTGTAAGTAGTAAAGTTGGTACTTTATTGCTTTTCAAGAACCTGCTTTTGGCATGTGGCACTGTACTTGGAGAGCTGGACCCTACCATTACTTTCCCAGCTGTGAGTCACTTCATGCTTCTCTGCAGGCTGGAGTAAAGGAACCTATTCATGGTTCCAATAAATTGGCATTATTACAGGGGCCCTGCGCTGAGCAGCCAATCTGATAGTAAAGGACATTGTTGGCCCTTACACCCCACAGCCTCCATGGCACATGGGCATAGCATGCCACATCAGTAGTGCTGACTGTAAGAAAACAAGGATGGTCACCCCAGAATGGCTTTTTACTTCTGTTTCTAAGAACAGGTTTTGGTGAGGAAAAAAAACAGAAGAGTTTTTGCATGGTTACTTCAAGTGAAAAAAAAATCTCATGAGTGATGTGATTTTTATTGTCAGGTAAGGGACACTCTCTGCTGCTGGCTGTTCTTAGGCTTATATTTCTTTTTTATCTTTTATTTGCCATTTATCATTTCCACAGTGTCCTCCTCAGTGCTGCAGCAACAGTTTCAAAGGACCTTGAGCAAGTTTCTGCAGGACAAAACTAAAACCAGGAAAGTTTCATCTTTAGCATATCTGTGTTTAAATGCAAGTAAACAAATAACTGTAGATAGGAAGGCTGATATATAGGCCTTCATACACACACATACACATATATAGAGGGAGAAAAAATGACCTGATTATAGCAGAAGTTGTTGATATAACAGCATTTATGGAATTCGTCGGATGATTAAGGTACCTAGAGATAGCCAAATATATAGCCCTGGGTGTATTTATTTTCAAACATGACCTCTCACAACTGTTTGTTTGCCTGGTTTTATAACTGCTAGGATGCTGTCAATTGTGATAGAAGGTGACATTGCCCAGCCATGTGATGTGAGAACCAGGCAGGGCTGCCGGAATGGCTCTTTCTTTTTTTTTTTTTTCTTAATTTTCTCTACCAAAAACTCCTTTTGTTTTGACTTTGCCTTGATTTTTAGCTGTTATAAATACTGCTTTAGACCGTGGTGCATGTCACATAGCTGTGCAGACACTGGATTTCCTCAGGGAAATCATAGCATGATCTACTATAGTGGCAACCTGTGTTTGTCTTTTGTTTATTCTAGCCATGTCATCTCGAGCGATTTCTATCTGATCACCACTGCTATAGACAGAGCCTAAATACATATATATATATATACACACATATATATACACATATTATATATGTTATATGTATGTGTATACATATATTATATATATATATATAAATATATATATATTCACACACATATATATACATACATATACATATGTATACATATATATACACACATACACACTGGCAGAAGGAAGGCAACATCAGACAGATGCAAAAATATGGAATGAGGGGTGGAATAATTTTACCTCCATGAAAATCTCGTCCATAGATCATTTGTTCTACGTGGGAAGTCTGTGACATTGTCCAGACAAAATGATGCATCTGTCAGATTTGTCCACAAAAGTGGACTGTGTGCTTTATTTTCTGCCCAGATGGCAGCTTGGTTTATTAGCAAAAATCCACCACTGGCGCAACTTTGGTTCATGCTGCAGCATCACTATCTGTGATGCTATAAGATGTGACATAAAAGTTATGTAACAACAGTGCACACCACAAGTGGGACATGAGATGATGTAAATGTAATTCACAGAGATTTATAGAGTGATTCATGAACTAAGGCATGTCAGCACTTTCCTGTGTTTTATTGAAGGAAGAACTAAGTGAACAAATTGGTGCCCAAGTATGACTTTATTCCATGAGATGAAATTGAAAACCCTAGGTGGAAATTTTGATGATATCCTAATAAAATGACAGTACCAATTTAGAGAAGAATTCCTGTTGCCTTCTTTTGTTCCTACAGTACTTCAGCTGTGCTGTCTCAGTACTGCTTCGTATGTGTGACTGTGTAGCAAAAGGGATATGAAGGGTAATTCTATCAGCCTATAAACAGTGTGCCTCTTAAATAAGTTTATTCTCATTATACTTTTGATGGAGCTCAAAAAACTCCTATATTCTCTACTGGCAGTCAGAAAACTAACAGTGCAATGCCAAGTGCAGGGCAAAACAAAAGAGTCTAAGCTGTGGTTTCGAGGGATTTTTTTTTTTTTTTTTGGTCAGGTGGGTTGTTACCAACCTAGTGTGTGCAATCCCTTATGGAGATCCTAAATGTTTGCTCTCTTTTGGGGGAATTTCTGAAATTTATAAGAGAGTAGGAAGTTCTCACTTCTCTCCCTTCCCTTACCTCACTTCTGCACCCAGGGCTGATAACCTGCCACTGAGAATGTGAGCACTGTGGTCTGCGTTGAACTCTTGGCTTACTTGTTCTTCCCCAGTGTCAGCATATTTTCTTGTGGGGGAGACATCAGAGTCGCAGGAGGTCTAGAGAAAAATCCCCTTCCCTCTTCTGTGACAGTGACTCTTCATTGACTATTAAACTTCTTGCAATCTTACGTTTTCCTTGGAAGTTTCCTGGAGGTGTGGTGCAAAGTCACAAACCTTCTAAACCCTGAGGGATAGTAAGGAAACACTGGGACACGTATATAGCTGCACTAGTTGAGGGAGGTTCACACAGTTGGTAGGAAGCCCTTTGGCATTCTGGTATCACTGTTTTTGGCTTCCTCCTAGCAGAAACACAAATGATTAGTCGAAGAACATTTCACAGTGTGCTTTGGATTCATGTAGGCAGGACTTTTCTGAGCTAAACGTGGGAAGGAGGGAAGGAAGGTGGAGAAATTCAGCCATCTGCCAGCATTTTTAAAGACACATCGAGAAGGGACATTATTCTCAGGGCTTTTGGAACACTTTCCCTGACAGCACATTTCACAGAGGCGTCTTTCTGACAGGGCAACAGGGACTGCTATCTATTTAGTGACACATCTGGGCAAGCAGATTGTTCTGTGTAGAGTTGATGTTCACTGTAGGGCTGTGAGCAGTTCAAGGAAGTGCACTACTGGAAGGAAAAGAAGCTTGAAGCCATTCTTGTGGCTTGTGACTGTAACATTAAAGTGCATCTTCAGCTGGTGCTTACTCTCTCAGGGCATCCATTGCCATTGAAAAACGGTCTGAAAACCTATCAACAGGCATTCTAGCACATACATTGAAAGTAACTGACAAACTTTAAAAAGCCCAACTATTTCTCCTTGTGGATCATGCAGATAGCTAAGCAATTACTCCCTTGATATTGCAAAGCCCTCTCTCCACCTTTTTTTTTTTCCCTGGTTTTTTGTGTTTTTTGAAAAGCATGTGGAAGAAAAACGTAAAATGTGTGTTGATCTTTAGGAGTGAAGAATGTATTGATGACAGTGGGATTAGTATGTATTTCTCAATTGCTAAAAAAAAAAGGTGATGGAGCACACATTGTCTCTTGTAATTCATGGTACCTGGGCATGAAACAAAGACACTCTGAATTTCCTGTTGTCTGTTGTTATACGGAAAATATTGTTTATGGTCAAAAAGGAAGTATATCAAGATAGAAGTAAAACCAGAAATCTATTGTTAGTATAATTGAAATATTGAGAGACCATTTTAATCCAGCTCCAGTTGTTTCTAAAATGAAGTAATAGCAATGCAGTGAGAGTACTGCTGTGAAATGGTCATGCACAAGCGCAGGGACACACACTTTCTCCTTCATTTAATCCCTTTCCCTTGATTCTGTGCTCATCCTTTCACTGCTCCCCTGTCTCCTAGAGGTTTCACACTGGTGGAGGTCATGGGGGATGTTGCTGGGAGCTGTCAGTGTCCAGAGTCCTTTACCAAGAAGAACATGATGTTCATGTTGATGTTTGTTCATATTCTTCTTTGTCCTAGGACTACTTGGGACAATTTTTTTACATTTGCTGATTTACTGCTCTCTTTCTCCACTGATCTGCGGCTCCATTTTACATCCAAATTTACTACACCTGGTGCCATTTCAATATGTTATCCCTTTGTTCTCTTTGTTACCCCTAGACCCAGTTTGTCCAGCTCCACGTTCACACTGTAGCTGATCGTGGGCAAGCTGTTTGCTGCTGTGCTCCTCTATGCCATGTCCTGTGTCCCCACTTCTCAAAACCTCTGTTGTCCTGCCAGGGCAGCACTTTGTCATCATGTTGCTATTGTACGTCTCATTACACCTGGAGTAGCAGCTTGTCACTGCTGTCCATGCAAAACTATGTTGTATCTCACAAGCAGAAACAGAAATAAAACAGGTCAGGCACAGACACCTGCTCAGCTGGAGAAATTGCTGTCAGAGCTAAGAGAAGCAAAACAAATCTAGCAGGTCAAGGAAAGCTCAGAGAGGGCAAACCTGAGAGGTCTCAGTGCATAGGTCTTGCACATCGCTTACACAGCTTATGCTCTTATTTACTAGCAATGGCAATGTTGTGAAAGAGGGTTACACTGTTACACAGGAAGGAGAAAGATCAACAGTACTGGGTCAGCTTTGTACTGGAAATACCCTTGCTCTGATGGCACTGGGTGTGAGGTGCTAGAGAGCCTGGAGACAGGTTCAGGTCAAAATTCCATGTTAACCAGCATGTCCTGCTGTCCAGGCTCAACCAGAGGAGGAAGATAATTTTCTTACACTCCTCTTTGAAATGCCTGGCTGCTCCTGAAAGTAGATTGAGAAAATTTCTCTGTGAGAAGTTCTGCATGGAGAGAGGGGAACACAGGGGACCCGTGTTCTGCCCTTTGTGTCACCACAGGTTCCATGCACCCTTTGCTCAGTCACCTGCTCTGTCTGTGGTACACTGCCTGCACTGTATACACCTTTCAGCAGGCATTGGGAGAGTGGGGATGGCTGGGTCACCAGGGACTCACTGCAGCTAGTGGAGTCAGGCAAGTAAAAAGGAGGATGGACAGGCACCCTAGGAAAGTAGCATGCACACACAGGTAAGTATAAGAAGTCTTGTTCGTGCAGAACCGTATCCATCTGTCCTGGAGTACACGGACCTTCAAATGGCATTTCCAGCTTTTTGGAAATTCTCAATATTTTAATTTTACCCCTGTTCTTTACCACCAAGAAAATAATAAGGTTTGTTGAAAAATCCAAGTACTTCTGGACTGACAGTTCTCTGAAATGTTTCTGCCTTTCTTCTTAGATGGGATTGCCGCTGAACTCCTACAGCCTAGACACTGCAGAATTTTATATCTTTGATCTCCTCTTTCTTTTCTTCCCTTCCCTCATTGAAACGCCCTGTGAATAGGCTGTGTACAGCCCTGCAGAAGGCGTGGTCACATCCATAGAACTCTACACAGGATGGCCCAGCCTTGTTGCAACATGAGAGACATTGTTCCACTGAAGAGCAAGGTTCAGGGAGAAGAGTGGTAGTAGAAAGTGCTGGAAGGTCTGTATATATGACATCAAATTATCTGTACATGCAGATAGGCAGCCCTGACCTACACTAAGAAGACAGAAACACGAAAAATGGCTGAAATGAGAAACACCAAAAAGGAGAGTACTAGTTTAAAGGAGCTGCTGGCAAAAGATGGGTGTTAAGACAACCATATCATAAGGATCAAGCAAGGGTACAGAAAACCCAGGGCCTCCAGGGAATGAGCCAGCTTGGTCTACTGCTTATTTGAAAAGGGATTAAGATGTTAAAAAGAAGAACTTGTTAAAAAGAGGAAGAGGGTAAAGGGGGTATAAAGAGAAGCAAATCATGCAGGTTAGGCTAATCACAGAAGCTGCTGAGTCGGATAACTTCCACCTGGTAAAGGATGACATGGTCATGTCCCCCATGATATCCCACTGGGCCATGCCATGCTTGAGAGAGAATAGTGTGCAGACCTCCCAGGGGAGACAGGCAAATCCCTCTCAGGGCATTGCAAGGGATAAATGACTGAGGCAGGCTGTTTGAGGCTGTCTGCTTCTCCCCCACCTCCAAGGGGGTGACCTCCATCCATGATCAGTACTGGGTAAAGCAATGAAGAGCAGGATAGAAAAGCTTACCAAAAAAAGGGAAAAGAGCCAGGAAGGAGCCTGCTGGTGTTCCCTTTTGCTGCATAACCAGAGCCTCCCTAGCAGGACAACTGCTGCTGTGGGGGGTCAAGACCTGGATGGCCAGATGCCCTGATGAAAGTGCCATGTAGCCTGGCACCATGGACGTGCTATACCCCTTTCCCTGATTCGAGTGCTGTGGGGCCTGAACTCTTCTAGCATGTCACCCACTGCTGCAGCACCAGTGAGAGGGGGCAGCTCAAGACTGCCAGATGCCCCAAGACCCCACAGCACATGGAGAGCATGGCCACAGAGCTGGACAACTGCTGTCCCATCTGCCTGCAGAGCTGGGAGGAGGCCAGATACACGTTGCCAGGCCTCCACCATTTCTGCTATGTGTGCATCCTGTGGTGGGCTGAGATGAAGCCTGAGTGCCTCCTCTGCAAGAGGAGGCTGACCTCCACCCTGCACTCAGTGCAGTGGGATGACAACTTTGACATCTTCAGATCACTTGTGGAATCATCATACATTTTCTGCCGAGAAGAGAAAGATTTTGGCCACTTAGTCACTCACAGATGTCATCAACCTACACTGTCCCGGCCATCAGCTGCAGGATTGGTGCCAGGGGATCCAGTGTGAAACTTTGACCCTTATGTCTGTACAACCCCTTTAACATTTGTTCCCAGCTTTTCTCTGGACCCAGCTGTCCTGGCTCTGCAGAAAGCTGAGGTGGCTCTCTGGTGCCAATTGTTCAGACGGTCATGGTGAAGCACACCATCACATCCATGTTGTACCCCTTTGGGCTGGACAAAATTCTGCTGGGTCAGCTGCAGGGATTTCCCTCTGAAGCCACACAGCAATGTTCCTGCACCAGCTCACTGCACACGGTGGGCCAGTGGGACACTCGTGCTGCTGTGCCGCGGTCCGAGCGGGGGAGGGGAATGGGGCCGCGACACGGCACGGATCCCAGACACAAAGGTGGGGTGCAGGTAGAATCTTTAATCCAGCGTGCACACGGGGTTTTTATCCGGAGGGAAAGGGCCAGAACATAGGGTGGAGCAGGAGACAGACAGACGGGGGGACAAACCAGGATTGAGCTGTGGGCAAAAGGGGGGGGGGAGCGCAGGAGGGACCAGGGGAGGAAAGGGCGAATGGGGGCTGTCTCCTCCCGCAGCTTCTCCAGCCAGTCGGCAGAGAAGGCAGAGGTGCAGGGACGTGAGCAGGCCGGGACATGCCCGGAAGATACAAATTCGGGGGAAACACACAATGTGTGAAGTCCATTCAATCGCTGTACATATTTTTCCATTTCCAGAATCGTTCCCATTCCGATTCCTGGTCCTCGACACTGCTGGGGGGTGGGAAGGCAGCCCTCAGCCCTGCAGACTCCCAAAGCAGTTTTTCTGCCCCCAGCCCAACCCTCTCCAGCAGCCCTGCTGGATGCAACAGGGTGGAGCTCCCTATCATCACAGCTGCTGCCCTTGTGAGTCCTGTTAGTCCACCCCAATCCCTCTTGTGGGCAACAAGAAGGGCCACAGGAGGACCCAGAAGTTTCCGTACCAGGGCCCTCCACTCTCAACCAGGTCAGAGGAAACTCCTTTGTCCCGAAAACCAGCTACTGGGGGGACCAGTGTGGATGAAGGGTAGAGTACCACTGACTAGAGTGGGACCACAGGTCACAGCCTGCTGCCAGCTGCTGAAGGGGGGGAGTGTTTTTACCTTTCCCACAATTGTGCATGTGTGTGTGTTTGTGTGTCTGTGTGTTCGTGTGGTGCAATTAATTGACAATCTTCAAGCTCAACCAGCTGGCAAACAGAGAGACTTCAGTGCTGGGCTGGTGTCTGGGGGGGACCTATGATTGTAGGGTGCCTGTGGGACAGGTCAGCTCATGAGGAGGAGGGGACTTAGTTGTCTGTGCCCCCGTTTATGTGAGTCCTGTTATGTGGGTGCTGTGAAGGCAGCGCTTTGTCTGTGATTCTATGTGTGAGCACCCATGTGAGTGTCCTCTGCGTGTGTCTCTGGGATGAGTGCTCAGCTTTGACACTGGCTGAACCTGAAAATGGGAAAGCAGCAGCCACATTCCTCAGCCTGGGCAAGGGCCCAGGGCTGCAGGGTCCTGAGCGGGGCTCCAATAGATGCCCCCAACAGAGACAGGCAGCCTGTTTTCTTTTGGCTGCACACTATCTCCAAAGGAGACCAAACAAGGAAGTCTTTCTGTGGTTAGTTGTGAACTACTCAGAGAAGATATCTCCCAGTTTCTGCCTGAGAAGTAACAGCCTGTCAGCTCCTGTGTCTGCCCTCTGCTCCTTTTCTCTTTAGCAACTGGCTCTCCATCAGCTGAGCCCTGAGAAATTCAAAAGATTCCAAGTTGTAAAGACAGAGGATCAGACTGTATCTTAAAATGAAGTATTTTTAAATGAATTTACTCCTTTAATCAAAGCAGGTGATTTCAGGGCCTCTTCCTGATGGTTAGCCAATGCCTTTATCATCAGAACTTCATCTCTGTCCATGGATGGGATTAACTGTAGGTCAATCTAGAGCAGTGACAGACTGAAAACAATGTACTCAGAGATGCAGAGAGCCTAAATTTACCTGTTTTTCTGTAAGTACTTCAGGGTAAGAAAATGACTGCTGGCCTCCCCCTGGCTGGTGTGAGAGAATGAGCATGGCTACATGCTCAAAGGGCAGAAGAGTCACAGTCACTCCTGTCTGCTGCTCCCTCTTTCCTTTCTCTGTACAGCAAAGTGATACCATGTGGCCAGTTTGGTGAAAGTAATTCAGTTATGTGTTGGTTTATGTTGATTGAGGCAGGCTTTGCACAAACATCAGAAATCTGGAAATTTGGAAAGCAGTTTTCAGGCCACGGAGGGCCAGGAACAGTTCAACAGGGTTTGACAACATGCAGAAATTTTCTGGGTCTGAGAATGGTGTCATCTCCCTGAAACATCTGCTTTGAAGTGCTTCTCCTCCACAGTTTTATTTTGATTAGCCCTTTCACTGTGTCAGCTTTATTCTATTTTTGTTTCATAAAGTACAACTCAGAGCTTAAATAATTTGTCAGATTAAGAGAAGCAGAGTATTTCTATCTCTCAAAACAGGAATGAAAGTAAGGAAAAGAAGTGTCATCAGTTTTAAATTGGGCTATACAAGGTTGTGGATTTCATGAGGGCTTCTGCTTAATTAAAGTATTTTTAAAGTTGTATCATGCTTCTGGTATTCTGTTTGGCCCCTATGCTGTAGAAGGGTAAATAAAAACACAATGCTTTTTCATGCCTTCCTGTCCTAAATGTCAGTGTGAATAGGCTTAAATGTGTTCTTATATCTCTACGGGCACTTTATTTCCAGGCCATTTGAGAGGGTAGTTACTCAAATTTGTCTGCTGTCAGACAGAGCAGAGGGGAGGAGCTGAGTGTTACTTGTGCAGTGTCATAAAGAAGTGCAGCACTCGCTCATATTCATAATCAACACATAAACAGCCACACATACTCTGTCTGGCTCCTCTCAATCTGTGTTAGCTTCCTTGTTTACATGCATCCAGTGATCACTTAGCTGCTGTTAAGGAACGGGAAAGGTTTCAAGGTGACACTGTGGTGATTCCCATGCATGCTCCCTCCCAGACACTGCATTCCTGTTCCAGCACAAATATCTCTTTCTTTGCAATAAACCAGTGCTGACATCAAGCACATCAAGACATTACTCTCTGAAGTTTTTACGCTTCAAGTCTGAAGGTGATTTATTAAACAATAAATCATCGAGCAGTAAAGATAGAAATTCAAAAGCTGTCTTTTCCTAGTACATCTTTAAACCAACCAAAAACTCTTCCCAAGCAATTTCCCCAAAGTTAGGGCAGATCCAGAGCTTTGCAAGTATTGTGAGCATGGAAGCTGACTTTTGCAAAACCAAGATGGATTATGCTTAAAGCAAGATCTGTGATCCTGGATGAGATTCCCTCTCTTTTCAGTGGCCATTAATCTACCCTTTCCAGCTGGATTATTGCTCTCCTCTGCCTGCTGCATTTCATTAATTGAAGGGTAATGCAATCTGTAGCAGGTGCTTCCAAGTACTTTTTCAACACACTGACTCAGGGGGTATCTTTCAATGTCAAATCTGCAGGTAGTCATACAGAAATCTGGCTGGGCTGCAGAGCTCTATCATGGAAGCAAAGTCACTGAAGCTTTCATAAGTGTTGTAGTGTTCTCATTTTTGGGCACACACAAAAAGATTATGCAATAACCCTAGCAAGACCGGGCACCTGTTAGTGAGTTATCCTTTGTGCTCAAAATCAAGGATTGGAGTAATCCCAGGAAAAACTATGGATCTGCTAGAATGGATCTGCAAATTGCCATTTTTTTATGTATACACACATATATTTCTTTTTCCTGTTTATCTGTTTCAATTACTCATTTAGCAAATGTGAGTGAAATTCCTGCAGACAAAATCGTGTTTCACAGAATGTGCTGAGTTGGAAGGGAATGTTGCAGGATTTTGGAATAATAAGCCTCCTGCTTGTACACAAACTGGAGACAACCAATAGCATCTGTTGATGCAGCCTGAGAGCTTCTCATCACTAGGGGTGAAACGTCTCTCTTGTGCTCTGCCACTGTGCATCAGGGAAGAGCAGAGCCACCTGCTTCCATGTCTGAGTGCAGTCATGTCAAACAGGATGCTGGGCATGACATCTACAGTAACTGCAAACTAGCATTCCTACCTAGGGAAGGGGCTACCAGCTACTTACACCTCAAGCATATTTCCTTTGGTCCTTCTGCCAGCAGTGACTGTTCATGGCTGTATTCCTGTCTTCTGCTGAACTGGACCTCTTTGTCTGCCCATTTACCAAGTTGCCATTCAGCACTTCCTCACCTGTTTCTGGTGTATATGTGATGCCTGCAAGAAGAATGGGAGAATGAGGGACAATCCCTGTGTCAGTAATTCATTAGCAAAAGCATCTAGGTGGGTCAAAGCACTCCCTTTCTTGGTGCTGCAGTTCAGAGAGAGTGAGAGAGCCATGAACTGGCTCCCATAATCCCAGTGGCTGTTCTGCAACAATTCAGTCTGTCTTTAGAGCCTTTTCCCTGGAAGATCACTCCTGCACTCTATCTGAGATGAGGCTGGTGGAAAAAAAAACAGGGCAGAAAAGAACTGTGACAGCCACATTGCTGGTTTCCCAGCTTAAGCAACCTGGATCTTCAGTCTACTTCACTTAATTCTGAGTTTATGGATGAAAAGTCTGGTCTAAATGGCCCCTGTCTGGCAGCAGGGAAATGGTCAATATTTGTGTTGTTCTTTCAGTGTTACTCTTCTCTTAGCTTTCATTTTACCTTCCACACCTCTTTTGGTTGCATTTCTCTAATACCTATGTAAATAACATTCCCTTCCTCCAATTTCCTACTGCAAAGCCCTCAGCAATATTTGGTTGTTTCCTTTTCCATATTTCAGTCCCAGATCTCAAGGTTATGTAATTTCACTGTTTAAAGTAATGCATGCCGTATATTTACTGGCAGAACAGCTATGGATGCTGCTGTTATTTTTCAATTTGTGTAGAAGCATCCCCTCTGCCCTTCATAGTGCTGCAATTGTGGAGTTTTTTCCGGTGCCTTTTGTTCGCATGATTGAATCAAGCAAACAGAATGAAATCTTTTGTTGGGATGTCCACACTGTGTGGCACACTACCCACATAGCCATGGAAAATAGATGTCTAAAATGAATTCTGAGCATTTTGACCCTGGTGAAAAATGTAAAACCTTTTTTCTTCTCCGTTTTTCCTTTGTAGATTCTTTCCCTAGGGCTCAAGAAACAGCTCGTGCTAAACTTAGGTTTAAATTCACTTCTCACCCAACAAGAAAGAACAGTAGTCTCCACTGAAAATTACGTCAGAAATCTGAAATATGCAAGCACACATTCTTTCATTTTGCAGCTGTCCTTGTCCTTTGTCTGTTTCTCAGCAAACAGATGACTAAGAGTGGTTTTGGGGGGTTTTTTGGTGTGTGGGTTTTTTTCATTTGTTTGTTTTGTGTCTGAACTGCTTTTTACACATCTTGAGGAAAGGTTTTTTCTTTCCACTGTGCTGCCCTTTATGTCTGGAATCTTAGGTCTCTGGATACACAGACTATGAGTTACACAAATGCAACTATAAAAGATGACCAAGTTTTTCTGGATAGTCCATGCGTGGAGGGCGTAATGTTTAACATCAAATTTGCTTATTTGGAGAAAGGTGATATTATATTGGAACTTTGATTTAGAAAGTGATACAAAATATATTGAAATCAGAATAAAATGTAAGTTAATTAAAGTTAGCAAAATATAGTAGTTGCAATACACAGTTCTATCAAAACACTGATGTGATTCCAATTACCCTTCTCTAGAATATGCTCACCACCATGATGCTGAGTGTTCTCAGTCTCACCAAGAAGGCACACATAGGTTGAAGCCAGATTTAATCCATTACTCTCTTTGAAATTCTTTTCTTAGTTGTTAAGTTTATATCTTGGTAATGAAGATGTTTATCTAAAGCAAAGGCTGCTCTTGAGTCCCTTCCGTGTAGAGAAGATGTCAATTTTCTTTGCAACATCCATGGTCAATCACACTACATGTTTGGTCAGTCACAATCCCCTGCACTGTAGCTTCCCTTTCTGATGAGTTCTGCCCAGCCTCAATGCAGAGAAACCTCATTTTTGCAGTTCTCAGCTGTCCCGGTTGAAGTCTTGAAGTACCAAGTATGTACTGGTTTTTAGGTTTGATGCTGTGATTATCAGTTTTGAACCAGAATCCATGAAGTACCAAGAATATTTCTGTTTCTCATGGACAATTCTGCCCAGCCTTCAGTTTGTTGACTTTGGGTGGAAGTAACGATGCAAACAGAACTACTGTTTTGCTGAGAAGGGAGCTTGCAGGTAGGGTAAGAATTAGAACTCCTGTGTAATTATTGCCTTTTTTCAAGGACAGGAGGAGTATTTACCAAGCTGAAAAATGATAGGTCTTTTCAGATCTTTGTGCACATCTTACTCTCACCATCTTGGAGTTTCCCAGTTGGGTAGCAACGTTGAAAATGCTAGGGACATAGAATCAAAGTATATCCTGAATAGAAAGGGATCCACAGGGACAATTCTGTCCAACTCCTGGTCCTGCACAGGACCACCCCAAGAATAACTCCACTCCTGAGAGCTCTCAGTGACTGAGAGCGTTTTCCAAATGCTTCTTGAAAGCTGTCAGGCTTGGTGCCATGAGGAATTTTTTCCTGTGCCCAACCACTCTCTAGATGAAGAACCTTTTCCTAATATCCAGCCTAAACCTATTGGCACAGCTTCATGCTGTTCCCTTGGGTCCTGCCACTGGTCACCAGAGAGGAGAGATCAGTGCCTGTCCCTCTGCTTCCCCTCGTGAGGAAACTGTAGACTGGCATGAAGTCTCACCTCAGTTTCCTCTTCTTCAAGATGAACAAACCAAGTGACCTTGACCTCTCCTCATATGGCTTCCACTCTAGACCCTTCACCATCTTCCTGGCTGTCCTTTGGATGTCTCTAATAGCTTAATATCTTTCTTATATTCTGGTGCAATCCACTGATCAATCTTCTTTAACCAAGCAGCAAGGACACTCTGGAGGAGATCCAACAGTCCCGAGACTGGTGTGAAACAAAATCTGATTTCATTAGCAGTGTGCAAATGTGTTGTCTTCAATGTGGTGTCCCAAAGTATTAAGGAGAGTAGGCCGTATTTCTCGGAAGGGTTGGGTAAATCTGACTGAAAGAATGAGAGGTGCTGAAACGAAGTCAGCAGTTTTTTCTTCCAGTGGGAGCCAGGGGCAGAATTGCTGCCCAGGTCCCTGTTCCATGTGAAATATCCACATCCAACTAGGAGAAGAGATATATAACTGTCGTCTCCTGGGGATTAATATCTTTTTTGGTGAGAGTGTCTGCACTGCCTATGTTATTGTTTTCTGAGTTTTGTGAGCCTGCCTGCAGCACATAGACCCTCAGTAATTGTGCCTGGCTCATTCTGTATTATAGTAATGTAAAATGGAAAGGGGGTCTCACAAATCTGCAGAGGAGATAACCTTTTAAGGTTATCACTGCTGATAACCTTTTAAGACCATGGGCCAGCTCGTATAATGAATTGTATATGCTTTAGCATTCAGCTATGCCGGTCTTCCCTGGCTCTTTAGGTTTTACAACTTAAAGAGCCAGAGATAAGTTGTATTTCCAGTATGTTCTGTGTCTGAAGTAATTTGAGGCAAGTTGTTCACTGTTGCATTGACATAATGTTTTAAATGTTTTCAAACTGCATTGTCTTGCTGACAGTTTTCTATAATATATCTAAATCCATGACTTGGTAAGAGTCCATAATTTTATCAGCAAACTGTAAAAATATTGGTATTTTCAGCTGGTTTTAATTGCCACCCTTTATTGGAGACAAACTGTCCTTTAGAGAACCTGAACAGATTATCAGCTATTTTTGGCCATTTTGAACAAATGACCAAAGACTGAAGAGTAAATTTCACTTTGGAATTTGAGCTGGTTTGCCTGAAAACGCTTAAATCAATCACCCTAATCAATCCAGGCTGACACTATGACAAGTAATTAAATTATATCCTTACTTTGGCTATTCATCTTCCTGTTCCACTATCAAATTGATGAAATTCATTAATATGGCACAACCATTGATTATAAGAATACAGTATTTCTGAAATTGGAGCTATAAATATAAATGTATTTTAATGAAAATTGACATGCCAGCTTCTAAGGCTTAAATGAAATATGATTCCTTATTGTGCAAATGACCTGGAGTGAGGGCCATTTGAATTACAGAAAGCTCTGTGGTAACCCATGACAAAAGGGAATAAATCATAATTAATAATCTCTAGATTCCATAGAGCTTTTTTCCAAAGCATAATTAGAAAAGGAAACAAGACAGGAGACTCAAAAGAAAACCCAGAGGACCTGTAAAAGGAAAAGAAACAAAGTCAGAAAGAATAATGTCAATTAAGAAACTAAACAAAACCAACAACAACAAAAAACCAAACAAACAATGAAAAAAAACCATAAAAAACACAAAACCAAAACCAAAGAAAACAACTCCCCTCCCCAAAGAAAACCAAACAAAAAATCTCCCCATATAATAGAGATGTTTATTAGCAACCAGCTACTACTGAAGGAAAAGTCTTCATCTCTAAGACTGACAATTTGAAAGGCACGAGAGATTTGTAGTTCTACAGTTATGTTATCATGTTCTCTTAAATTCAAAAGAACTATGAAACCAGATAAGGAAAACATGTAGTACCCAGTTCAGTTTGTTGAAATGGAATAAGATCTGCTGGGGAGCAACACTCATGATATCTGAAAACAAGTTCTGTTTTTCACAAGGAAGGTCATGGTGGAGCTCTTACGGTCTAGATAACAAGACAATGCACCCTATTGCCTGGCAGAAACAAGCTCAAACTCCTGTTGTAACCTTTTGCATTGTGTACAATCATGAATTAAGAGTATATCTTCAATCAGCTAATGGTTGACACTTGTTATACACTGAAAATTAATGAGTGAATTATCTCAAGCCTATACAAAAAGGTTTTCACTGACTTTAGTGAGGCATGAGTGGGTGTTTCAGAGGTGAACAGTGGTTTGTAATGCATGAGGTTGTGTGTGATTATTAACCTTTCCAACCCACTTTAGTTTAGGAATAAGCAAGAAAAGAGGGAGCAATTTTGCTGTGACAGGTGTACATGCACCAGGTTTGACAGTACAAATAGCTTAAGGGTACTCAAGGGCCTTAAAAGCACTACTAGATTCACCAACAGATCTTTTCAATTACCTATCAAACTGTGACTTGACCTTAATGACATTAGGTACATGATTTTAATCCAATGTGCTGTCACTGAAGACTTCATATGTTGACGTCCAGGTTTGCTTTCTGAAAGCTCTGACAGCCTGGGTGGAGCCTAGAGCCAGCTCTCCCAAGCTATTTTTAACACAGTTGCTTCTCCTGCTGAGCTGATAAATTTATAGAAGTTCAATTCTTTCAGGATTTACATGTTAATGCGAAATGAGACTTATGCAATCAAAAATCTCAAGTTGTCAAGTGTCTAAAACCCAGGTAGTGACACACTCTGTCCTGGTTGCTGCATGATGCCTGTCATGTAGGCTACACCAAGGTAGTAGGATCTGTAATTCAGTTGTGGAATGCAGCTCCCTCTTTTAACTTTTTGACAGGCTACTCTCCCTCTGTATTGGGTATCGCAGGAGAAAATGAGAGGCAGATAATGGTCAGTGTATTGCGGGAGTATTTTGGAGACTTTTTGAGGAAAAATTCCAAATGCTTGACTCTACTGTGACTGTCACATCCTCAATCCCATGCTCTGATTATGCCATATCTCTGTGCATCATGGAATCATATTTATCTTCCTGGAATGGGTCTGATTTCTTTGTAGTGCATTTATTGAGTATTGACACACTCCTCAATGCCTGTGAAGGTATATGTCTATTTATTAAATATTGAAAGGTTATATTGGCCTCCATTTCACCGACAGCACTACCCTCCATAGGCAGATTTTCAGTTTAGCCATCAGCTTTATCCTGTCTGGTTTTGCTCTGGGGTGGAGAAAGAATACCTTGACAGTGTCTAAAAATCTTTCTCAATTTTCATTTAAACAGCTCTACTTGAACATTCACCCTGCACACAAATCTTGCTATCTGGAATAAGCTGCAAGTGTTTTGTAAGCCATTTGTCATGGAAATTTGTGTTTTCTTCTGCATTATTTGACTACTACCATTCATAGCTTGTTTGTAACACCATATCATAAGGTTTTGAGGATAGGATATATTTCCTTCATCCTGTGGGATTGTGGTTCAAAAATTAAATCTTTTGCTAGCTGAAACAGTGAGAATCTTATCAGCAATGGCTGAGAAAATGGAAAGATGCCGTTTTTTGGCTTTAACTTTAAAATTGCAACCAATTTAATTCTAATATGGAGGACTTAATGACATATATTTTAACATGTGCAAAACCAGATATATTTTTTCTAGTTTCAGTTTGGTTTTCAGTGTCCTATTTGTACTGGGTAAGCATTGTTCTTCATGATGATAGGGCCTCAGAGTATGAAAGAGATGTACTACCTGTGTGGAGTGAAAGATAGCAGTAGCCAAACAAGCAGTATTGATGTGTGCTCCTTATGCCTGACATAAACAGTTTAAGGTCCCTTCTAGGTTGTTGTAGCTGATGTAGTGCAATATGGACCATAATGCATATGGACCATAATTTAAGTAGCTTTGATTAATAAGAAAGGACTCTAATCCCCAAATGATATGTTGGAGTTGTTTTTTGGGGAGGTTTGGTTTGGTTTTGTATTGTTGTGTTTTTGGTGTCTGGTTGGGGTTTTTTTTGTTTGGTTGTTTTTTTGTTGTTTTTGGGGGCTTTTGTGTGGTTTGTTTGTTTTTTGTTTTTTAACTGAGAAGGAAGATAGATCAATTATAATTTTGGCTGTTCAGAAATTGCTATTTTATACTTGGCTATCAACTTCTGTCACTGACCAAACTGGATTTTGTGTGCAACCATTCCTAGTGTTTTGGTCTCTAATCACTGCTCTCTTTCCTTTGGAGTAGAAAACAAATTGTGCTGTGAGTTCATATATGGGTTATTCTCTGGTCCATCACGATCAGTAAAGCAGACAAATGACCCTAAAAACCTTGCTTGATCTGTTGGGAAGACAAATTTCCATAATGGCAGGAAGCTCTTCAGCAAAGAGATGAAATTGGAGAGAGATTTTAATTTGGTTTTCCCATCATTTTAATATAATAAGCAAGCAATTTTGTACAGCAGGTCAAACAGTCTACAAGTGCAATTTATCAGTACCAAAGAGATATGACAAGTACTTGTATCATAGGACCCTTTCACATTTAAGGAAAGGGAAAGCTGAAAAGGTTTGCTTTCTTTTTCTCTTTGGTCTTGCCTAAGCCCTCCATTTAGAAATTAAACTGGAACTAAAATCTCATTTTGTATTTGTTGGGAAAACTGTGTTATTTTCATTATTCTTTAATCTATGTCTCTTTAAAAAGAGTGGAGGAACTTTTTATGTCAATCTAACATGTTTAGCTATTCAGTGTTGCTAGCAGTATTATTCCAGGAGTCCTCAATACTGAGAAACTGTTAAAGTCCTAGGACTTCAGTCTTGGATCCAGAGGGCATTAGGAAAGTCACATTTAATATCCTAATGCATGCGAGCCTGTTCCAGAATTATCTGGCTGCCTTTGATTATAATTTCTGCAGAACTTGAGATAATTGAAAACAACAACAACAACAAAAACATGTTAAATACCATCCAGTAGTCCATAACCATGTTACTTCTGGGATTAAAACCCCCAAACATTTATTTCCAAGCTTTGTGTGCCTTTGTGCTCTGCTGCTAACAACGCTAGAGGTCACTTGGCATGAATCATTTCAGTGCTCTGTGTCAGCAACCAGTCAAATCCTGAGTCTGCTTTTGTGAAGTCTGCCTTTCAGACCTGCTCTGGGGTAAAGAACATGAAAGTCACATGCAGATCTCCAAATGGCCTCTCTTTAGCTTCTGAAGGCTGCCTTCTCTGCAGATTTGTTTCTGTGGCACACAATAAAGATTTAGAGCTGAATAGAGTCAAGTGCTGTGATAGACAAAGAGCAAAGGTTTTCTTCACATATGTGTAAATGGTGTGGGCAGGGCTCAGCTTTGCTGACTTCGAGCTGCTGAGGACGAGCAGTAGATGAAGGAAGTGATGCACAGTGAGAGCTTTATGCTTTCTTCCTTCAGACCATGTCTGTCAGGTGGGAGATCTGACAAGGTCTGTGCCATCCCTCATCCTCCTGCTGCTGTGGATGCACAGTACCCCATCTGTTCTCATGCATGGTCCCAGTTCTGCAGTCTGGGACTGCAGTCCCATGTCCTTGCCTTGGGACTGACTTCTGGTTATCTTACTTGTTTCCCTTGAAGTTATGTCCAAACTGTTTATACTACATTTGTGGCAGCAATGTGGAATGAAATGTTTTACTATTAAGTTGAGGGCAGTGAAGCTGATCACTTTGATCCTGAAAGGCAAGATTGAAACGTCACCAGTGGAACACCTTCCAATGTAACAAATATTTTTCTTTCCAGGATTATCTGTGTACCAAATTTACCAGAAAGACACACTGAAGAAAGGAATTGCCTTCCCACTGCTTTTCAGCTAGACCAAGTGAAGAAGCAGGCTGTTTTAAGAATTTTAATTTTGCCAAAATTAATTTTGCTATCTCCGAAGAGTTGTGCGCAGCTGTCTGCCAAATGTTTATGCCTGTCCCGAGAAACTGTGTGTTCAAGTGTCTTTTTGAGGAACTGGGTTAGCACATAGAAGTGCTTGCTTACTTTGAAGTGAAAACCACTGGTTCAGCAGATGCAAGTACTCTTTTCCAAGGCCCCAGGCATTGTGAGCAGTGCAGAATTTCAGGTTGCATGAGAAATGACCAGTCACAAAACCTTGGCATTGCTAATCTGGTCGTGATGAGTCATTGCTTGTTGGTAATGGAATTCTTAAAAGAGAAGAGTGAGTCATCTTGTGCAGCACCAGGCAGGAATCGAATTGCCTCTGGGCATAGAATTACAGGAAAGTAAGCCAGGGAAATCCTTTTAGTGCTGCAGTAAGAGCACACAGATTACAGGTACTAATGCTAAATGGATCAGTCAGACAGTACAGCTAGAATGTCCTAGATGACCTTTCAGTAGGAAATTATGTATGCTTTGTTGCTATTCCGGTTTCTAAGTTGAGGATCTTTTCTCAGTCTGCCAGAATGATCTGAAAGCAGCCTTTGTGATAGCACAAAATCTTATCTCAAAACACTTTTAACCTAGGCTTAAATTCAATATTTATAGACAGTGTATAGAGTGGAGAATTTTGTGGCACGGAATCACTGCCTAGAGTCTGGGACGTGGGGGAGAACCTCTAAGCAGCTTTAAAGCTGTCCCTTGTGTCTTCTTGATCTTGAGACCTGTATATTCCCCTTGTGTAAATTAACACCTGCATAGTGATTTCAGGGTTGCCCGAAATCTGTATAATACTGTTGTACCATATCCTCACCACCTTGTCTTGTGACAGTAAAACATGTTTTTTTCATAGAATCACAGAAGGGTTGAGGATGGAAGGCCAGATATAGACTGCCTAATCCAGCCTTTCTGCTAAAATAAGGGTCAACTAGAGCAAGTTGCACAGACATATGTCCAGCTCAGTCTTGAGGATCTTCAAGATGAAGATTTCACAACCTGTCTGGGCAGGCTGCTCCAGTGTTTGAATATATTCTAAGTACCAGAGCTTTTTTGTTTGTTTGTTTGTGGTTTGTTTTCTTTTTTAAATACTATTTTTTCTTTTAATTATTTTTTTCTTTAATCTCCTGTCTCTAATTCACCTATACCTAGACTGGAGTCTCAAAACTGCTGCAGAATGCATTGTTCATTAACAATAAGGGCTGGTGTTCTGCTGTGCCTTGTCCAGCCATTCCATCTGTGGCTTGGGGGACAAGTCATCAGAGGGGTTTTGCAGGTTGCTGCTGTGACAGTTGTGTACGCTGCACCACTGTCTATCAGGCACGATGCCTATCAGGCCTGATCTATGCCATGATGAATTTCTGTAACTGCAGCCGTGCTCCTGCTAAAAGTAACCACCCCATAGTATGGAATGAGTTGATTCGGTTGTGGAAGAATTCATGTAACTATGGGACTTGGCACTTCTTGCAGTCTGCTCAATGTAGTGTATTAAGTATACCTGGTTTCCAAGCTCATCTCTGACTCCTGGAGTAGGAAGCTTATGAAAGAAAACTTATACTGCATTTCCCAGATGTGGTCTTTCTCTAGAGTAGGCTGAGGGCAGATGTACTTTTTCCTGATCTCTGTCGCAGTGGTGAAGAGTAAACGCACTTTAATTTTCAGGACACTTTTTGAGGCATGTAAGACATTCCAACCAGCTGTGTCCCCATTTGTTCTCAAGCTTCTGGCTTGGGTAGCTGATGGTTCAGGTTGGTAACACATCCCAGGGCTGTCTGAGAAGGCCCCACATCCTCATCCTCATGAGAGCAGAGGAGCCTTATCCCTGCCATCAAATGCTGTAATGACAGATGCCCAGACATGGGCTGTACCAGCACCCTGTTTTAATGAGTTATTCTTTTTTTTTTTTTTTTTGTAGCAGTGGCAAATGCTCCAAGTTTTGCAAGGAATCGCAGTAAGCAGGCAATTTGAAGAAAAGCGATTGTTTGACAGCTGCACTAACCAGCACATACGATGCCTGGTTTATGGCACCAAACTGAGATGGCAGATGTTGCCTGAAAACTTGTATTGCTGTGTTTACAGTATTTTCCATTCTCTCTTCCAGGTTTCTCATTTCTGTGATGTCCTGAGGAGAAGTTAGTGATGCTGAGAAGTACAAACAAACTGAACCTTCCCTGATCTCCTCCAACCTTGAGATAAGGAAAATGCACGTAAAGCATGTAATAAACCTGGGGTTCAATAGGTAACCCTTGACCAGCTGGCCCGGCTGCTTTCTGAGCAGAGAGGAATACAGGTTTCAAAGTGGGACATGATGACATTTAAGCCCTGTATGTGAAATTTTGTGGAATATTTCCCTAAGTGTGGGTAAATTTGTATGTTAGCTGTTTTGAGGTAAATTTACACTGACCTCTGTAATTTACATAATCTGTCTAAAATCACTGAAGTATCATAGTCCCTTTGGATCCTGAGGACTCTTTTGGAGTCCTTAGGAGAACATCAGTTCAATAGATTTATAAAGCTACTTGTTTGACTGTGGTTTTCTGTTTATATTCACCAGCTGAGTACACCACCCAAACTCTGTTCTTCTGGTTTGCATATGCGTGCACACGTGTACCTATGTTCTATTTTCATGCAATATCAGGTTTTTCAGATCCCGGTGGAGAATTTCCTGCAGCAATGATGAGAAAGCAGAATATGAAAACTATGTATAAAAAAAGTGATAATGCTAGGTTTGAGAACACTTGTGCCATTTTGGGAACACAGTAAAGAGTACTGGACCGGCTTCTGCATTTGCTGTAGCAAAAGGGAAAACAGCCCGGACAACATCAGTACTTGATGGCAGTTTTGATATCAATTTAGAAGGAGGAGACACAATGATAGTGCTAGGCATTTGCTTTCTATGTGGTTGCACAGCAGGTCTGTGAGCATAAAAAAATTAGCGTTCCTTATTTCTAGCATTAGTATCAGATATGACTCATAATACTCTTTTTCTGGCAGCTTTTCAGAAGGACTGGTGAGGAGTATTGATGCAGAATGCACAGACTCTGGCGTTCAGAAGACAGGACTTCAGGACCAGCTTTTTGTCTCCTAAACAGAAACAGTGACTTTTTCTTTCTCTCACCATTTTTGACAGTTTATTTTGAAAGCCTTTCATGACAGAATCTGTTTTATATTACATGTACCACTCTGGGCATCTTGTGCAAGCTGGTGGAAAGACACTGATTCTGAAACTGTTCTTTATTAGTTTCTGCAGTGGCTGTCTTCTGCCATTATTTGGTAAAGGGCAGCAGGACAGGAGAAAGAGGAGCACAGGCAAGCTCTCTCTGTACCAATTCGTCGTTCACAACATGAAGCACAATCTGAACTGGGAACACGATTGCCATTGTCAAATACTGAGCATGTGGCAAGTGGTAGAAAAAGATTTTTCATTTTCCTAGTGACTGGTTTTGTTCTATATGCATGCCATCCTCCTTCGACTCACTTTCCAAGTAGGAATTGGAGGTGAATGCTTATCATCTGTTTCTGGCTGTTTACAAAGCATTGGTCTTTACCTTTTTCTTTTCATTTTAACAGCCATTCACCTAATATTCTTGTAGTCTTTCAGCTCAGTTTCCCTCTGCTTGGCTTGGTTCCCGTTTGCGTTTTAGAGGCATGCAGCAGCTGCAGCACTGATTTCTGATTAACAGTTTCATAAGAACTACGTAAGTTCTTGTTGGTCTTATTTGGTTTCACTTCATAAGTAGTGGAGTATACACAGGTGTCACAAGTGCATCTGAATTTTGTGCCCTCTGCTATGTTCTGCAAAGAACTGCGTGTCCCAGCAGATGGAGTAAGATAAACAGCAAGTGCACAGCCATCGACACGTGCTGGTTCCCGTCACAGTTTGAATGCAAACTGGATGACACGCTGCTGAAGTATATATTCAGGTTTTAGTCAGCTGATTGGAAGGTCCAGATGCTTATGTCTGTTTTGCAGTTAGTGTTAACTGCGACTGCAGGTGTCTCAGAAGTAAACTATCAGTAACAACCAGTCGGAAATCATATACTTCCCCAAGGCCTGTGAGCACCCTGTTGTCCTTCCACAAAGAGAGATAAATCAAGGAAGGATGTTAGTGGTTCATAGTGAGTTATTCAGTCTTTTATTAATGAAAAAGTTGATGGATTTTTCCATCATTCAGCACCTTATCATGTAAAACAAAAACAACATCACAGGGAAAATCCCTGTATTATTCAAATGCCCTTAATTCTGCAGAGTATTTTGCAAACATAAACAGCAATCCTTAGGTGGCCTACACAATCAAAAATACATGTCTTTTCAGATGCCAACAGCAGGAGTATGCCAAGAACTGAGTCAGAAATTACTTCAGGAAGTTTGTCTTCGAAAATAGGCGGGTTGTATTAGGATGCATGGTGAGCCTATGGGAGTAAGAGACCATCCATGTGCCATGAATTTGGATGTCATTGTTGTGCTTGTTTAGGATTGTAGGTTGTGACAGGGCCCTTGCAAATGGCAGAGAAATAATAACAAAAAAGAGAGTGAGGGATCTAATCTCTATTTCTTATCTTTTTCTTTCTTTCTTCTTTTTTTTTTTTAATGCAGTTCCTGCTTCCATGAGTAAACTAGGAAAACTGATGGCTTTCCTGCTTGAAAATTCCCATATCTTCTGCAATATTGAGGTACATGTGCTTTTCCTGCACCTCTAAATTGTTATCTCTGAAGAAGATAATTCTCCTTTTTTTCCCATGATAAACTACTTCTTGTTTTCCCCTAGTGAATCTTTTTTACTATGTGCTGGGCTATATTCAGTGACTCAGATCATAAATGTGTATGCTTGTATTTTAACCTTTAGCAACTATCTTGCAAATATCTTGAATTACAAACTTCTTTAGGTGTTTTTTTACAGGGCCTCTGACATGAAGCAATAACGTATGGTTTTTGAATAAAATTGTTGAATAAAATGCCCATGAAAAAATACTAGAAGGTGAAACTTGTACTGGGATTATGATATTGTACGTCAGTTGCTGATAGAACTGCATTGAAAATATAATTTGCAAGGTACATTTTTCATAGTCATTCACAATCCTATCCCCAAAAAAAGAAAAAGAAAAAGAAACAACAAAACCCCCAAACAACTGCCACCCCCAAAAAAACCCCTGCATTGGAAATATGTGCATCACTTAGTCTGTATACATACTTACATACATATATGTATTTATATATTCACACATATATACGTATATATATGTGTGTATATACATACATTTATGTTATATATATGTATATATATACATATATATGTGTATATATTTATGTGTGTATATATATACATGTATATATATTAAATATATATATGTAATTTCATCCTACTATGGTAAGCTTATGTAACTGCTGTTTTTTTCCCTTTCTATTTCAGTTTCTCAGCATGACTGCAGTTGTCTACAGAGATAATTGGAATATTTTTGCTCACTGTTGCCCTAATGAAGGAGGGCAGAAGTCTTGTTTCTGTTTCACAGATGAAGGAAAGGAAAGAGGTTAAGTGGGTTTTCTCAAGGTCACACAAAGACAACTGCAGCAGAGCTGCAACTTGAAGCTGAATCTCCTGAACCACAGAATTCAGACTATTAAAAGATCCAAATGTATTGGATATAACACCAAGAAGACCCCCAAATCAAATACATATTTTTAAGCCTTTTTTTCACCCTAAACATAACAGCAGATTGTGGGTTTTCTTTAAACATTGCACCAACAATATAATAGCTTTTATCGTTATGCTTTGCAAAGCTTGATTGGACTGTTCACCCAATCCCATATTTGTTGGCATGGGAATGCTGCACAGGAGCAGCAATGGTCAAAAAACCATGTATTTTAAAGTAGATACTTGCCTCTTTGTTTCTCTCTTTAAATCAGCTGGGTTACAAAGGGTAAGATATTCAACTCCCTATCCTGAACAGAAGGATTCCAGCTCTTCCTCAGTTTTGATATTTAAAATACGCCTTTGGAGTGCTACCTTCAGAAAAAGTTTAATTTATCCTACCCACAGCTTGCCATTATGTGTAGTAGTGATGTATTTCTCCTATGTACTCCTCTTTCTCCCTGCTGCCGTTTGGCTTTGTTCCTTCGAGAAGTCAGCATATTTGGACAGAGCATTTTTTCCTGCTAACCTATGTGGCCTTCAGGCTTTGGGGGCCTACTGAAATGCAAACCAGAAGTAGGCAGTTGCATCCTAAAGTCCCCGTGCCTTTTCTCCACTGAGTGGAGTTGTCCCCATTGGTTTAAATCAGCATGTAAACCTAAGAGGCTGCTAGTGTTCTGCAGAGACTATGAGTGATTTTGCTTACCACATTTTGGGGTAGTTCTTTTCTGATACCTTAAATAACGTGATTTTCTGACAGTTTGGTCTGTCTACTTTAGCACTCAGCTCTTGCATTTTAACCTTGTCAGGGTTATTCCCCATCTCTTGTGTGTTGATTAGTTGCAAAACTAGAGTTAGGTTAGTTCTGGTGTGCAGAACTGTAACAGCCTTCCCCCGCACCTGGCAGTTTCTCTTCTCATTGACAAATCTCAACTCCAGAAATGCTCTGCTCTTTTTTTTATTATTATTTCCATTCTTTTTGTCCTTTTCATTTTTTGGCTGCTTGAACTGCTTCTGAACAGTTTTCGTTTGGGGTCATATTTCTGCTGACTGCAAAGATTCTGCTGATTTCTGCTGCTTCCCTGAGTCATTTTGTCCCTTGAAAACAGCCAGAGCTGGGCTTTCTGAGAAAACTTCACCACAGTGGAAGGATTGGGCAACAAAAATACAGGTATGTATAACCTGGAACTCTGGAGGCCACAACACTCTGTGGAACTTTCTGGACTCATAGCTTCCTATCTTCTTTCACAGAAGAAAAAGCAGAGAGGAATGGTATGTATAGTGGATTAATAGTGCCCTTGGTCCCTAGGCATTCATTTCTGTGCAGAGGAAATACTGGGAAAAGAAAAAATTGTTCTGAACTGGGAGAGTTTTGCAGTCCTGAGTAAATGTGGAGTAAAGCTGGCTTTACTCCAATGTGCAGTGCCAGGACCATTAGTGGTTTATTTAGCATGAACTGGCCTAGATGATCTGTTTTGAGATAATCAACGTACATGCACTGTTGTAATTCCAGAACCATTTACTACCTAATGTCATGGTTGAAGGCCTGGTCTATCTCCATCAGCAGTTTACTCATATCCTCCATTTGTTTTGAAGAATGCAGTGAAGTGACTGGGTGCAGAGAGTGATGTAGCTCGCTCAGATTTTTATGTGCTTCTGTAGGCAGCCAGTTGTGTTCCTGTTTTCAAAGAGACAGGAATATTGTGAGATTCTGCTGTTTAGTGGGATATCAGGAAACTGAATAATACTTTAAAACAATGATTTAGTTCTGCTTTGTGCCTGTTCCAAGACCCAGATAATCCCGTTCATCACCAGACTTTTCTTTTCTGGCCTCATGGAAGGACTTCATTTAAAACCCTCTTGGCTGCATGTCAGACAGGGATGTCTGGTAGTGGCAAGCTCCTCTCATCACAACACTTCCTTACCCTAACACAAAAGTGATCAAAGTGAAGGTTTCAGAAATGTGCCTGTAGATGAGGAGTTCTGCAAAATCACGATGCCAGGATTTAATGTTTGCTGCAACAGCACATGCTAAGTAAAGTCCCCTTATCTATCATTTCTGTGCTGGGTTGTCTTGATTTCATCTGCTGTCTAGAATATTTCCGTAAGAGCACTGGAATGTTAGCCTTGCTCTTCAATATTCCTTAGATGTTATGTAAGATCAGGCTTCTGCTTAGGATTCCCCTTGGATGATGGTGTGTGACTTCAACACCTTTCCCACCCCGATATGGTTTGAAGCTGACTCCCTCCGAACCTTAATACAAGAAGTCCCTCCTCCCCCAAAACCTCAGGGAGAAGAGGGAGAAAAATAACCAAGAAAAACCGAAACGAGAGAGACAGCTATATCAATATATATATAAATATATTTACACTTATGTTACAGTTATATACAATTGAAATATATATACAATTTCGCAAGGGAAAGGGAAGGGAAAAAGGAACAAAACCAAAATAAAATATATATATATATATATCCTGATTAGTAGCCCAATATCTAGCAATTAAAAGAGTTAGCAAGGAAATATCTCACTACTCTCCTTGGGACAGCCAAGAGTCGCTCTGGAACGATCGCCGGCAACCTCCGCCTCCCAAGGTCGGCAAGGCCTTACCAGGCCTCGGTCCCAACACGGCAGACTCAACAGCAGGGAACCTGCACCTCCAAGCTGCTGGAAAGAAAGAGAGCGAAGGCCTTTCCTCCTTTCTTCTTATAGTCTGGTTTACGTAAAAATTGTAGGGAACACTGGGTAAATCTGGGCCCTTCCTTGGCTAAAAACTGGTCACCAAGGAAGGCCTAGACTAAACTACCACACCCCCACACACAAGCTTTGGATGGAACAGCATATAGAGCTTTAGCTCAGCCTTCCAGCTAAGCATGTATGTAGGAGATCTCCCTGCTTGGCAGTAAGGTGCCGAGATTTCAATCTTTTACATGTGGTTTGTGGGACTAGTAGGGGAGGCAACACGTTCTTTAAATGCACTTCTGACAGGAGAGAAGATGGCCTCAGGTTGCACCAGGAGAGGTTTAGATTAGATACCAGGAAAAATTTATGCAGTGAGGAGTGGTCAGGCATCGGAACAGGCTTCTCAGGGAAGTGGTGGAATCACTGTCCTCGGAGGCATTTATGGATATGTGGATGTGGTGCATAGAGACATAGTTTAGTGGTGGATATGGCAATGCTGAGTTAACTGCTGGACTTGAGATCTTAGAGGAATTTTCTAACCTTAATGATACCATGATTCTATCATACTATGATTCCAAACATCTGTAAGCTCTGTGGGTATCCAGATGAACTTTGCGACAAACACAAAATATTTCTGAAGAAAAAAAAAACACAAGAAGAAAACATGCTGTCTTTGAATGATTGCCTAGAAAAGGAGTGAGAACATGCCAAGTTCTATGTTTTCCCTGAGAACATACCAGTTTTCATCTGCTCAAGGATATTTTTGAATAAAATGTTTCTTTCTGTTAAGGAGGATGAGTCCTTAGCATTTCTCTGGTATTCTTGAGGTTCTAGGCAAACTTGAAGAATTTAAATCTTTCGACAAGAAATATTACCAGTGCAATGAGACACTGTATGAGGGGCTACCTCTTCACACTTATTTGGATCCTGGGCTCTCATTTTTTGCGTAATACTTCTTGGAAGTCGTGGTGACCTGGTGATCACTCTAGAAGAGCTCACTTTTTTCCATAGTTTGCTTTAGCCACTCCATGCCTTGGACCATTGGGAGCTTTTGAACGGCCCAACAGAACAGAGGTGTTTTTCCTACACGTGTCATAGGTCAGCGTTTTTGTGATATGGTCTCTGGCCAAAAAAAGTGTGCAATTCTAAAGGAGATAATAGAAGCTTATTGCTTTGTAAAGGTGCCTTTCTTTGTGAACGAGTGTTTTAGGTCACTCAAAGAATCACCAGCAAAGATGTTGGCAAAAGCAGGTTTAATAAAAAAGTGAAAGAATGACAAAGTTCATTGGCAAAGTTCACTCTCCTACTTACTGGATGGTTAAAGCACACAGAGGAAAAACTGGACTGAAATCTAAAATCAATTACTCTGAAACTAAGACCAGCCGAAAACTATCTGTGTGGAGTCTGGGGAAGGAAAGAATAAGGATAAAAAAGAATAAGGGAGATCCTCCCATAGAGTCATAAGGTTCAGAGTGGACCCCCGTGCAAAACTTAGCCCTGGACTTTAACAACAGCTTAGGCCTAAAGATTTTAACTGCACTTAAACAATAGCCTAATTTAAACAACTTAACAGAAGATTCTATAGAATTCACTACAAGTACAACTGTAACTCACTTGTAGGCCTAACTTACTGATCTAAAGCATTTAAGAATCTAGGAGAGCAACACTCATAGTGCATTTGCTGTAGCATATTCCCACTCGCACACACACAGACCTATGGAGTATGTACAAGGAATACACGTGTGAAAATTTCCCCTCGAGTTCAGTGAAGTACTCACATTGGATGACTTTGCATCTTCTCAACAGCCAAACAGTGGAGCCTCAAGGAGTGGGGGCATCAGCCCAGGGTTCATGGTCGTTGTTTGGTGGTGGTCCTCCAAGTGTAGCAAACTTGGGAGTTCTCTGGCTCTGAGAGGTGTCCCACTCAGAGGGAGGTTGCTGGTCACAGCCCACTGCAGTCTGGGAGAGCTCAAAGGGTCTCACTCAGGACTACTGTTTATAGGTTCACAGGAGCATTGACTTTTAAGAGTAATTTTCTGTCCTGCCCATAGCTTGGGGCAGTAAATGGGCTGTTCATCGACATTGAGGCCTAACGAGAATTTCTGAGATTGTAATGGGGCCTGAGGTTTGGGGAGGGGAGGAATGAACTACCATGCTTTCTAATGCTTCTGGGACTTTCTCTTTTTTTCCAAATGTTTTCAGCATTTTTAGGTTTGAGTGGTTTTGAAGTCTCTATTGCTTTTGCTCTATACTTCTAATGGAAGGAAATTTATGTAACAGAAAATGTTTTCCAGTTCTCGATTTCCTTATTTTGATGGGAAAAAAGAGACTACAGGCTGAAATACTGTATTTTCACTTACAGCCAAAGACCAGTTTTAATCCCTTTTTAAATTTCAAAAGAAACTTTAAAAATGCTAGTTGAGGAACTTCCAATATACAAATTGGGCTTGCTGTCATGTGAGCATCTGTTTTCTGTCAAATATTCCTTGACACATCTTCTGTTAATAATTAATCTCATGAATAGTGCAAACACTAAAAATGTGTTCTGAGTACAAGACAAAAGTCAGAAGCATTCACTGTATTTCAGACTGCTCCAGACTTTGCAGAATCTGGAATGCTATCTTGGCGTTGTCTAGCTTGTTATTTCCATCTGATGATTGTTTTGGGCCCTAGTCCATGTTCAAAGCCTTCCTCTGTTCATCCTTAGCTGCTGGAATAAGTGTCCTGGTACCACAGATAGCTATCCTGTGAATAAAAGGATCAATAAACTTTAACACTTAGTAGCAACTGCTAATACCGGTGCTAATAGTAATTTTTGTGCTCCTGAAAACCTTTTCTATTCCCCAGCAAGCCAGATGAAAGCCTTGGGTATGCTCAGAGTGCCCTGGGGTTACCTGACATCTGACCTAAAGCACAGAAAATGCCTCTTCTGATCTGTGGCTTCACTTTGTTGGTGTTTACTGCAGCTGAGCCCAGAGCCCATAGCAACTACAGTGGTGAATGTGAATGGTTTAAAAGATCCAGCCTGAAGATGTGCATGACTGTCTCAGAGCAGACTGTTGTCTGGACATGTTTGGCACTGTTAATTGGTGTTTTATGTGCCTAAAAGGGATGTCATGCCTCAGGGTAGCAGCCTTTAGAAATAGAAATAATTAATCCATCCACCTGCAGTATCCAGAGAACTACCTGCAGGCTGTCCACAGAGCCCCATGGCTCCATGCTGTTCCCATCAATATCTGGCTGTAAGAATAACATGCTTGTAAATTGCAACCAATTTGAGGCACCCACACTGAAATACAGTGCTTAAGTGAAGAGAGGGGGCAGCACGAAGGGTGGAGAAGAAAGGCAATTTAAAAGGACAAAGCTACTCTTGAACTGCTTGATTTACTTCTTTCTTCAGGAGAGATCAGTCTGAAGGACAGACCCCACAAACCTGTTGCTCATATACATCCCCAAAAACTCTCATCCTGAACCTCTACAATTTAATAGCTTTTAAGCTAATTCCTCTGCCTTTTGTCTGGTGTGGTGTAACTACAAGAAGTATGCATAGGAGCAGCTCTCTCCTCAGGATTGCTCAGGTGCTGGTGACAGGAGTGTCCTGAGGCACGGGCAGGTCTCCTCATGGGTATGTATTTGTCCTCTGCTGGCTCCACCAGGTCCTGCCACTGCAGTAGAGCATCAAAGCATTCTCTTATGCAAGGCCATTCCTTTGTTTTCCTATGACCAAATGAGGGTTCTCTTCCTAGTCAGAGTCCTGAGAGAGTAGTACCAGGTTCTCCTCCCTTCACAGGATCAACTCTCTGTTTATTTTCCTCTTCTATGGAGTCATTTCTGTCTCATCTGTTTAAATTTAAGTCTTCATCTATGGGTCATGAATAATAGATTTCACTAACTATGGAGTACAAATTATGAGATGGTTTAACTAATGTGTGTATTAAGACTGAAGTCTGAGCCTTACCATTAACATAAAAACTTTTTTTATTACTATTACTTGAATATTCTTATTTCAGACAGCTCATTAGTTTGTATGAGAGGAACTGTTTTCTAAAAGAATGTAAGAACAGGATGCAGAGATCTCTCTTGAGCCTCTGAGCTGACATGGGAATACCATCTGAAATATCTGTATTTGTGGCTAGCTGTATGAGCCTGGCTCCATAACAGACACAGTGCTACACAAAGTAAAAAGCTGATTGTAACATAATGTGTTATTGTTTGGATTTTTTTGAAATATAGAAACTGATTCTCATTTTCCACCCACAAAAAGATATTAGTCCTCGTCTAAAAACCCTGAAGAAAAGGGGAAATAACACTGTTTTAATTTTCACTAATTGACCATTACTTCTACTTATATAGGGTAGAGAAACTAGAGGTTGGAGAAATAAATGGGAATCATTATCTGTACAAAGCTGATGAGCTGGGATTCCCACTGACTCTATTTCACTTAGACTTCTTTCCTCCTCTTTTATTGACCCTTGTTTTTAGGTTTGAAGAAAAGGCAATGTAGAAAGAAATACTAGTAGTTCTCTAAGAAAAATACCATCCAGACCACAATGGATTGGAGCTCTATTTATCAATGTTGGAAATGTTGGAAAAAGCAATGCATGTTGGAAAAAGAGAAGTAATGTGCTAAATGCAACATTTTTCACTGACTACATATTTTAAGAAGTATCTCACTATTTAGGTCTCCTACTGCTTAGTCTGTTTCTTTCTGTATTACAAATGACTTCAGAGAAGAGGTAGCCCAGATCCAGACCGTACATATTCCTCTTCTTGGCAAATAAGTATAACCTGGGTGTCTTGGGAGCACAGTCATGAATTGATTCTTTTCTCAGAGTTTCTGCTACTCTGTGCCCCTCTTTCAAGGAAATTTAAATCAGGGGTCTAGTCTGTCATGCTGTTAAGTTTAGGATTGTTTTAAGTCAGCCCCTGCGTCCTGACCTAGGAGAAGCAGTCACAAAGCTGTTCTTAGGTTCTCCTTCTGTGTGCTAGTTTGCTACTAATGAAGGTGTGTGGTGGTGTGCTAAATTCCAATCCAAGTGTTTTCCCATGATCACTGCCCTGCCAGCCCAGCTGTCTGCCTGCACCTGCTCTGTGTTCAGGCTGCCCGTGTTCCTTACTCTGAAGCCTCTATTAACTGTACTTTATGAGAAGTTTTTGCATTCATGGTTTGGAGCAAATTTGCAAAATACATTTGAGGGTGGATAATGAAAAGAGGGTGAAGGGTACATCATTCATCTTAATCAATGTGCATTGATCTGAACCAGCTGCAATCAGCTCAAGGTGGTAGTTTTCTCTCCTTTCACCCAGTATAACTCACAGGAGGCATGCTGGGCAGTCAGTGTACAACTTGTTAACATTGATCAGGCCAGCCTGTGACCTCTCACTGCTCCAATAAATGATGCAATCAGGTCACCAGACGTGAGAAAAAGGGGAAGTGCTGCTCTGCTCCAAACTTCCACATTATGTTTGAATTGCCTTTAGCAAACAATTCAGGGAGATCATAGCAAGAAAACTCAAGGGCCCCTACAGTGAGAATGGGTGTTAATTTTGCTTTCTCCTTGATGATACTCTTATGAAAACAGACCAGCTGCACTGCCAGTTTCCAATGAAGTCAGGTGTGTAACACAAGTGTGCCCTACTAGACTGATATGCATGCCTAGTGTTCCCCCTCTGTGGATGAGTTTTTCTCAGCACTTTTCCCCATCTTCTCTGCAGAGTCAAGGTAACAGCCTTATCCTCACTGTTATTTTATGCATTTGATCATCCTTCCCTAGACCAATCTCATGTCAAGATGTGGAAGGGGAAAGTAGGAGAGACAGGTTTTAAAGCCAACTCACATCTGTGTCAAAAGCACCGGGCTATCTCATCATTGTACATAACAGACAACTTTTTACCAAGGAACAAACAAAAAAAAGTCTGAAAATTCCGTTGTGTAAGAGAATCACAGGAAAGGATCTCATGCAGAAATTTCTGTGCTACCTCACTGTGTGCTGCCTGGTGTTTCTCACCTTACAAATAGAAGGGGTCACTATGCATTGTGGGGAAAGAATAGTCTTGTTCTTTCCTTCTGCAGCACAAGATCCCTCTGGGAAATTCAAACCTTGACATTTGCATCTCTTGTTATTGGTCTATTATTTTTTGAAAAGTATGAAATATGTGAAGATTTCTGAAGGAAGAGTACAGTTCAGCCATGACAGTTCTTCAGGAGGGCTCCTTCCCTGTCTGGTGGGGCTCAGCACAGTCACTGCTTTTAATGGACATAAACAAGCAGGAAAAAACACAGTGGATGAAAATCAAATACTACCCAACAAAGAAGGATTTGAGCATAGAGGTATAACTCGTGGTGTATTAAATCACTGTGTATGTAAAACTGTTTAGCCAAGGAAAATCAACCATTAAGATGTGTGTTTCTGTAGCTGGTGAGAATGAACTACACAGAAATAAAGAAATTATTTGAATTCTAGTGCTAGTTGGATCCAGAGTTCTTTTTACCTCCCAGGTGCCCAGCCAATCATGCTTCATTACTAACAGTGAAACAAAAAATTGTTGCATAAAAAAGATGAAAGGTAATATCATATGACTTTTCTTGGTGTAAATAGGCTTTTTTATTATTATTATTATTGATTTTCCAGGTAAGTAAGAAGCCATTTGCACCGGTTTTGCTGCCAGAGTCAGTGACAGTGTGTTCTTGGAGTCTCTTCCTGCTTTCTCTTCTTTTTCTCCTTTCATACTCCTCTCAAGCAACATTAAAAGAAGGATTGAGAGAACATTGAATACAAATTGGTGCAGAGAAAGCGGTAATGGTACTCCCTTCAAAGCTAGAAGCCTGCAAAAGGATCTCAGGCACAAAGAGATGGTGAGACAGCTATAAAGAGTTATGTTTTTTGTCATGTGTAAAATAAAATCCCACACATCAATCTTCCTGAGTTCATGCAAAGTTACATTAAAGCTGATTTTGAAGGTGGTTTCTAGTGGGTTTAGGGTAATAAAAAGTAGGAGTTCTTTGTTTAAAGAATGTAAAGAGTCGAAGTATTGTATAAATAGTTCCATGTAGGACAAAAATTATCAAAATGGTTGTACTTGATCTTTCTTTTTCTTTTCTTTTTTTTTTTTTTTTTTTTTTTTTTTTTTTTTTTTTTTTTCTCTTTTCAAATGTCTAGGTTGAGTGTAAGGAGAGTTTCATCAGGCAAGCTCTTTCTCCTGTGGGGCAGCTCCTCACTGTCTGGAATACTGGGAAGAGTGAAGAGAGCAAATTTCAGAGTAATAAATATCAAAATTTATTTTATTTATGTGGTGAGGCTCTTCACATGGCTCTGAGGTATGCAAGATGCAGTTAGTGAAGTTTTCTCCCATCTGGAAGACAAATGCCTGTTGCACAGAGTGAATCTACTGTATTAGAAAGAAGTCCTGATTTCTTGCCACCTTCCCTACCTCTGAGATTTTAGACCCAGAAAACTGAAATATCCTCAGAGGTTTCTTGAGCTATATACCACCCTCCCTTACCACGGCTGTGCACAGAAGTGCAGTGTCTGTTGCTCTCCATTTCTTTCTGGCAATTTCATATGCCAAAAGATTGGGAGAAAAAAAGGCATATTTGTTGAATTCTGCTGAACTCTGGTATTTTGTGTTGCACATTCCTTCAGTGGCTGTTTGGCACAGTGATGGTGGATTGATCTTGGTGTTACTGATATTTACAAAGTGCAAAATGGCCCTCGTTGCTTCAATAGGTCTTTCAGTGTACTTCAGAGAAGGGCAGTTTAGACAGAATGCTATGTTGAAACCAAACCAGCCCTTCAACCAAGCACTACCACAAAGCATAGGCAACAATTCATGACTTTTCCTCTATGGACTGCCGGCTCTGTGCAGCAGCTAGATGAACAGATGTCTTCTTCCTGTCTCAGAGAACCAGATTTGTCCTGCTAGACAAACTCCAGGACATCATCTTTAGCAGCAACCGATACGCCTGTGCCTGGGATACAAATCATGTCAGCCCGTTGTTGCCTGTGTTTCATGCTGTGCAGGGTTTGATTTATAACATCTGAACGGCACAATTCATCCCAGTCATGAAAAGGCACAATGAGTGCACACAATACGATTCAACACGCCATCATTCTTGCTTCTGAAAAAGGCTGCACAAAACCTTCTGAAGGAGCTGACTGACCTTATGTGGAAAAAGGTCAAAACTGGAGTACTGCATTCATTGATATGTGTGGGGGGAGCGAAGAGGAAACTGAGGTGAGTCTATGCACACTTCCCAGGTTTTCTGAGATTTATTTAAGGCAATATTTAACTTTTAAAAAGGAAGTATAAAAGTCATTATTACTTCTCGTAACCTTTATAGAGCAAATATAACTCTGTAGAAAATCAGAGAAATATTCCTATCTTAAACCTCAATAATGCCAACAAACAGAAGATTAGACCTACTCTTTTTTATCATCATGTGTCATCCATGCAACAGGCATGTGGTACATTGCATGCTTCCATGAGTGATACTGCATGAGTGATACTTTCCATGAGCTGCCATCTGCATATTGCTCAGAAGATCCCTTTAGCCTGCATAGAGAGTGGAGGAGAATTATGCTGAATAAAAGGAGACGTACTTCTGCAAAACTCCAGACTTACAGGGCCTTTTTGTACTTTAAAAAATCCACTTTATATCTGTAGTCCTCATTAGTTTGAAGGCATTCTCCTTGATGATGCAAACGGAGCAGTCCCTGGATTGTTTGTTTTGGAGGTGCAGAGGTACTTTGGGTGAAGAGTCACAAAGCTGAAATGATATCTCTAATTGCAGTTCCACAGCCTAAGAACGACTGCAGGGGGGTGTGCTGAGAAAGGTCCAGATCTTCACCACACTTCCTGTGTATGTTACAGGGCAAATTGTTAGAAAAAATTCTTACAAATTGTAAAACCCAAAAAAACCCCAAACAAACAAAACCCTCAAAGAGTTACAGCTGAGCAATCGTACCTACTGGCTCTGATCCTGCCACTGAGCATCACTGAAAGAGCCTGGCTCTGTCCTGTTTGCAGCCTCCCTTCAGATTCTTGCATATTGATGGAGATCCCCCTGAACCTTCTCTTTTCCAGGCTGAACAGTCACAGCTCTCTCAGCCTTTTCTTGTAGGAGAGGTGTCCCAGTCACTTAATCACTTTTGTGGCATTTTACTGGACTCTCTCCAGTATGTCCAGTATCTCCCTTGTCCTGGGGAGCCCACAACTGGACCCAACCCTCTAGGTGCAGCTTCAGCAGCACTGAGGAGAGGAGAAGGATCCCCTCTACTGATCTGCTGGCAACATTCCTCATAGTGTAGCCCAGGACAACCTTATACTTCTTTGGGACACGGGTGCACTACTGGTTCAAGTTCAGCTTGGTGTGCACCAGGAACCCCAGGTCTTTTTCTGCCCAGCTACTTCCCAACTTGGGTGTCTCCCAGTGTCTACTGGTGCCTGGGGTTGTTCAGCCCCAGGTGCAGGATTATGCATTTGTCCTTGTTGAAATTTACGAGGTTCCTGTCAGCCCATTTCTCCAGCCCGTTTTCATTTCTCAGGATGCCAGTAAAACCCTCTGGCATATCACCTACCCCTCAGTTTTGTATCACTTGCTAACTTGCTGGGGATATACTCCGAGCAATCATTCAGGTCACTAATGAAAATGTTTACTAGGACAGCACTTTATATTGACACCTAGGATACACTGCTATTTACTGACCTCCAAATATACCTTGTTCCACTGATCCTCACATTCCTGACCCAGTCATTCATCTGTTTTTCAATCCATCTCACTACCTTCTCATCCAGTCTGTACACCAGCACCTTGTCTAAGAGGATCCTATGGGAGACAGTGTGAAAGTCTTTACTGAAGTTCAGGTAGACAATACCCATTGCCCTCCTCCCATCTGCTGAGCAGGTTGCCATGCTCCCTTACCATTTCTCAGGCTTGAGCTAAAATTTCCTCTGTGCTTCTCTGATACCACACACAAACAGTTAACTTCACGTGAAAGGTGGTATCTTATTCACAGCAGGTGAGTGTAGATTAGTGTTTCACCACCAGGACTGTAGGGCAGCTCTGTTTAAAAGAGAAACAGCTTTTATTTGAAGTCCTTCAACCAGACACTGAACAATAAGCCAGTGTTTGACCTTAATTCCTCCTCAGGTTTGTTTTCCACAGTAGTTACTGTAAGGACTGGACTGGGAAGACACCAGCAGCAGGAAGTAACTTGTCTATTGCCCTGCAATTCTGATGACCAATCCATCTTTTGCAGGGAATGCCATACTTCCAGGTACCTCTGGATTCCTTGTAGCAACAAAGAAGCTGAAGGGAGTAGGAAAGCCAGGCAGATTTTCACAGGTTATGATAAGGAAGCTATGATGAAAGAAGTGCAGA
This sequence comes from Corapipo altera, assembly GCF_003945725.1. Taxonomy (NCBI): domain Eukaryota; kingdom Metazoa; phylum Chordata; class Aves; order Passeriformes; family Pipridae; genus Corapipo; species Corapipo altera. Next base: position 799,561 of record NW_020884909.1, on the reverse strand, counting down.
TCAGACACAGGGGGGGCACGGACTTCAGAAAGAAGCATGAGTGCAGTCTAGCCACCTTTTACCCTGTCCCAATTCTTCTGAGGCGAGTGATTTGACTGATACAAATTTCATTGCTGTCCCCGTAGTGTGATGAGTCATCAAGAATGCAAATGTTGTCTCCTCAACATGAAATTCCAGGGGAAAAATGAAGCTGGATGCACTGTAGTTGCCTTGCCCACATCTTTCATGAAGCCTTCATCTCTCAGGAAATTTCCCCATTGAATGGGAAAAGTTCTCTAGCTGAAAAAATATATAAAATATATTTTATTATGTGTTTTATACATTCTGTCACTGTGCTTGAACACCCTCCTTCCTCAATATAATTTTCTGAGATCATATCCTGGCTTTTCATGAGGCCTATTTTTGTTTGGTTTCACTACATCAGGACCATATCAAGGACAGCCATAGGGGTAACTGGATGCCCTAGTTTATGTCCCCAGCTCATTTCGGTAAGTATTCTGTTACATGCAATGTGTGGCTGCCTATAGTAGGAAGACTTATAATCTGATGTAGTAACCTTTTACAGTTGGAATATATTCTCAGGAGAGTATTTGAATATAGATTCCCCAGAGAGTTCTGAGGATAATGTTATAAATAAAAAGAACTCCTTCTAATAATATCGTTCATTGTGTCTTCATTGCTTACATAAATCTTGCTTTTTTTCCCCAGATACTCTTAGAGAATGTTTTGTCTAAATAAAACATTAATTTTATTTTGTAGGTTTACATGCTCTATTCAAGATTGAAATTTCAGAAACATTACTATTAGTATTGTGGGTTGATATTAATGTGTGTTGCTTGGTCATTTTCATTTTGTACTTGAGCTCAGGAACTCCTCAAGAGGACAAGGTGTTGATCTTGTCATCAAAACGGCTCTTGGGAGAATGTGTAAGAAAATATTGGACAAAAAGTACCACAGGATTTTTGGTGACTTCCCAGGCAACCTGTGAAAACTAGCGTAATTTTCCCTCATGTTTATGCTGTTTCACTGGATTACCCTATGAGGCACCAATATTTGTAGTGACAGCTCTGGTGGGTGTGATCCAGTTATTATAAATGTATGTCAGCGGGGCGAGGAAAAAAATTAATATGAACCCAAGTTCATTATCAGAAGGCAGGGGAAGAGTCCTGATTATTCTTTTGCCCCTCAGTGAGTTTCTTGGTGACTTAAGGTACACGTTCTGTTGATGACAGATGATCAGAAAATTTTGGATCTTTCTGTATTACCTTGTGGTTGAGGGAATTGTATAACGGATGAGGTGCATACTGAGATCAGAAGTCTTGTAGCACTTGAGAGTGTAGTCCATAATGAGGCATTAAAGAGATCAAGAAGCTCTGTTACCCTAATAGAATTGTGAAAGAATATTTAACCTTTTCTCTTTCCCTTTCTGATATTGTCTGTACTAAACTCTTCAGGATCACTGAGGGTCTTTCCCACTTACCCTCTTTAAAGAGCATTGAAAAAAATTGCTGTGTGTTATAAACATAATAAAATTGGCTGTAGAAATGTCATGTTTGTCTATAAAGTCTGCCTTACTTCTGGGAATATTTATTCTGGAAAAAAAAAAAGGAAAAGAAAACTAAATTACATTTTAAAAATAATCCATATCCATATGAGGTACAAGCTTGATCTTCTTTTATAGAGATTTCATATGTTAATTGATTGCTTGATTAAATTCTTCCTAGGGCCTGGTTCAGTCAAGTTTAATTTCCTTAATTCTACATGCTTACGTAGTCTTGCTAAAGTCAACTGGATTAATTATTTAATTATAGATAAACTCTGTTTAATGATTTGCTAAGTTGGGATAGAAAGCGCAGAATCAGACAGAAGAGGGTTGTAAAAGGGACATGTAGTCTGCCTTCATGTGTCACTGCAGGACTAACTCTACCTTAAACATTCCTGACACATCACTGTCCAACCTGTCTTTAAAAGCTTCCAAGGGTGAATATCACAATACTCTCTGCAGCACACTTTGCCTGATTTTCCTTAGTGTCTAACACACAGCTTCCTTCCATTTAATTCCACTGCGTCCTGTCCAATCTACTTTGTACATACGAAGTGCTATTCTCTGACTCTTTGCAGCAGCCCTTTATGTGTCTGAAGCTGCAGCTAGAGCCCATTTTCAAGTCTTTCCTGGGATTCCAGTTACGGAACTGGAATATATATAAACTCTGCTTATGCTTTCTGCTTGCCTGATGTGGCACATATGTTTCTCAAATCGTCAGGTTCCCATATTGGATATAGTAATCCTGCTGAAACCTTAATGGGGATTACGTCTTCCTTTCTGTAAACCGTTCCTCCAGTCATGCATCTCAGGAAAGCTATTGGGTTTTTTTGTGTTTACTCGTCAGTCAGTATTTAATCTATGGATGAGATGAGCAATTTATCATGATGTGGAGTCAACCAGCAATTTGCACATTACCACTGACACAATAATAAAACTGAGTTCCCTATAAATTAGTCATGGCAGGCAGAATGGGAGCTTCAGAAAAATGTTATTTAAGAAGACCTCCCATTGAGTCACGAGATGCAGAAAGCACCCCATTGCTTTCTAAACTCCTTCTCAGGGAAGAGTCTAAGTACAGCTGGATTCAATCTTAGCCCCAGACTCTGTCAACAGTTTGAGTCTGAAGGATTATACAGGTATAATTGAACCTTCACACAATTTTGCCCTACAGGACTAAGGGTGGCAAACCAGATATATTTATATAAATACAAAATATTTATTGGTATAATTATTAGTCAAAAAGATCTTAATCAGAATTACTTTCTTCACCATGTAGGAGCTATGATTACTAGTATAGTGCATTACAAAACAGTTTTATGTCTCCACTTCTCAAGACCTCTGCTGTCCTACCAGGTCTGGATTTGTCAGCACTTTGTCATCATGTTGCTACTGTATATATCTCATTTGCACATGGAGTAACAGCTTGTCATTGCTGCCCATGCCAAACTATGTTCATACCACACAAAGAGAAGCAAAAGTAAAACAGATCAGGCACAGACAGCTGGGCAGACGGAGAAATTCCTGTCAGAGCTAAGAGAAGCAAAACTAATCCACAGGCAGGTCAAGCAAAGTTCAGAATGGGCAAACCTGAAAGGTCTCAGTCCACAGGTCTTGCACATTGCTTACAAAGCTTAGAGTCTTTACTGAGAACAGCAGTGCTGTACTCCAGGGCCACACAGTCATCACACCACTGGTACCCAGGTCTACCACCCTGTTCAAAGTCACTGGTGTACTGTCCTCAGTAGCAGCTGTCTCCTCATGCTGCAGTCCTGGGCCATCTTCAATTAACATGTTTCACAGACAGTACCTTCTGTTTAACATTTATGTCCTGGTGGGGGTTACTCACTCTCTGGAAAATCTTTCTTCAACTGTCTGTTCAAAAAAACCCCCATACCAATGGATGAGATAAAGGGTATTTTAGCCTAAATGGGTACTTTTCCAACTCTCTTTTCCAAATTGTTATTTATTCATCCATTTAATGCATGTACTTAGGTGGAGCAAAACAATTACTATAAGCCCTAAGGTTTTACCTGCTTATCTCCCATTGAATTCCCCTTTTTTTCTCCACCATTATTTTTGGCAGACATCTGTCTATTGGCTGGTGTGCTCATTTTTGACATAAAGTGAATAAATACCATCTTTGCCTCCAGCCTGATAGTCCATTTGTCATTTGATAGAGCACTGTCCATTGCTCCTGCAAACAATCCTGCTCTTGTTTTCAGGCTCTTTGTGCTACTCTGGTGTTTTTAATGCCCAAAGAGATTGCAGGGAGATAAGACTCCTGCATCTTGTTCAAGCATAATCTCAGTCTGCAGCCAAAAAAAAGAAAAAAGCCCCCACTGTTTCTTGTCCTATGACTTCTGGATACAAAATATGCTGAGTTGGAAGGGACTCACGAGGATCATCAAATACAACCCTTAGCCCTGCACAGGACTATCCCAAAGAGTCACACCATGTGCCTAAGAATATAATCCAAATGCTTCACCTTCAACAGATCCTTGACTAACAATGCTTTGACTTATTACCCTGCAGGGTTCTGAGTCCACCTATTTCTCCACTACAATGGAGGTTCAAGACTTCCAAGAGTCTTCGAGGCTGTAATGTATCTGAAAATAATCAGTCTCTCTCTTGCCATTTGCCCAGATGATTGGAAACCCATTCACTTTCTCCTGTAGCTCCTTCACCGGGTGACTCAGCTCTTCAACCACAGCACACCTTCTGCAAAATAAGTGTTTGTTAACCCCAGACTCATGAAGAGGCACCAGGCACTGCTGGCAACTCATGACCTGGAGAGCTGTGTCTGCCACCAGCACGTCTGTCTGTCTGCAGGCTTCTGGCACAACTAGTTCAGTCCCTCCTGTAGCTACAGGGGATTGAGCATCACAGCTTGTCAAGGCCATAACTGAGGAAACTTAAACTAGTGGGCTGATTAGACTGGGGCCAAAAGGATCTCTTTGCTCTTCCTTTCCAGTTACTGTCTGTTTGCTGCCTCTGTTGGGTGCACCCGAATGGTCAGAGAGGGGCACTTTATCCATATTTAAAAAGAAATCATGGGAATATAGTGCTATTCAGCAGACTGCTTTGTGTCCTCATCCTGGGTTCTAAGTACAGAAAAATACAGAGTTAGAAACACGTTAAGCAATGATGTGAAGTATTTTGCTGTACGCCTTTTTGTCCCCCTTCCCAAATTTCCTGAGTAAGTAATAAAATGACTTGGACACTACTCAGATAAATGAGGTGTAGATAACACACAGTTTGGTTAGTTCGTACAGTGTAAATATCATCATGGCTAGGCTTCAAACACAGTACATGACAGAACACCGTTTGTCACACTTCTTGCTAAATTGGACATTGCTGAATTGGACTATTCAATGCCAGTGTTTTCCACTTGTGCTTTGTAGAATCTGTTTAATTATGTTTCTACATTGATGTTACTAGAGTGAAACAAACCAGAAAAGCCTCTTCATTATCCTCTGTGCTGGGGTTGTCCAGAACCCAGGTTCATCCTCATCCTATGTCTTGTTCAGGGCTAACCTTGTTCTACAGGAAAACCAGGACAGGCCATAAATTGGGTTCACTCTCATAGCAAAAGAGATTCTCTGAAATTTCACAGCAAGGATGGACTGAGTACTTTGGTTCTGCTCTGGGTTGAAAACAGGGAGGTGATAGATAGTACGTTTCATCTAATTCCATCCTTTGGGAAGCCCAGCTGAAGATAGATCAATGGATCCCCACATTTGTCTCTACCTGGCATTTGGGATTTCATATTCAATAAAAATTCCAGAGAAATAAGTTCATCCTGATTTGAAAGATTCCACCTTGTGAGAGATATCTGAGGCAGCTGCCTTTAACAGGTGGTTAAAGGCACCTGGTGCCCCCACTACACTCTCTGTAGCTGGTAAGTGTCTGATCTCATATGACTCCTGCAAAGTGTGTTTCTTACTGCTTAGGTAAAAAGGTTAGGTTTTTCTCTGAGGAATGATTCTTAAAGGTTATGTTAATGTCAAATTAGTGGTTTTGATTTCCTAGTAATACAATTTTCAGTGTTCGGTGGATTCTTTTAGTTAAATGGATGACATTTTAAATGCAATCTGCTGTTTTGCCCAGATGAGATTTTGAAGCATAGTGATCAAAAATGGAAGGTCACGGAAGAATAACTGAAAGAGTTGCCTTTAGTATTACACCCTGAAGTACAGTTTCTCTCCCTGGACACTTTCTGTTTGCATGCTTATCCATATCCATAACTTAAGCATTGTGCTACTTCAGCAGCTGGTTGAATTATGCTAATTCAGACCCTGGCTCAGAATTGAATTCCCTTCTTGTGATGGATATATGCACAGACTTTATGCCTTTCCCTTCTCCTGAAAATTTTCACATGTAAATTCAGAGGGGCTAGAAAGAGGTATGCAGAGAAATAGAGACTAAATGGCTTGCATAAGGGCATGCATCAGATCAGTAGCTGAATTTGGACTAGAGCCCAGACTTCTTACACCTCTATCTAGTATGCTAGCTACTCAACTCCTGGCTAAACTATGGTAGAATATATTTCAGTCACCACTGCATTAGAAAATTTAATTTCTGTATCAAACAACTCTGTGATCGTGTAGATGTTAATAGAGTCATTCATTACATTTTTCAAAAGAAAGGGTCGATCTCCAATTTTTTTTTAAGTTGTACGTAATTTTGAATGCCAGAAGAGGTGTATACCAACATAATTTAATAGAGTCATGTGGCCTAAAATATAATTGCAGGGACTTAGTTCATCACAGAGGCTCCAAGGACTCCGGATGAGAGCACAGCCCTCCTCTCTGAAATCATCTATTCACACCGTAAGAGCCAGCCTCCAGACTGTAAAATCTGAACCATAAATAGCAAAATCAGGGCAAAACTTTCTCCTTTCTATGAAGAGATATAGGTCTGCTTAATAAGGTTCCTGAGACAATTGTTGCCTGTTCATTATCTTACATGCTTTGAATAGAGAGCTTCCATTTTTTTATTTCCTGTTAAGGGAGACTGAAAATCATCTTTATTCACTTTTTGTTGTCTTTGGATCCACTGTCTATGGTAGATACTTCAAATTGACAGTGATTTGCTGGGGAGAAAAATGAAACTTTAGCAGTATCCAGCTTGCCTTTCCAAACATGCTAAGGATTTACCATGTGGTGCCTGCGGTTTTCCTGTGTGCTTGATCTACATGTACAATCTCTCAGTTTTCACTCATGTGTATCAGACAGATGTGCCTGCCTGTACCAGTGTGAGAGTGGGGCACATTTTCTTTACTCTGGGTGCCTGTTTGGTTTTTGAAAGCTAGTCCAGGATACTTGATATTTGCTGTTGAATAAATTACTGTATGGTAATAATATAGAGATCTACAAAAAAGTTTCTCTTTTAAAGCTTCCATTTCACTTCCTCATCTGCTTATCTGTTGCAGAGACAAGGAAATAAGGCAGAAAGTATAGTAATTTTCCCTCTGAAACTTGCTTTCCCCCAATTCTGTAAAGCTTAATTTGCAGACTTGACATTACACAACCCTTCCCAAGAGCAAGACGATTCAGTCTTTGCCATTTCTCCACAACCACGAGAATGTGTTGTTGGAACAGGTTTATTTTGGCATCTCCTCCCGTATCAAGGCTTATTGGAATATGCTACCAATATCTTCGGTTCAGGCAGTCTGTTCTTACATCTGCAGGAAGGCATTTGGCAACAGTGAATTTCCAATCCCTTACTGAACACACTGAGTGATATATGCCATATATCCAGGCCTATTAGCCTTGTTGTGTTCTGTTCTTCTGTTGCAAGAAAATGTCTACAGAGTTCCTGCCAGGCAGCACCTGTATTGTGGAGGATGTAAGTCTTTGTCCGCGCTGTCTGTTCTGTCTTAGCTGTGACTGTGCTCCTTGGGTTCACCTAAATATTCCCAGCAGGTGTGTTTTCAGGCTACCCACAATCACAACAGCCCTAAGAAAGCTGGCAATACATCTGGATCAGTCGCTTTAGAGAGCTTGCCCCTGGGTAAAACTGAACAGCATCTTGCCTTGGAGCTGAGAAGCAAAGGAAAAGGAAAGCAAGAAATCTCTGTGTCTCTTCCACCTGAGAGCACAACAGTATGAGATTTACTAGGCAATATTTCCTCTAACACACTTCAGGCATGGAATGAGGGCTGTACACGGAGCTGGAACCAATTGAGAGAATGAAATTCTGGAACCTGTGCTGCAGGGGGCAAGCTTGGAAAGGAGCTGCCTCTTCTGTCCAGGTCTGCTAACATCTGCACCTAATTTGTAGTCTGCAGGAGGAGTCAGCACCTCTGCTTAGAGTGCCATGATTCAGCTCATATTAACGAAGGCAATCAAAATAGTTCAGAGGAGTTATGATCTGAATGACTCTGGCTTACATCTAGGTCAGATGTAGCTTTTGGTCCAGAGGAAGTTGGAATTCAGGACTGTTGAGTGAGTACTGATGGGTGATATACAATAGGAAATGTTTCACAGGCGGACAGGTAGGTTCTGGCATTCTTATGTGAATGACAGCTTTCCCTCAGTCACCCCACTGCTTGGGAGGTCCCGATTCAGCAGTGAGTAGGCTTTACATGATGTTGGTCTTGGATAAGAGCCTTATCCAAGATACACACCCTTTGTGGGTACACTGAGGAGGCAATTTTGATGTGCCTTGAATGACATGCACTTATGGTAAGTGCCAACACCTGGAAACAACATGTCAGAGAAGATCCCAAGATAGCTCCCACGCTTTATCTGCCTGTGAGCAGTACCCATCAGCTGTGTGAGTGATGTCTCAGGAAAGGGATGGCATCCTCAGAGGAAGTCATAGTCTGACACTGGGACTACTCTCAGGGACATCAGGAGATATGGTGCCCCTTCTGCCATAAAGATGATGCTAATTCGTCCCCTTTGCTGTCAAGCTGTTCTTCTGGGATGTGTTTCTGCTCCCTTCTCTGATAGTGCATATATTGCTTCTGACAGTTTCACCCAGTAAGTGTTGCAAAAAGTTGCATAGCATCTGAAGACAGTTTTGGTTTTCTTTCACACTGGATTCTCCTGTCTGTGCTGAATGTGATATTTCTGCAGACCTGCCAGTAGAAGGTCTGAATTTGATCTATCAGGCTGTCAGGTCAAACCAGAGAAGTACCACTTGAATCATGAAAGGTAGAACAAACTCCAACAGAAGAAAATTAAGATAATCTGTGCTAATTTTCTGAAGTCAAATGTAAGCATGATAAAGCCTGTGGAGGAAAACACCCATACCAGAAAATGAGAAAAGAAACTAAAATGCATCTGGATTTCCTGTGATGTGAAACTGAAGTCAAAAATTGCAAACTTGGCTTGCAGAAGTCTGTCCTGTGGTCTAAAGAAATCCACTGAGCTGCTGTCCAGGGTCGTCTCTGTGGGTCACATTGAGTTCATTTTGTTTTCTCCAGTTGGCAAGGATTCAGCTTGCCAGATTCTTCTGTTCTGAGAATACTAAGGCAGGATTATTGAATACCTCCAGAAATAGTGCTAGTTTGAAGTATTGAAATGCCAATAGCTATTATAAGAGAAATCAATCTTTTAGGCAGTATTTTCTGAAAGCACCTGACTACTTTCTTTCATCTTATTACTAGACCCAACTCAGCATTAAGAATCAAGAATGAATGCCAAGAATGAATATTTTTACTCAAAACCCTTTAACTATAGCAGTACTTGGAACCTTAACTTTCCACGAAAGAAATGTCTCTGCTCTTTGTTAGAGAGGAGAGTGCTTCTCTTTGACTGTAAACAGACAGCATGGCAAGATGGGGTCTAGAGTGTTCTGTGAGTGTTCTTTTATTCTGCACTTTTTGATTCTTTTTATAATAACATTAGAATCAAACCACGAGTTAACAAATGTGGCAATCCCAAAGACTTTAATGGAGGATGAAGGGATTCAGGAAGTCTACTTAGAGAGTTTAGGTAAGTTCATGTGATTGTATGTTCCAGTATTTCTTTCAAGTGTCTTCATGCTTGCGGCTGTGTATTCAGGTTTTTCAATAAAGAACAGGTAAGTCTTTCAACCATATTTGCATTTCCTGCAAAGTCTCTTTTGCCTTGGGATATTTCTTGAATTTTATTTCTTTGTTGTCCGTTATTTGCTCTTTGTGGAACATTTCTTCTCTTTCTCAGTGAAATCTATCTTTTCAGAGAGCTGAGCAAGGAAAAACTACAGTCTTCAGATTTTGGTCCTGGACCTCCTGCAGTCTGAACTATATGCCATCAGACTGGCCTCATAGAGCACAACTCTGCTAGCTGACAAAGAAATGCTGCAGTGTGGAGGTAGCCAAAGTGAGGTAGTAAACATTTCCAAATGAGAAATTGTTTGTGTCTGGTCAGGTGTTATCAGTTTAAAATCACTCAGATACCCCAGTCCAGCTGGCTGTATGACATGGGTCCTGCAACTCCACATGCTGTTGGCTGTGTAAAAGCTATTCATTGCTGAAAATGTTTGCCAGGAACTTCTATCTGCCACAGCAAAATGTGGGGACAAACACAGTACAGAGCTTCCCAAGGTTCCACTGTGATCTTGGAGTTAACTCTAAAACACAGATTTCAATTTGGTGCAATTCAAATCAAAGCAGAGGCCTTCCACTTTTTGAATTTTTGCATTAAAACAATTAAGCTTTGCTTCAACAAAGCAATGTCCTTGAAGTTAACTGGGATGCTGAGCTCTTGTTTTCTTTCTGTCCTTTACTCAGTCTGTACAGACTGCAGCACTGTGGTAGGAGTGCGTCACACTGCAGTGCACGGTCATCAGCTCTCAATGCAGACTTAGGAAGCTGCAGTGTAAGACTGCAAGGCTACACTGCAGAGATGCTGAGCTTTTGAAAAGCCGCAGTTAGATCTGGTTGAACAAGCAAAGTGTTCACTTGCAGGATTAAACCTGTTTTGCTGTTTGTCAGCAGATTGTGTTCTTTGCAAATGTTTCTGTAAGAGCCACAGGGTTTGAAGGAAAATCAATTCTCTATTTCTCTGTCAGGTGGGAGAAAAAGGGACTAGCTCTGGCAGCCTTCTTATATATATCTGAGGGCTGCTCAAAAGCAGTTTGTATGCTCTACTGTTTGCAAAAACAATGCAGAAACCCCCAAGATTAACATTTTGTGGTTCCTTATGGTATTAGTGAAAGGAAGCAGAGACCAGAAGCAGCACAAAATAAGGAGCTGACACAGGGTAAGAAGATGTTGCTCAATAGGAATGCTGAGGGGTTTTCATTTGAACAACGTGGCTTTCATGAGGAAAATCCAACAGGAATTAGTAAGTTTTCCCTGTGTCTTTTTCAAGGCTGGTTAAGGCTGGTTCTGGGACTGTGATGATGAACAGCTAGTTTTGCAGGATAAGGAGAATTATAGCTGTCTTTCTGAAGGGAGCCAGCTCTGTCCTTTTCTTCCCTTAACCATTGCTGAGGGCTCTGATGGGTGAAAACTGGCAGCTTCAAGATGGCACCTTCAAACTAGTTGTTGATCAGAACTACTGGATGGTAATAAGACTGGGTGAGGATATTTGGGCTAGAAGCATATGGGTAGGGCACTGTGGGGCAGACTGCTCTTGTAATGAATTCTTTGAATACCTGCTATTGCTTTTGTCACTGAGGTCAAGGGATATTGCTCTTGTGGCAACTTTGTACAGTCTTGTTCTCTGAAAGCCAGTTCCGTGCCAAGAAAAATCACTGGAATGCAGCTTTTTATGAGTTGAGATAATCCATCCTAGGATTGGCCTCAGATATTTATAATCTGTCAGTGTGCTTCTAACAGAAGACAGCACAAAATGTTTTTATATATTTGGACAGTTATATTTAAAAACAGCTGGGTTTCTGTCTCTCCAAGAGCAGCAGAAATGGTTCTGCATTACCCTCCAATGAGTGAATTTATAATTTAGCCTTCTCCTATTGCAGTCCCCACATGAAACATGGGGTATCTAGACAAGGACTTCTGTCACAGACATGTACATTCAGATGCAAATATGTCCAATCATATGCAAACATGCCCTATTTATTCATGGATGTGGATAATTATGTAAAGCAGAGGTCCACTTCAAATGGTCATACAGAGAGCACCGCTATGTATATGAAAGGAATAGAAAATAAGAGGGTGCCTGTGTTTCTTGCCAGAAATAAATTTCTCCTAGGAAAAAGATCTGCAGCAGACCCTGTAACACTGAAGGTCTTTCTAAGAAGCAGAGATATGGGACTGTTGAACACAGAAGCCAAATATCTGAGAGGGGAGGATGATGCTGCATACACCTTGTTTTTGTAAACTCTCTGATGTGGCCACTACTTAGGGCAGGTCCTGTGGCAGATGGTGCTTGGTTAGACACAAGAAAGGCTGTTCTCAAGTTCTACTGGTTCTGGTTTTTTTCTAGAGTCAGACAGCAGAAAACTTCACATCTTGGTAAAACCAGAATCATCCAAGAAATAGACAGGCCCCTTCTGAGTGCTATAAACCAGCTGCATCTTGAGTGGCTTTACCTGGAATGAAACGAGAAGAACCTTTTAGTGCCTTGCTCATTCTGTTCATGCCATTTGCCAAGGAGAGGTGAAGCTACCACAATATCTTCAAGGAGCTCTGTGTACAATGGCTTCAGAGAGTGGGAGACAAGATCAGACTTCAGAGTGATGCTTTCTCCTGTCAAGTTTGCAGAAAGATCCGTCCTTCAGAGACCTTTTTTTAATACACACTCTGTTTTTCAAGCCAGTAAGAGCTGGTCTAACACTTCTAACAAAATGGACAGCTCAAGATAGGATGTATGTGCAGCTTCAATCCAGTACATTTCTTGTTCGATTATTGTATACGTAACACATTTAGAAGGGATTGTCTCCCTCTGTTTGGCTGCCAAGTCTTTCAAAAATATTTCATCTGCAATCCATCAGTTGCCAAGGAGAGGAAAAAAAAAGACCAGCACCTTGTTAGCGTGCTTGCTTTTGTATTACCTATGTAAGTTTAATGGTGGTCTTAAAGAGAAATGTGTAAAAAATGAGCAAAGCCTGTAAAATAAAAAAAGCCTGTAAAATACTAACAGGAAAACATAAAATATTTACCACATTTTAAAAAAACAGCAGAGAATTAGATAAAGAAAAGAAATCAGAAGATCAGGTTACAGTCTAATGCTGAAATTAATTATGTTTAAGAGACATTTCAGTCATTATATCAAAACAAAATCCCAGCAAACCTGCTTAAAAGTAACTGATCATTATTTTAGCATGTTTACAGGTACAAAATTGAAGTGGTTAGGGGAGCAAGCAATCCTTACATATAAGGATTTTTGTTTCTTTCTTGGGACTGAGAATGTGCTGGTTTTCAAACTTCTGGAAAATGTAACATAGCTGCAAAGACCTTTCCTTTGAGGATGCTGTTTAGGGTGAGGCTGTTATAATCAGAGGGTTCTGATGTGAGTTTCTGTGTTGGCTTTTCTGCTAGTAGAATTGTTACCTGAAAGCAATGGGGTATGACTAATTCATATAGGGTTAAATGACCTAAAGGACAAAAGAGGTGACAAGTATATTTGGATGCCTGTAAAGTGTTTTATGCTACCAGAAAAATCCCCAAGTCCTTCCAGTATATTCAAGAGAAAGAGTTTGTGCTGGAAATGTTGATTCTGTGCTCTGCTGATAGGAAAAGTAGAGCCAAAATAATTAAATACGTGGTTGAAAGTACATTAGTTTAATGGTCAAGTGATAAAGGGAGAATATTTTAATTGGAATAGCTTGTGTTAGGTATTCTTTTCATTATAACATTTTAGGGAATTCATTAATGTAATTTTTGCTAGATAGGACTTTTTTCCATTTATTTCTATTTGTTTTCATTTATTTAATTCCTTTCTACTCCGTTAAAAAAAGAAACCTTGCAATTGATAATTATTTTTTGAATGGCCGAAAAGCTATTTAAAATTTTGAATTCTGATAGAAAAATACTTTTTATTCTTGATGACATTTTCATGATAATAAACATTGAAGTTATATTTGCCTGGAATGTTCTAATCATCAAATCATACAATGGTTTGGATTGGAAGGGACCTTTAAAGGTCACCTAGTCCAACTGCCTTGCAGTAATCAGGAACATCTTCAATTAAATCAGGTTTCTCAGAGCCCCACTTAACCTGACCTTGAATGTTTCCAGGCATGGGGCATTGACCATTTCCTTGGGCAACATATTTGCATGTTTCACCACCCTCAGAGTGAAAAATTTCTTCCTTGTACCTAGTCTGAATCTACCCTCCTTTATTTTAAAACTATTAACCCTTGCTTGGGTTTTTCTTGTTTGTTTTGGTTTTTGGTTTGGTTTGGTTTGTTCTTTGTTCTATCGCTACTGTTTCTGTTAAAGAGTCTGTCCCCATTTTTCATATAAGACTATTTAAGTAATTCCTCATAGGAGGGCTGTACTATCCCTCATCAATTTTTGTGGTCCTCCTCTGAACCTGCTCCAACAGTCTTTCAAGGCATGTATGGTTTGAAATATTCAAAAAAGCAAAAGAAGAAGCCAAACACTTTGAGGAAAGTATCATTTGTTGTTCGTGTAGCTTACTTTCATGCAAGTTAGATTTGTGTGTACATGAGGTAAGATAAGTGTGTTCCAGTTTGTGTCAGACACAGAAGAGCGAAGCAAGTGCCTATCAGAGGATTCATCCTGCTCCACTCATTCTGGCTCCCTCTTAAATTCAAACTAGGGTGCCTAATTTTCTACATTTGTACCTGAGCAGTGACCAAATTTAAAGAAGAACTGACTGGAATAGCTTTCTCCAGACACCTGAAACTTTTACCAATTTAATTCCTTCAGGCCTGTGACATGCTCCTTATTTGATTCAAGTGTTTCCCTGTTGCTGAGAGCTGTAGAGATTAGATAAAACTTTGCCTTTTTTTTTTCTACTGCCTGATACCGGCTTAAAAGAAGAGGGAAACCAAAGCAACCTTGTGCTGTTTCTTTTGATATTGGTCATTTTTTGGAGGCCGTTCTTTTGGAACAAGAACTCCGTTATGGGATTGAAAGATACTTGGTAGAAATAAGGCTGTGTTTGGTAACCAAATTCTTCAGGGCTGTGAGCCTTAGAAAACGAAGGCCACTCATGTAAACATCTAAAGAAGGGCATCAAAAGCCTAGTTGTCACCAAACACTAGTTTTACCTTTGCCTCAGAAGAAATCATAGCTAGAAAGGCCGCCAAAATGCACCATTGAATACAGAAGTGGATTCTGGTTATGGAGAACACAGCTTTCACATGACACATCTGTGAGTCTGTAGCCCATTTTCACATGCAGTATTCCCTCCATCACCTGCCTTCTATCTGTTCCAGAGCTCTTCTATCAGCAAGGGTCAATGACATCTGACTGGAACCTACAGGGAAGCAACAAAATTATGGTAAGTGTCTGTTTTAGTTGCGGGGTACAGGGCATTCCTCTGGTCTTCCCAAGTGCCTTCATTAAGAATGGTTCCATTATTTGAAAATAAAAATGTTTCAATAATACAGGAGAAAACTGCCTGTTGAAAACCACTTTTCCTTGCACTTAGCCCCCCAATCACTGTTAGAACAAATACATGCACTTCTGATAAAATTGAAAGCCTTTTCCCACAACTGTAGCTTTTGAGATAAAGCTGTCTGAAGTAGGGGTCAAAAGTCTGTGTTTTAAAAATGTCTGACTCAGTGGGATATATTTTCACACAGCATAGATGAGAAATCATTTTAGATTTCAGTAGGGAGTAGACTCCCTTTCTCCATTCCCTCCACAGTAAAAATCAGTCAGGGAAAAACAAACAAAAAAACCATTTCAGTGAATTAATAGTTCACCCTGTGTAGAGACACAACAGGAGATGAAGAAGTAGACACTAGCAAAGAACATTGGCTCTGCTGAATCTCAATTGCCACTGTTTCCTTCAGAGAAGAGTATATTGCTCCTCAATTTTCTATAAATCTGCATAGACAATTTACACTATTTAATAATTTTAATACTTGTTTTTCACTGCTGAGAAAAATGAAGACTCCAGTGATATCTCATTTTGGGAAATATAGGTCTTGCCATGACTTGAAGGAACCAGGCTAAAAACCCCCCCAAAATTCTCTTTATTAATCTTCAGAGGTTATATTCAGAATGTACCTCTCACAGTGTCATGTTGCATGTAGTGTAGCTTTGCTTACCTAGAGTAAAGTAGGGCTTCTGGACTTAAAGCAGCTTGCTTTTCACCCATCTGCCATATGTAGTGGGCTGACCCTGGCTGGAAGCCAGGTACTTACTACAGCCTCTCGCTCACTCCCCTCTGCAACGGGACAGAGGAGGGAAAAAAACCAGTGAAGGATTCAAGAGCTGAGACAAGAGCTGGGAAAGGTCACTGGCTGATCACCATCATGGACAAAACAGACTCAGAGTGGGGATATTAACTGAATTTATTACTAGCAGGATAAGAGCAAAAGAGTGAGAAGTAAAATAATCTTAAAAACACCTTCCCCTCACTCCTCCTTCCTTCTGTGTTCTCCCTCCCCCCCCCCCCAGTGGTGCAGGGGGACAGGGAACGGGGGTTAAAGTCAGTTGTTGTTTCTGCCACTGCTCAGAGAGAGGAGTCCTTCCCCTGCTCCCATGGGGTCCCTCCACAGGAGACAGTCCTTGATGGACCTCTCCAATGTAAGTCCATCCCTTGGGCAGCAGCTCTTCCCAAACTGCTCTCCCATGGGTCACTCCTCCATGGGGTCAGTCCTTCACCAATGAGCTGTACCAGTGTGGGTCCCCCACAGGGGCCACAAGTGCTACCCAGGAAAAACCCGCTCCAGTGTGGGCTTCCCTCTCCAGGGGCTGCAGGTCTCGGGTAGGACCCTGCTCCATCTTGGGCCTCTCATGGAGTCACAGCCTCCTTCCTGCATCCATCTTCTCCAGTAAGGGCTCCTCCATGGGCTGCAGGGGCACCTCTGCCCCACCCTGGTCTGCACCACAGGCTGCAGGACCTCAGCTCTGGCACCTGGAGCACCTCCTGCCCCTCCTTCTGCACTGACCTTGGTGTCTACCTTGTTGTTCCCACCTTCTCACTCTGCTCTTCCCTGGCTGGAATTCTTTCTGCGGAACAACCTTCTGTTCTTTAATATGTTATCACAGAGGCGTTACTGTCACTCCTCATTGCCTTGGCCTTGGTCAGCAGCAGGAAGCCCATCCTGGAGCCGGCTGCCATTGGCCTTGGCCAGGACAGAGGAAGCTTCTGGCAGCTTCTGACGGAAGCCACCCCTGTAGCCCCCCTTGCTACCAAAACCCAGCCACAGAAACCCACTACACCATATGAACCTGTGAAAGGGATTTGTAATGGTACAATTGCAGATTCAGTGCAGATAAATCCGGAGGCAGACTTCAGCTTTTCCTCTGTTCCCATTGCAGTTGTTTCCATAAATTTTGGACTGTGTGGTGTACTATGGTGAGCTATCCAAATGCAACCCTGGTCTTTTCTCTGATTTGATTCTAATTAGTTCCTATCTGAACTCTTATCTTTTGCTTTAGTTTCATTAGAACATAGAATGAGTTTTATAGCTCCATAAGAAATGAAACATGGATACATTTGGTCTTTTATTTCCCCTGAAAAATAAGTTCCTATTTTGAGCTGTACACAACTCACTGAAGTATCATTAGCAGATTTAACATAAAAAATGGAGGGAACTGAGGATTTATTGTGGATATAAATATGATAAGTGACATAAAAAATGGATGACTTAAGGAGAAAGCTATCACAACTTCATAAATCCATGAAATGTTTTCTAATTTTCTGAGTCAGTTCAGTTCTAAGATATAAAATTCATTGTCTCAGATGGGGATGATTTTAACTTTCATAGATAATATTGAGGACTCTGTTATTCAGGGCATGATGTAAACTGCTAATCACATGTGTTTACAGAAAAAAAGCTGTGGAGATTCTCTCTGGGACTGAATTTTCAAATGCAAATATTTGCACATGAGGAATAAGATGGCAAAGCTTTGTTCTTGATTTCTCATTTTGCTCCCTGCCTTCCACCCTATCATCACTAAGGGGGGTCCTTTTGTGTGCTTGACGTGTTTCTGGTTTTGTTTTCTTCATAGCAAACTCCAGACCAACAGCAGCACAGTGTCTATGACTAAAGATGGCAAGAAACATCAAATATAATCCCTTGCTGCATCATTCACAAAAGCTTAAAACCTTACTGAAACAATACTTTTTCTTTTTGCCTGTGTAAAGTGTGCTTGCTACCAACTCTTTGCCTTATGGTGAAGTACTGATGTGGAAGACCTGCTTTGAGCTAAACACAAGGTTTTAATCTTTCAGTATAATTTACACATAAAACCCTTCTTGAGAAAGATATATACAGATGTCATATGCTGAAGCAATGGATGTGTTTTGTGGTGTAGGATCATTTCATTGCAAAAGACTGATGTAACTATAGGAAGAGCAAGGAGAAGAGAATTCTCCAACTTTTTTTGGTAATTGGAGGGACACAATGGAATTCATAAGTCTCTTCCACTTTTAGCAAATCCAGGATGAAGAAGCCTGTTTCTTTCTCGAGGTATTTGATGTAATGAGGAGAAAACCTCTGCTTTTCTGCATATAAAGGATGAGGCACGTGGATTACAAGTTAGTCAAATGATCTGTGGAGTTTGAAATTGTCATTTTCCATAGTACATGGACAACAAAATTTGGGAGAGATGACAGCCAGGATCTGCTGTGGGTAGATATGGTAAGTGTCTTCAGAGGACATTCTTCGCAGGTGGCCTTTTAGAGTGTTACCTCTTCATGCAAAATTATACTATGACTTTTCACTGCACAGCTTCCATTCTGGTGCTTCCTCAGGAGAGGTAGGATTAGCCCTCACCCTTGTCAAAAAGACAAAGCTTGTGTAGGGCTGGACAGGCTGATGAGGCTCCTCAGAGTCTGGGAAATCAGGAAGCCAGATAATAGATATTATTTATTTCTCATTCATTGCAAGATTCCTACAATGCTACATTTGATTCATAGCTAAATAATCCAATTTCATCCTTAAAGCATGACTAATACTGAATTCATATCGAGTTGCATGGGTTTTATCCAAAAAATCTTGAAAACCTCCAAGAATGGAGACCAAATAGTCTCTCTAGAAAAACTCTTCATTTTTTTTCTTATATCCATCTGAACCTCCACTGATTTAATTTTTGACAACTGTCTCTTATTCTCCTTCTGTGTACCTCTGTGAAGACTTTTTATGTCTTCTTTATGACCTTGTAGGTACTGTAAGACAATTATTAGGTACCCCTAAAACTGTCTTTTTCTTAAGGCTGAACAAGCTTTTTTCACAGATGCAGGACTTTGCATTTCTCTTTACTCTATTTCAGGATGTTTCTACAAGCCCAGTTCTCTGGCTTGTTTGCATCTCTACGAATGACAGGTCTGCCCTCGAACATATGAACTGCAACCCCAATTTGGTGTCATCCTCAGATGTGATGAGATGCACTGTCTACTCCTGCAAGTCATTGACAACAATATAAAATATCAAATAGGATCCAGGAGAAATCCCCAAGAAAAGCCACCTGCCACTCAAGTCAAGCAAAGTTCATATCAAGTGGAGTACATGTCAGCCACTTCATTTTGAACCCAGTGATCCACTCCTATTTCACCCAGGGAGTTATCTGCCTGACTAAAGTAGTAAGTTCCTTCTTGGATAAAAGGAGAAAACCATCTTGAAAGTCTTGCTAAGGTCAGGGTCAGCGACATTCAATGATTTTCCTGCACCTGCACCCTTAGTGCAGTCACGGGGTTTTTTTTCCGTGATCCAAAATATCATGCTCTTTTCATCAATGTACCTGGAAAATATCTGATTTTCCACTAAGTCTGGACTATTTAGCTGAATGCTAATGTCACCAATAAATCTCGTGCATAACACAGCACAACACACAGATGCAGACATCTTTTACTTACCCTTTCTGAACACTGCTTGCTTTTGTTCATTCTCTTCATGACACCTGTCTGATTTGTGACAACAAAGTCTTCTTCGCAAATGGGAACAAAGACGGAAAAAAAAGGAATGGGAAACAAGTTAGTTCCTGACAAGTTTGACATTAGTCAGGCTTATGTCTCCTAAGACCCTAAGCCCATTCTGAAGCGAGCCCAGAGATGGGATTTGACTTCCTGCCTTGTTAAAATGGCACTTTCCTTTTACCTTGGAGTAAGTACTCTGTGTATAAGCTGTCTTAAAAAGAGGTAAGATACTAAGTGGTTTTGTTTTTCCACAAGGCTAACTGTCCCTAGGGTTATGGAAGAACTGAGGTGAGTTGACTCATCTCATAACAGAACTGTCACTCCTTGTGTTAACTTCTGTAACCCAGGGCAGCTGTGAGACTCACAAGTTATGCTGTGATAATGAGCACTGCTTTCTGTTTTCCTCTAAACCAAAGAACAAAACTCAAGAAACTCAATCACTTTAAGGCAGTTCAGAGACACAGCTTTTACATTCACTATTTTCCCTGAGTATAATGTCACTATCTTTCAAATACGTGTTAACTCCTTAATATGTTTGTGGGATTTTTTTACCTAACCCCAGTCCTGCTTCTTCTGATCTCAGACAAATTACTTTATGTTGCTAACCTTGCAATGCTGACTATCTGGTAGAAGCAAGCCATAATGCACCAATGAGTGCTGGATCTTTCCTGCTTTAGTTCATATTTCTCTGAAAAGATGACAGTTGGTACAAGATGCCAGTTGTCACATTATACATGAAACTACTGCAAACTGCTTTCACAGTGAAATGTCACAATGCACATGTTGTTTGGGGAAAGAGAAAAGGGAAAGCAAATACTGGAGAGGTAATGAGTAATCAAGCTTAAAATCTTTCACACTGGATCCTGAGTGATGCAAAAGAGAGAGACCAACAGTGATTTTAATAGTTTTATCCCTTTCCTGAAACTCAAAATGGGGTTCATTAATTTTTAATTTCTTTGCTCAAGTTCCAGTACCTTATTAAAGTTTCTGCATTCTTGATGTTCTTGGTCTGTAAAGCAACATTTCCAGAGGAAAGAAAGTACAGAAAATTAAAGCTGGAATTCCAGAGTTTGCTGTAGTTTTTTTTCACTGTTCCCTAAAAAGATTTGAAAAATACATTAATAAGAACATCTGGATTTCTGGGATCTTGCCACTGTTTTCTATCTGCTGAGGTTTATTTGTCCCATGACTTCTCATTTTCTTGTAAAAAAAAAAAAATGTGTAAAATTAAATACATGCATAAAAAAATCTAAAAAATGTAGAGCAGAGGATTCTGGAGTAAAGTATAGTCCATAATTCTAGTAGAAGTTTGGAACACCTATAACTATGCTCAAAGCTGAGAGAATCAAGAGAGCTCTGAGTTTATTCTTCCTGTATATCCCCGTATGACAGCTCTTGGTTCTGTGTGATTTACAGAACACTCAGAAGATGTGATTCCAGTTCCTGTGGGCAACTGAGATTTGGCTTTGTCTAGCAATGCACAACAGAAACAGAATTTCAAAAATGTAACCTCCTCAACTTGAAAAGGTTGGACTGTCCATGCAATAAAGAGACACTGGCATGAGAAATGGTGAAAGAAGGGCAGTGCACTGACAGCTGCTGAGATGCAGAATAAAGGTCACATTGTTAATGGACAGGATCCAGGAAACGCTAACCATTGGATACTATTACCTGCTTTAGAAACAGTAGCTTCAGAAAAGGATGTAAAGTATCACTAATTGGGGATTCCTTTCTGCAAGGCACCAAAACACCTAGTTTCCATCCAGGCTGTTTCTCTAAAAAAATTTGCTGCCAATTGAGGTCTTGCATTCACAGTGTCACTGAGAGGCTGCTGAGCCCAGTGAACCCTTCAAATTACCATCTGCTTCAATAACATTCTATGTAGGGTCTGTGGCAAAGCAACTTTGAACACTCAAAAAATACTCTTATCTATCCCTCACGTTAATGCTGAAGCACACAATTCTCCTCCATCCTCCCAGTCAGAGGTAGGGGTTTATAAAAGGGGGAGTCAAATCAAAAGGTGAATACCTGGCTGCACGACTGGTGTCCTACTCAAGGTGTTGGTTTGTATGATCATGAATCTACCTTTGGAAATTGGGTCTGTTGTGAGCTCATGAGACTCACCTGATAAAGCAGGGCAGAAGGTTGTTCACCAATCACCTGGCCAGACTTATATGAAGAGCTTTAAATTAGATTTAGTGGGGAAGGGGATGAAGTTTTGAGGAACAAAGAAGAACCAGAGGCTGCTTGATGTGTTAGAAACCATCACAGGAACACTGTGGAGTGCCTCAAAGGCATTGGGGAAGTACTCATCTAAAGAGGTGAAGCAGCCTGTAACCTGGATGAAGTGCCCCTGTACCAATGCAGGTAGCATGGGTAACAACAGCGACAGCTGGAAATCACTGTACAGCTACAATGCTGTGCTCTAGTCACCGGCAACGAAACATGAAGGGACAAATTGCATAGCCGGAGCACTGCAAACAGTGGCTATAAACTGTTCAGAATGGACAGGCAAGGAAGGAGGAGTGGGACATAGTGGGGAAGTTGTTACTTTTTATGTAAAAAAATGCATAAATTTCACAGAGCTGCCATTGAAAACCAACAGTGAGCAATTGTGAGGGTCAGGCCAAAAAAAGGAGACCTCATGGCTGGTGTTTACAGCAGGCCACCAGATCAAGGGGAATTTGTGAATGATGTATTCTTACTTAACAATTCTGAGGTTCTGATCTTCAACCACCCTGACATCTGCTTTAAAAACAGCACAGCAAACTGTAAGCAGTCCGGGAGATTCCTGGAGCGTGTTAAGGATAATTTCTTAATCCAGGTGATAGACAGACCAAGGAGAGGAGAAGCGTTACCAGATCTGTTGCTTACTAATACAGATAAACTAATTAGTCGTGCCAAGATGTGTGTCAGCCTGACCTGCACTGATAATTTCCCAACAATGTTGAGGTATATAGGCCAGGTGCCAGATGAATAATCCTCACCTTTAGGAGACCAAAAGCTGTTTAAGAAACAAGTGGATTGAGACCCTCTGGGAAATTGCCCTCAGGGATAAAAGAGACGAAAAGAGCTGGAAGCTCTTTAGGAACATTCTTCTCAGAGTGCAAAAGTTCTTGTTTCTTGTAAGAAATCAGGAAAGAAAAGGGCAGGAGACCAACATGGCTCAGTTTGGCTTCGCAGTCCGACTAAAGGCAGAAATGCAAAGGCAGTGGAACCAGGACAGATATCCACCTTGGGGAGAATATGACACTGCCTAGACATATAGAGAAGGGAGCAGGAAACCTAAGGCAGAGTTGGAGCTGAACTTGTCAAGGGACTCAAAGAATAATAAGGACTTCTATACTTGTGTTAGATAGAAAAGGAAGATTAAGGAAAATGTGGCCCCTGAAAAAATAAGATAGGAGAACTACTGGCAATCAGCGTGAAGAAGTTGTTACTCTGCAACTATTTTTGCTTCAGTTTTAATGTTAAACTCTCTTCTCACACCTCTCAAGCCTCTGAACCTCAAGGCAGAGACCGGGGGAGTGAAGTTCAGCCTCAGCACCAGTTGAGAATCCTGAACATAAATAAGTCCATGTGAGACAATGAGAAGTAACCCACCACTACATAAAGCCTAATCTGCCCTAGCTTTCAATGTTGTGAAATGTTTAATTTCAAGAGAGATCCAAGATGAATTTTCCTAAGAATGTAGAAGCATATTTTTTGTTGAATATTTCATACAGAAGAACGGCAATATTCACCAAGAAATGATCCTCCTGGGAAATCCTAACAATAAAGATTGTTTTTGTTTCATTAGGTTTTCTTTAGGTCTTCCAGCAGAGCTCTACTGGTACTTTGTTGGATTACTCAATCCATTTCCATCTGCCTTCAATTAGTTTTGCATTTAATATTCATACATTTCTGGATCTGGCTAAGAGACAATGAAGATAGGAACTGGGATTAGGAATTGATTTTGGTCCTTGGGGAGGATTTAACAGTGAAGCAGCAGAATTACTTTATTGTAACCTTTGTGGTGAGTAAAAGAAGGTTAAAGGACTTCATTTTTTCTCCAACATCACTTACGTCACAGACATCAGTACCATCTTAAAAATGACTTAATAGAAAACAAGGAAATGTGCTGAAGGTACTACCTATTCTATAGGTTCATGGTGAATGAGTTTCAAAAAGGGCAAATGTGGGTGGTGTTGTCTCTCTACTATTCACTGTTCAGTGTCCAGCAGCTTTGCATGAAAAGAGGAAAGCACATTAGGAAGGTATGGCCGGGGTCCTGTATTAGGGTGATATCACACACTGCCTCCAGGATGACTTGTACCTGAGTTAACATTCCTCTAGCAAGGACGTGCACCACAGCAGGGAAGCTGAGGCAGCAGAAACCACAGCACTGGCCATACTGGCTGCGTGCCTCTATGAAATTATCAGATGCTTTTACTGGGTGAAGTTCAGGTTGCTTTTCTGCCTGTCACTCACATGATGCAGTCACCTCTCTGACCTCGAAATAAACACAGTGGACAGCTGATAACCTCTCTACTTTATTGCTGAATTCATGAAAACTTCTGTGCCAGTAGGAGAGCTCCCTGTTTGGCTTGGAGTCTAGTACTTCTTTGAATGATACCGTAAAAAGCTAACACATTTTTGATACAACCAATCTCTATTGCTGAAAAGCAAGAGCTTTCCAGGTATTGTTCACCGAGTCAATTTTTTCCTGTTTGTATATAGCACCAAGTGTAATTAGAACATATGGCAAGGGAAGAAATGCTGTAGGCTCATGCACTGTTACCTTCCTTCCCATCTGTTTCAGGAGCTGGGTGTCCTGCCTTTGTTGCTCCTAAATTGTTCAGTCCAAGTATGCCATTTAGGAGTGAGATGGAAGGGGAAGGGAAGATTTTAAAGGGCACAGCCAACTGTTTTCAGAGTGGAACTTTTCTTAAAGCTCCAAGAGCTGAACAAGGAACAGGGAGAGCAGGATGCTTGGAATTTCTTTTCCAGAAAACTTTAGTGTAGATTCCGTGGCTGATGAGAATACTTGAAAGTGGACTTTAATGTAGACCTTAGTATAGCATACAAAACAGCAAGCATGGACTGCATGGCAGATGGAAAGGACCACCCAAATTCCACATTTTAAACACAGTTAACAAATTCTGAAGATTTAAATTTGAAGGCCAATGCCGCTTCTACCTGGAAATCCTGACAAGTGTTTCCATTTCCATGGCCTAAATCCCAGGTATGTCCTCTCTTTCCACAGGTATTTGGGACTCATCTTTCTGCAGTTCTGTCACTTTTCCTCATTTCTGTCTAGAATGACATCCTCTAGGGATGTGATCTGAGAAGCGGAGACACGCTGGATGTGGGACATGCTGCAAGGGCTGCACAAAACAATCCACTGGAGTGTATGAAGAAACTATTTTCTGTACCATTTATAAATAGAATAAAATTAAACTGAGATTAAAGTATTGTGATTTTTCATCTTCATGTAATTTTTTTTCCAATTTCTATTTTGGTGCATGTTTTATAATGTACCTAGTATGTTATTACAGTAATACATGTATATAACTAATAAATAAACATATACACATATACTGACCTTGTGTGCTCAAAAACTGTTTTCTGGTATTGTTGTGCAATGAAAAAATTCAGAGAATATTGACTTATTTTTAATTTGTTGTAAAAGCAGGTATTAAGGGCTAAGAAAGGAAAGTAAAAATCCATGTAAGCTTCACTTACTCCAGGAAGAATAATTTTCTAGCTCAAGATATTGAGGACTCTGGCTAGTGCTTGAGCCTTTGTATTTGATTAAATAA
The DNA here is from genome assembly GCF_003945725.1 of Corapipo altera. Lineage (NCBI taxonomy): Eukaryota > Metazoa > Chordata > Aves > Passeriformes > Pipridae > Corapipo > Corapipo altera. The sequence continues at coordinate 774,251 of NW_020884909.1, read as the reverse complement.
TGAAAAGTATGAGTTACATTATTTCCCCAGTGATGGCTGAGACAAGATTATCTCTTGTTTGTACTTGTTGCTATATCTAACATTAATCTCTTTGCAAATATCAGGTTAAGTTCATACTCTCTGCTCTATTGTCCTAGTGCCTTTAGATCAGACTCTTCTGTCCTATATCTGCCTGGAGAAGGCTGAATTTTGTCAAGTGTCCTCTCATCCACTTTTCAAAACTTCAGTGGGCATATTTCCATGACAATCCCCAGTGTTTTATCAGTGACAATCTTAAAGTCTCTTGTGCTTATATCTTACATTTGTGAGATGTTACAGGGCACAGAGGAAACACAGTTCTTAATGTTCAGTGATGTAAGTTTCTGTTTTCAATGTAATTCTGAGAATGTCCTTACTTTAGCCTTGCCATAATATGAATAAAGTACTTGTATACAGTTTTACATGTGTAGATTAAAAGAAATTTAATTTTTTTATTTTGTCTTTTTTGAAATTTTGAAGGCAGATGGTACCACCTCCCTCTTCCCATCCTATTAGTCAGTAGTCCATGAAATAATTCCTTCATACACCTGTCTGTCCATCCATCCATCCATCCATCCATCCATCCATCCATCCATCCATCCATCCTCTGCTTCTTGGAGCTGGACTTGTATTTAAGTGAATATCTCTCCATATCTTGGTAAATTGTCAAAAAGCAGAAGTAAACATTTCTTTTATATACTATGATGATGTGGTGAGGAGAAAACAGTTTTCCCCCTGCAGTTATAAAATGGTAAAACCCCAGAGGGTGGTGACCCTTGAAGTTTTGAAGTTTTAGCCAATGAGTGCTTCTGGAAAATATAAACATATCACAACCAGAACGGAAGAGAAAGTTGTTGTAGTTTGGTAGTAGAAGAAGGTAGCCATGTTGTGAATGCCACGAGGAAGGGGGCTTGGAGCCCTTTGGGGTCTCTGGGGCCCCCCAACCAGGAGCTGCAGAGACTTGGAACAGTGTTAAACTGGGCTAAGTGTCTGCAGTTGAGCTGGGAGATGTTTCTCCACTGTGAGCAGCAACAAGAGATCCTGAAAGCAGTGGCAGACCAGCACTGACCAGAGAAACGGTGGCACAGAGCCAGAAGAGATAAGAACTGAACTGGAGAAGCAGCAGAAACAGCATGCAGCCAGGAAGACACAGGGTTGTCCGAGAGAACGAGAGCCAGCAGCTTAGAGACAGAGTTTTGGGGGTAAGAACTGAACTAAAAGACCCCAGACTCCTTTGAGACCCCTCCTGGAAAGGAGGAAGATGATGGACTCTTACTTGAAAGAGCCTTGGAGTGCTACAGCACTTGCAGAAAGGAGCTGAAGAGCTCCAAGAGGAATGCAGAGGGAGGTGACCTTGGCCATTCCCCTCCCCACTGCTGCCAAGGTGACAGCCTGAGGCAGAGCACAGGAGCTCTGCAAAGGAGAATTTGACTCCCCTGAGGAAGGGACTTTCATGAAGATGCCCCTTTATGATATGCCTGTGGTGAAGTGAATTTTGTCCCTGCTGGCAGTCCACAGGTGAGACCTTCGCTTGAAATCAAAGGAGAGCTGAGGGGCTTGGATACCCCCCTCGTGTATACTGGCAAAGATCCAGTCATGGCTGCTGCATGCATGAGAAGAGGATGGATGACTGCTGCCCTAGAGAAACTGCTGAGCTGAGACCGGAAAGGATCTTTCCTTCTTCCCTGCTGGACTTTTATTTGGAGGGAAGAAGAGATTTGATCCATTGTAAATACTAATGTCATGGTAGAGATAATTAAGGTTGTATATAATGTATTGTAGTATTCATTTGTACAGTCATTGTAATACATTCCCTTTCTGAGTCTCGTGTGTAATACATTCCCCATTCTGAGTCTCGTGTGTTTGTCTGGAAAAAACCATCTCTCATTGAGTTGAGATGTGGGAGGGGGTTTGGTCTAGGGAATTAGATTTTGGAGATCTCAAACCATGACAGATGAGAATCCCAGAATACATTGTATCATTTGTGTATATTCCGAAATTATTTTTTGATTTCAAAGTTTTGGCAATTTACTTTTAATTCTTTGTTTACAAAAGAAAGAGGACAGAAAAAGTTAATTGTGAAGAAACCTATTTCTTCCTCCGAGTTAAATCAGTGAAAAGGTCAGGAACTGGGAACTTCATAGCAACCCATGGGACCCACAGGTCTGAATAACTAAGGCTTCTGCCAGAAGAAATTGGCGCCTGGAACATATGGCTGAATGGTACTCAGATTAGAAATGAAGCTCCTTTTTCAAGGGGCATGATAATTAACCATTTCAGCAACTTATTAGAAGGTGTGGTAGCATCTATGTCTGATCTATAATATTTAGTGCCTTAAATGAAGTCTTATTACCCAACCACAGGAAAATTATGTGTAATACTGTCAGCTTTATGCTACTGAGGGAGTGACAACCTTTTAGACGCCCTGTGTGGATCCACATGGAAGTGGAAAGCTCTCTGACACTTTGTGCAGAGTGATGAAGTTAGGTACAGACTTCTTTTATATGAGATATTTTGCATACATTATGTAAGTGTAGTTGAAATACATTTAACATTTTTGTCTTGTGGCTTGTTGTGTTGCACTGATTTAGACCTGACTCCAAACATTGCGCTCAGATAATAAATAAATAAATCATCCCATGATGCAGTCGTCACTTTCCTAACATATATGCTCTTTCAGTCCTGGTAATCTATAGGAAAGGAATCAAAGGCTGAAAACAAAAGCAGACTCTCTGAAAGGCTTAGGGTTCTTTGAAGTCTGCTGCATTGGCAGAACAGGGAAGGAAATTCTGTCACAGCTTGAAAAGGAAAAGAAATCAAAGATACTTACTAAAACATATGCTGTTTCAGTATTCTAAGTCACAGGTGTTCTTTCTTCCTTTAGTTTGTCCCAGGGCTTGGAATCAATCTCTACATTCAATTGTGCAGTGAATCCTGAGGAGCAGATTTACAGCACGTGCTGTTGAATGGCAGGTACTCACTGACTGAACTGCATCAGAAAGAGTGAGACAGTTGGGAAATAAGGACTGAGCTCAGCCTCTGACTGCCTGAATAGTTTGGTCTGTGCTACCCTCAAAAGCATTCATTCACCTCACTACTGCCAGCACTGTTCCATCTGATGGCTCTACAATTATTTTTTACATCACAGAGAGCTAAAATTTACCTGGGATACAAGACAGCCAGCTATCACTAATTGAACTGAGGGAGAGGGCACTCAGAGTGCCAAGATCCCTTAAGCACCTCTTAAGATCCAATTTTTCGCTATCGGATTTTATTACTAGGGACACATGAGGCCTACAATACAGTATTTAATGAGTCACAAAGGCTGAAGAAACTCTTAGGAGCCCAGGAAGTTCAGGCATCTTACTTCTTTCTAAAAAGGGAAAATGGGACCGTGGGGGAACAACTTGAACCTGGGGAAAGACTCTTAGGCACATTATTAATAATTACATTTAGAAGCTCTCAAGAGCATATTAAAAGGATAGAAAGCAATTGATATGGATTTGTTAAGAATAAATCATATCAAAGAGATACAATTTTCTGCTTTGGCAACCCATCTGGCCTTGCAGGTAAGAGGACAGCTGCCGATGTGATAGTTTCTGATATCAACAAATCCTCTGAACCCAGTTGCCCTAGACTTCTTTGAGAGACAATGTGGAGAACAAAGAGCCCTCCAGACAGTGGGAGGAATCACTGCGATTCATCCCATGCAGCCGTTTGATTTGCCTTCTAGAACAGGACTGTCTGTCTCTTGTTGACTGGTAAATTCTTCCTGTTTGAAGAGCCCTAAGGCTATTGATCTCTACCTGGGGAGGGGGAGTGCAGTGTACCCTGCTGATGAAACTGAAGCTGCTGTCTGGTCTTTTGACAGTGAAACAGAACATCTTGAGGCAGTGTGGCCAGAACTGTGAGGCCATACACTCTCATGGTGAGACTTAACTTGCTTCAGACTTTTTCTTTGTTTCCAGTAATGGAGATATGCTCATTGTCCATTGACATTAACTTGTGTACCAGAAACCAGAAAACCCTAGACATATGCTCGGAAATTCAATTTGCACTAGATAGGAGGGCCTTCACAGTAATTTTACCTCTTTTTATTACACCTGATAATTTTTATAGAAAATGAAAGAGACCAGATGATGCAGCTGTAAGTTATAGCAAAACTTTTCATCACTTAAGCGTAGTTAGTCACCAGGAAGAGAAAAAACCAACCTATTAGCTTACCTCCTAATATTAATTAAATCATGCCTGAAGGTGTAAAACTGTCAAACAAATCTTATCCTCTAAATAAAGCATGAGCTGAGTTGTAAGTTTCATTACTCAGATACATTAGGTAGTTGCAATCTCCTTAGAATTGTCTCAGCAGGAATAAGACAGATTTTGTGCAGTGAATTACCAAGTGCATCTTCTGAGCCATGCTGGCCATACATTATGCAAATTCTGTATAACCTGCTCCCATGGTTCTTCCTGGGATTATTACCGCTCCAATACAGGTGACAGAGTCTAGCAAGAATGGTGTTAGGGGCAGAGATCTATTCCTGAAGAGGTGTGAAGCAATTCAGAATGAACAGTACTTTGCATCTCATCAGATTTCCTATCTTAAAGCACCAGTTCTGAAGTTATGGGATCATTTAATTTCATTCATTGAAATAATAGTCTTTCAGAGGTCTCCAGGGCACAGAAAGGCTTGAGAATGTAACATATTCAACCATCAAGACCCAAATCAGGAAAAAAATCACAAAGCCAAAAAGAGAAATGATATGATATTTCAAAATATTTCTTTTTAGGGAAATGTTATGCCTAAAAATATTTTTCGTGCAGCCAAAATTAAGTAACTTTACATGTAAGAGCGCATAGCTTTAGGTCTTTGTTTCTAATTGTAGGAACACAGTTAGCTCTTTGTTATTGAAATCTGATATTTCACCTCATGATACTACTTCAGGGACTAGAGCATGAAAACAAGCTCAGACCCTGGGATCAAATCATGAGGACTATGAATAATTTGGGCTGGCAAAGCTTTTGTACAACTTTGAAATCGGAGAAACAACTGCTTGTACTTTAACAAATTAAATGACGTTCCACACAAAAGAAACATGGCAAGAAATGCTGCCTAGACAATACTTAGCAGAAGTTCACAGTGCCTTGAAGATCTGCAAGTGCAAACCAGCGGGCTGAAGTGGAATGCTGTCTTGATCAACTCCTACTAACAAAAGCAGCTCTTAGACCTACTGCCAGGATGCTCCCATGCTTTGTGGTCCATTTTGGCTGGTTTTGTATCCTCTCTTTAGCCCTCAGTTACTATGTGAAGCTACAAGACATCAAGGAGAAAGAGCTCTCTCTTTCTTCTATCTTTACATGTTGAGTCTTTTCATTTCCCTTTCTCCAGTCATCTCTGTCGTGCTGGCCTAATTTCCGTGAAATGTTCTATACTTTAAATTCACTTTGAAAGTTTTGGTCTGTGTAAAAAATTCCTTCAACTCAGTCTTGCAGATGTGTTGCTGTGCAGCACAGCATAAGATGCTTGCTCTTGCTCCTTTCAAGTGGTTCTGTGAGACTCTTTGTCAAATATGTAAGGAAATGATTATTACAGCTCTTAACTCCTTTTGACAGCTGATCCTGTTAGTAACACCTGCTCAGTAATGGAACCTGCTTATCTCCTTCTGGGACTAAGACATTTTCTTCAGCACAGCTGTAGGTATGAAGGCCCTGCAGAGCTGGGAGTAACTTCCTGGTCTGACACCTGGAGAGATCGCAACACTTACAGGGGAAAACAAATGGTGGCACTTCAGAAAGATGTTCAGGGATGTAGCATGAGTCTTATTTTCCTCTCAGACAATGCTTCTAAGTCCCTTTCCTTCCCTCTGTGTCCATGCTGGGCCAATTGGAGTAAACACTGTGGTTCATTGGGGTTTGTGGTTAATTTGTAAAGACCAGAAACTCACTGTGGATGTTCTTGTTCTTCCTGTACAGATACAGGTGTTGTCTGTCCGATAAGAGAAATAGTTGTCTTGTGATAAGCCAGTTGTCCTGGAGTGCAGCAGATTATTTGCAGTGTGGGGACTTTGTTCCACTTTGTTCCACTTCAACCAAGCTTGTGCCACAGCATGCCCGCATATATGCACACAAATGAAACGGTGGAGGAGGAGTGAGAATATTTGCAGATGCTTAGCAGGCTCTTGGACTATTTTGCTGGGAAAAGTACAGGTGGAAAAACAGTTGCCTCTGAAGCAGAAATCTGAGTTACAAGAAGTACAAACATTTTGTGTCCCTCTCTCACTTCTACATCTATAACTCAATAAAGCAAATAAGCTCTGTTGGTAGTGAGCAATTTAGTTGTTATTGAGGCACCAGGTGCAGGAAGAATGCATTAAAATGCATGCTGACTGGTAGGAACATAATCATGGAAGCTGTACAAAATTTGAATATATTTGCACAATGCATTAATTTCGTCCTTAAGTGTACTCCACAACGTTTCTCTTACAGATTAGGGCTTCATGCAAAATCCTTTGAAGGAAATGTGAAGAATCCTCTTGATTCTGGAGAATTCTGGATTAGTGTCTTTATGTGTAACTACCAGTTGATAATTTCACTCCATAAACTTAGGAAGTTTCATCACTGTCTGTTAGAAGAAACTAAAAGAGCTTGTGGAAACGAGGATCCCAAGAGGAGGTAACAGTTTATGAAGAGACAATAGATAAACTCATTGTGGGAATTATTAGACAATTTCAAATCTTCTTCCAGGTAGACATGCCATGGTGTGTCTCACATACATTAACTAGGCACAGAATTTCCATTCACCTTCCAAAGAAATAATTTTGTTACTGTGGTTTTGGGTTCAACTGCAAAGGTGCCAGATCTTCGTCTGATTCATTTGGTTTCACCTGTGAGTGGCTGCTGAGCATTGGTGTGGTAACATGATTCTTTGAAATGGGAAGCCCTGCCACATCCCTCCTCTAATCAATACCATAAAGCATTGCTGCATCCACAACAAGGCTTCCAGCTTCCTTTTTTTATTTTTTTTTTTCAATTGCTTCTCCTGCACATGAAGAGAGTTGGTCGTTATGACTCTCGCTTTTGGCCCAAACCTCACCACACCTAAAGCAAACAGCAGGTGGTCATCTCCATAGCAGAATCCCTTCTTCACTTCGTGACTGATGCTGCACTCATATCAGGGGTTTTGTAAGGATATGCAAACTTCACCTGTACTGGATAAATTATGGTTTTGAGAAGTTTTGTTACTGGGACGAACCAATAAAACACAATCTGGCATTGAAAAAAACGAATGAAAAAGACAATTTTTTCTTTGCAAACAGAAATATTTTTCCCCTTTTTAAGTTTAAAACAAAAGTTCTTCGAGTAGAAAGGTGCACAGCGGTGATTTCTCATGGTGCAATGGATTAAAGAGTGTTATTCTGGCATTCCAACTCTTTTTAACATAGGTTCCAGTGTCTCCCTGAATATGGAGGGCAACATGATGACATATCCTACAGCATCATGTCCTGTGTTTCTGAGGACTGCTTGAAATGATAGTTCATTTCAGGAACTAGAGTGAAAATGCAGATGAAGGAATGATAGGGTTGTTTAACACTAGAAGGATCTGAGTTTTTTATAATCCCCATAAGAAAGATGTTCAGACTCCCTAAAACTACTGCTTAAAAGTGTGTTTATTAGAGATAATACTATTAAAAAAGAGAGCAAAATATAGACAAACTTACTTCAAGTGCTGGCAATCTCAAGTTGTGCAATATAGGATGGGTGCAGCATGCTGTGCAGATCCATCCATGGAAAGTTTATTCCTTTTCATTCCTCTGAATTCTTATAAGATTTTCTTACAAGGAAAATAATTCTTTTCTTTGTTTTCTTTGTTCAAGAAAAGGGGATTCCTGCAGAAACTTGTTGCTTCACTACTAGATAAAGGAAAGGGCATGCAAGTGGAATGTAAAGAGGGACCTGTCTATGGGTTTCTCTGCTACATCCAACCAGGTACGTTTATCCTGTAGTTAATAAATACACACAGCACAAGACAGGCCTGAAGGTCAAGCTGTGCATGTCAAACTGTGCATGTCACACAGCCCTGGCTTGGGCCCATTCACATTACCTATTACATGGACCAGTAGTTCTTCAATGTACAGTGTACCCATTAGGATTCGTAACCGGAGTTTATTGATTCTGCAGCACAGGGTGTTCCTTTGTTTATGCTTTTGTTTAAATACTGTGCTGTTCAGTTCATTTACACTTTACCTTTGTGAGTGGTGCAGAACATCAGGACTGCATGTACAGCATGTGAGGGAGGGGGGGATATTTCTGAACAGGGAGATAAAAAATCTCTTTTCTTTGGTGGAATGCTGCCTTTGAACTCATCATTATAAGGAGCTGCTAAAAGTGTGTGTCCTCCAAGTGAGCCCCCTACCTTTACTTCTGCAGATCCTGATCCCAGGATCCTCTACTCCTAGAACAGGACCTGTGTCTTTTTGAAAGACATACCAGGTTCCAACTAATTTTGGTATTGGAGGTGCCAGCCACCTTTTCCATACCACACTTGGCTGCTAATGACATTTCCTAGTAGGGGGGAGGGAACTAGTTTAGGCAGCCTCAGCTGGAGCATTAGGAAGCTGTCAGTAAGTTACTCACACTCTATATCCTCTTTTAGAGGTGAAATTAACTCATCTTTTTCCAGCTTTCCCTAAGATGCCACATTTTCTGGCATTAATCTTTCTCTAGGTTATTCAATTTACCTATGCCTTCCCTGGGCTCTGGAATCACCCTGGAAAAGTACTGGCTCCTCCAGCTAACACAAGCTATGAACGGACCAGGGACAGGCAATTGCCTCTCAGATAAAGCACTACTGTTAACACACACAAGTTTTGCCATATTGCATCTCCCTGACATACATAAACTTACTTTTTTATCCAATATAACTGAGAACACTTTTCTGCCTTTCTGTTGACTGACTGATACTTCCCAATTTATTTTCGTATTTAATCCTTTCTTCCTTATTTCTGGAATCCATTTCTGAGTTTGCTGCCATCACCTCTTCTGTTGGGATCTTGGCTCCTGAGTTCAGATGGCCAGTATATACGTTCCTCTTACTCTTGTGCTGGGTATAACTTTTGCAGGTTGTGCTGTTCAAGCCAACAACTGAAATACTGAGAAGAATGGGATCAGAGTGAAACCTAGTGGGATCTCATTGCACTGCTCCTTGAATTGAATGGGTTATCAATCACAACTTTTATTTCAAGCCACATTTTCAAACATCTCTATTCTCATCACAAAGCGACTGTAAATATCTAAATGCACACTCTAGAAGGAAAGTTTAAAATAAAATTTCTGGGTTCAAATCCTTCCTCAGCTCTGCAGATTTAGATGACACTACTGGAAAGAGACACTTTAGGAACAGGGATTATCTCTTATCTTTCATTGAGGAGTCTTTGCAGTTTCATCTCCACCATCTTGTGTGTGTCACTGAAAGAGTCAGAATGTAAAACAGCTGGATGTGGAAGCTTAATGCAGCCCTGTATATTTTTGCGTTTTCCTTGTCCTGCATTTTTTTGCAGGCAAATATTTAGCAGAATTTTGGAGAGAACATGTCTTTATACTGATTATTGAAAGAACTTCAGGGATAGTGGGAAAGGTCCTTAAACCAGTCAACTTGTATGGGATTGACTGTGGTCTTCTTTTCGAGCACAACTCTGGGCCTTGAAAAGTTAACATCAGTAAGCTAGTCCACTATTTCATGCATCTAGTTTCAGAGATAAGTGTTGTCCTTTGATGTTCTGTGTAATTCTAATATTTAAACATTTTTCATGATTTTACAATACAAAAATCTTTATCCTTCTCCTCAAATTCATGTAAGATTTTTTCATCCTTCCACTTTCCTGGGCGTGAGAACAAGGACACCAATGAAAACTCAGCAGAACAGAGAAAATGAAAAGGGAACAGTTTAGAATATAAATACAAATGTAACATTAACTGCAGCTTCTGCTAGTGCTGTAAAATGGAAATCACAGTGTGCTTCAAAGAAGCATGTTTCCTAATTTCAGTTTGGATAAGGCTTGTTGTTAGAGGGTCTCAGAAAGAAAGCATTTAGAAGCTATTTGAGAAGAATGTGGGGGTTTTATATTGTATGTTACTTCTATAAGATTTATAGGGTTTTAGCAGCTAGTTGAAGAGAACCATTTACACAGTGCTATTCTTCAAACAAAATGAACATGAATACTTGTGATGGGTTGAGGTTTGGGCAAGTATTTAGTATGAATAGAGGTAGGCAAAAGAAGCTTATGGATAATTGGTTATGTTCTTATTTTGTTTGAAGCGTTTCTTTCTTTCCTTCTACCTCTATTCTTTGGTTTAAAGAGCACTCTTTTGCAGTTTTCTCAAATTTACATATATTTCAGGCACTCTGAATAATTTATCCATATCAGATAAAAATTCCACCTCCTAAGGAGACTGACATGAATGGTTGTGGAGCAGGAGGGGGTTTCAACAGTTAAACTACAGGGCTGAGAAACAATTACAGGCTTGGTTTAACTTGATTAGGATTATTATCACGGGAAAGTTGTAACTGATGAGATATTTGGATAAGTGACTGGGCTGCAAATCAGTCAAACAAAGAACTGGTAAAAACAGACAGAACAAATGGACTACATTATTGGAGCTGCCTATACAGAATCCAAATTAGATCTCATTATTGTAGGTATTTTGTTGACCATTCTGTTAAATACTTTTTTAGGATAATACAAAATGGAGCATGTGAACAACGGGAACCAAAACTGTTCACTTCTTTGCAAGTGCTAAAAAGCAGGGTTAAAGGACATGCCAGCAAGAGACCAGTAGGATGTGAAAGGTATGAGATGGTACAACACAGGATGGTGAGAATTCGAGACAGATAAAAAAGAAAAGCCCTCATTCAGTTTATAGAAACAGTGAAGGTCATGAACTGGTTCTTCCAAACAACCATACATGTAAGCGACCAAATATAAACCAATAGCATCATTACATTACACAGACATACTGCATGCATAAAGAGTTTCTGTTTATTTGTCTTCCTGCTTGTTTTTTTGGGGCAGAGGAACTATAATTTTCTGTTCAACACTAACTCAGTCCAAGTTATCTTTTTACTGGAAAAACAACTACATCTTTTTATGACTTGGAAAAATTAAATAAAATTTTATTCAGAAAACATAACTGATTTGAAAATATAAGTGTTGATAATCAGTCCTAAGTTCCTTTCTCTTCCAAAATTTTCTTCTAGCCTTAATTTTTTAAATTCTCTTTTAGGCTTTTAACTATATGCGATGCAATTTTGCGTTTGCTTGACTATGGTTTTTTTTCTTGCGAACCCTCTTTAACAAAAATAAATTTATTTAATATACAAAGCCTGAATCTTGGAGAGATTGTCTCCCTTCGGTATCTTCAATGACTCAGGGATATTGACAAAAATTTTTTCCTGTGCTGGAGCTTTGCTTAATGCGGGAGAGAGTAGGTCCAGTGGTGTGAAAGACCACGCAAAATACCCCAACTGATACCATGCATCAACTAAGCCCACATAAGAAATTACACTTGGAGGTTTGCTGACAGCCAGATAGTGGTGCACAGGAAGCGTTCCACTTGGCTGTGCATTTTAATGACTTGGTAGTTATTTTAAGAACTTATCTCAGGTGTTTATTTTTATTCAAAGTGATCTGTCACTTGGTTAGACATCTGTAAAGACATGGAGACAGCCAAAACCCAACTGAAATAATCAAAGGATCCCCTTTGTTGTTTCATTGCACCCAGACTCAGACACTGTGTTTCTAATCCACTGTATCATAGTGATTACTGAGATACTTGTAGACTTTTTCATAGTTTTACTTTTTCACTTTAGCTCTTATCTTGTAAATAATATTAACTGTATCAATATTAACAGATCTGGATTGGTAGGGGAGCATTTCCAGAATGCAGGCACTGGTAGACTACTATCCCTGTTCCTGACTGGCTGAACACTGTCCAAAGTAGGATCTTTCAATGAACATTTGCCACAGGCACCTGGACTTCAGCTACTCCCTGTGAAAAATAAATTTGATAAGAAGTCTGTTCATGCTATGCTGCTAGATGTGGCTGGAGTGTACCTGGGCATACGTGGGATGGGTGCAGCCTTCAGGTCTTATTTGAACACTGAGTAGTCTCGTTGTATTTATTACATCTACTGTATACATAAGGTTGAAGCCTCCAGTGGATGTTTGCCAGATTAGAGCTACAGCATGGCTTACTGAAGTCATGCCATCTATTATTTTCTAATGATGACCCATAAAACATTATCTTTTAGCTTCTTACACATCTTCAGGAAGATTTTAATTTAACCAGTACGTCACTGTTCTGCGAGTTCTTATTTCCCTGATGCTGGGATGCAAATGGAAGACAAGGTCTACTATGTTTAGTTCTACTATTCATCACAGACCAGCAAGATGTAAAAATCCTTCAAATATTTATCACTACTAATTTACTGAGAGTTCTGCAACCTCTTTTCTCCATGCACACAGTGATTTCAATTTCTGCCCTGTTAGAAGATTTGGCATTTAACTAACAAGCAACGAGAAGCATCTCTTTTGTAGAGTCAGATGCAAAGGTAGCGGCTCCCTCTTGTTCTCAGATTTTGCATTGATCCCTTGGAAATTTCTTCTCTCTGAATCCCTTTACAACCACTGTTCCTATACTTTTGTGCTGGATAGTTCTGCCCCACTCTGCTTTTCTTGTCTGAAGTTAGGTGAAGGATAGCCTCTGCTCTCTGAGTTGGATGTTAGCAGATTAAAGGAATGGAAGGACTTTCTTCAAGGAAATCTGTCACCTGCTGCAGGATAAACAGCTGTCTGAATAAAATGTAATTGCACACCATTTCCAGTCTACTGATAAAAGTGATGCCTGTCTACCTAAACTCATCCCAATAGTGTTGTTCCTGCAGCAGGTTTACCTTGACCACCAAGACACCCTCATTGCTATTCCCTGCAGTGACAGAATTCCCTGGTTACCCAAGTGCTTCTCTCCATTTCACTTACCACATGCATCTTCTGACATCTGTCTACTTCCCAGCATCCTTTCCATGCTCCATCCTGCCAGACCACTTGTGACCAGACAAGGCACTTGGTCCTGTCCTTGTACTTCATAGTTTCAGCAAGTGAAACTTTTGGCATGTGCCATTTACCTGGCACACTTCACACTTCCTGTGAACCATTTCAGAGCTGGTATGCCTTGACCTTTGGTGGACTGGAACATATTTGCAAAACATTAAATTTTGATCTCTACCTTTAGCTATGCTTTGTGACATCTCACATGCTTTCCCGATTGATGCTATAATTTGAAAGGATGAGGAAGAAATTCCAGCGTCCTCTGCAGATTTTCATTCTACATTTGCATTACCCTTTAGAATGCATTGGTCCCCAAAATGAGTAGTTTAAAACAAGAAAAGAAACACCAGAAAGAGATGGCATCCTACATCTAGGAAAGGGGCAGATTGGGTACTGGTCACACGTGAATGTTTTCCAGGTACCAGAGTTATTTTACTTTAGTTCAGACAATTGTTCAGCTGCTCTTGGAAAGACTGTGGGGAGTTATATGCTATGTTCTTCCTTTGGCCAGTAGCTCAGGGACACTGAACGTTATCTGATGATGTCTGCTTTTAGGGTTTTCTTTGGGGATTTTATGCTTTGCATTTTGGAAACGTACTTTAGGAATCACAAATGTGAACATGACTACTCCTGCCTTGGGAAAGTCTGTTTTGGACTAGGGAAAGGAACTTAAGGTTTCTGTGGTGTGGGTCACTTCTCTGACAAGCCACTGGGTACAGCTAGGGAGTTGAATTCAAACAATGCAATGGTTTATGGAATGACCAAACCAGAACAGAGTACTATCCCACACGAAGTCAGCTACTTATAGTCAAAGGATGGGAATCAGTATGGGGTAGGAATGAGATATCAGTCTGTGGGCTACAATGACATCCTTTTTTTTCTGCAAGAAGGCAGGCAAAGGCACTTTCTTCCTTCTCTGATCATCTCATTAACTAGTTTTCTCCAGGAAGGAACTGTGTTCTGCAGGCAGGTTTGGAGACGTGACTTTCTCATGACACGTTTTAATAGCATCTCCATGAAACCTTTCTTAGAGTTTCATGAGCATCTACCTCACCATTTTGGTGTATAAAATATAGAAAGATTTTTATTCCGTTTATGAGGATATAAGAGCTTCAATATGATTTTCAGAAACTCAAATGGATTGAGAATCATTTTTAAAGTTAAAAATTATTATAGCCTCACACCTTTCTGAGAGAAAAGAATCAGGATACTTGAAGGAAATGGATTTTTTAGGAGGGAAGACAGACATCTTTCATAGCGATTCACACTATAATGATGTCTGACTTTTATTCTGAGCAGGAGCTACAAAGAGATGATTTTTCTACCTATTGGAGAGATTCAATGAAGACATATGAGCCCAGCTGGGACTCATTTTCTCTTTATCTGGGTTCCCTAGGACGCAATTTTCCAGGTTTCACATTTTACGAACAAACTTTTCCTGTAAATCAAGACAATACTTACTCAAGTGGTGAGCTCCTAAGGACAATACATGGTCATGTTACAGGATCATGTATTGGACAGGTCTGTAAAAGAATGGGACCTTCTGGCTCCTTAAAGGATACAAAAAAAGAATATAATTTTATTTTTATGGGATGAATAGTGGCCAACCTCTGGTATGATTTAGGCTACTCAGTCATTGAAAACCTGTCATCTATGGTGTGAAAGAAGAGCAGCTCTCAGACAGGCCATGATGCTGGAGATGCCATAAATCTCCTCTCTTTTTCAGGTTGTAGTATGTGGTGAGAACAGAGGTCAGAGTGGGTGATGTTCTTGGAATTGAGTAGAAAAGGAACTGATATCGTCTAAACCAGTGAATGAAACTTTTCAAACCTGCTTGCTGCAATCAGCCTGAAAAGTCTTCTGGGTGAAGTATCTCATTTCCAGTGAAAACTAGCATTTCCTATCAAAAATCTTCTGGTAATTAATCATATTTACTATTTGTCCCATAAAATCTAGTGTAATTTTACCAAGCCTTCCAAAAACTACTAACTGCAGCTTTTCCACCATCATTCACTGAATATCAGAGAGGTGAGATTATGGCACTGGCCAGGAAAAAATATTAAAGACTTGCTCTGGAGTTCCATATTGAGTGGGGTAAGCTTGGGGTGGCAATCTGTCTGATGCTACCCCAGGGATATTATCTATAACTAGGTATCTATCAGTCTGATCTAAGTGTTCATATGCTTCCAGGTAAACACAAATATTAAAATGTTAAATTGAATAGTTAATTAGAGGAAATACTAGCCAAGAAACCAAGAATTTAATACTATGATACCAACAACTGTTTTGTAATAAAGTATTGATATCTCCCATTCCCTCTGATTGTATAGACTGTCCAAAGAGTAAGAATTGTCTCTTCCTCACATTTCTCAAGCTGCTCCGGGTGGGGACTCCGCAAAGGAATAGTGAAATATAAAGGAAATTGTTCAAAATTTTTTCATGAAAAAAACAGGCTTCAGAGGGTCAAGGGGTGTTCGGACTCAATTTCACTTTCCTTCCCCGTGGATTTTCCACATTTCAAATGTCATGGATTAGATCAGGATATATGCAATGAGCTCTTCAATCTCTTCTTTCAAGGGTCTTGCCTTAGAGCCTCTTATAAAAGGGAGATGTGACAGTTTTAAGTGGAATGATGCTCAGGATACTTAAGCTTTGCAAGTCATTTGCTTTCAAATCCAGCAAAATAAATCCAGCAAAACCAGGACATGATAAATCCCATCTACCCCAGGTAGAGAATAAACAGGTCTTTGATCTTGTTTTTGACATTCTGGCAAGATACAAAAAGATCTGGACAATCTAATCAGATACCCTGGCAGTTGCTACAGAGTGTACAATTTGGCTACATCAGGAAAAGAAAATCTATTGTTCCACATCACTAAACAAAACATTGGTTTTATCATCTACTGTTGTTTTTAGTGATTTGAGTTTTGTTCTTTAAGTGTCTGAGTCTAGAAGGTGAAAGCAAACCAGAAAATAAAATGTGAAATAGACCTGTTTGAAATATCACAATGTCTGTTCCTACTCATTAAAGCAGTGAAAGCTTCAACAAATCTTTTATGCACTGAAGTCAGAGTATAATGAATCATAGAATCATAGAATCGACCAGGTTGAAAAAGACCTCCAAGATCATCAAGTCCAACTTTTGATCCAATCCCGCTGTGGTTACCAGATCGTGGTGCTAAGTGCCACATCCAGTCTCATCTTAAAAACCTCCAGGGATGGTGAATCCACCACTTCCCTGGGCAGCCCATTCCAATGCCTGATTACCCTCTCTGTAAAGAATTTCTTCCTAATATCTAACCTAAACCTCTCCTGGCACAGCTTAAGACTGTGCCCTCTTGTCCTACTGATAGCTGTCTGGGAGAAGAGACCAATCCCCACCTGGCTACAGCCTCCTGTCAGGGAGTTGTAGAGAGTGATGAGGTCTCCCCTGAGCCTCTTCTTCTCCAGGCTGAACAACCCCAGCTCCCTCAGACTCTCCTCATTGGACTTGTGCTCCAGTCCCTTCCCCAGCCTCGTTGCTCTTCTCTGGACCTGCTCCAGCCCTCAATGTCCTTCCTGAACTGAGGGGCCCAGAACTGGACACAGCACTCCAGGTGTGGCCTCACCAGCACTGAGTCCAGGGGAAGAATCACTTCCCTGGACCTGTTGGCCACACTGTTCCTGATCCAGATCAGGATGCCATTGGCTTTCTTGGCCACCTGGGCACACTGCTGGCTCATGTTCAGCTTCCTGACAACCCATACTCCCAGGTCCCTTTCTGCCTGGTTGCTCTCCAGCCACTCTGTCTCCAGCCTGTAGCACTGCAGGGAGTTGTTGTGACCAAAGTGCAGGACTCGGTACTTGGCCTTGTTGAACCTCATCCTGTTGGAATCAGCCCAACTCTCCAGCCTGTCCAGGTCCCTCTGCAGAGCCTCCTGCCTTCCAGCTGATAGACACTCCCCTCCAGTTTGGTGTCATCTGCAAATTTTCAAATGATACAATCAATCCCCTCATCCAGATCATCAATAAAGATATTAAACAGAACTGGGCCCAACACTGATCCCTGGGAGACACCACTAGTGACTGGATCCCAACTGGACACAGCACTGTTCCCCACCACTCTCTGGGCCTGGCCCTCCAACCAGTTCCTAACCCAGCACAGAGTGCCCCTGTCCAAGCCATGGGCTGCCAGCTTTTCCAGGAGTTTGCTGTGGGAGAGGTGTCAAAGGCTTTGCTGAAGTCCAGGTAGACACATCCACAGCCTTCCCCTCATCCACCAGGTGGGTCACCTGATCATAAAAGGAGATCAGGTTGATCAGACAGGACCTGCCCTTCCTAAACCCGTGCTGGCTGGGTCTGATCCCTTGTCCATCCTGTAGGTGCTGTGTAATTGCACTGACGATGATCTGCTCCATAACCTTGCCAGGCACTGAGGTCAGGCTGATGGGCCTGTAGTTTCCCAGGTCCTTTTTCCAGCCCTTTTTGTGGATTAGCATGACATTCACCAACTTCCAATCATTTGGGACCTCCCCAGTGAGCCAGGATTTTTGGTAATGAAATGCCATAAAACTCCACAGGAGCAAGAGGGGCTTTTACCGAACAGTACACTCCCTGAAAGAGAATCTATATTTGGGAAACAGAAAACAGGGATAAACGGCTCCTACTCTTTCTTTGACTCTCTATAAAAGTTCCTCTGCTCTGGCTTTTGATCCAGGAACAGATTCACACATCAAGAAGAAAAAAAAGAAAAAGAAAAGAACCATTCATAATTGACCGGATTTTTTCCAGACTGAAGAAAAGCAGCGTTTTGTTCTGTTGTACATTAGCTGTAATAATTTGCATTTTTTAAAAAAGTAATTGGGCAAAAGAAGTGAAGAGTACCTCTCCTGAGAGTGTTCATTTTTTTAAGGTTGCTACATCATTAGAAGCCTGCATGAGAAGCAGAGGGATTCATATGCCTTATTCAAAGGAACACAAATTGTGTCTTGCACAACATGATAGGGTTCCAGTTTAAAAGGAAGTACCACCACTGCTGTGGGAGTTAACACTTGGAACCTTAGTTTACCGCAGCTGATTGTTTTCTTGGGTATTCTGGCAGGATAGGAGAACAGCATATCTTTGGGTCTCAGGATAACCTTGTGTTGCAAAGTAAAAGCTAAGGATCCTGGTCCTGTTTGTACACAGATGCACTGCATTGTGACTTTGGCAGGGATCACTTGGGCCTGTTACTGATAGGTTTGAAGCTACATGGTTTTGTACCACTAATAATCACTGAAGCTAGTAACAAATTGGGTGTTATTCTCCCATTATATTTTACAATTAACAATAGACTGTCTCTCGGCTCAGAGCGAGTCTGAAGGATCAGGATATCCCAGACCCTTTCCTGTTGGACTGGAAATGTCTGCAAAGTTGGAGACCCCACAACCTGTCTGGGCAACCTATTCCACTGTTTGATCACCCTTGAAATAAACTTATTTATTCTTATGCTTAAATTAAATTTCTTGTGTTTCAGTCTGTGCCTGTTACCTCTGATCCTGTCACTGGGCACCACTGAGAAGTGTCTGACTCCTTCTTCTTCATTGGTAATGCCCTCCTGCGCCTTCACTTCTCTGGGTTGAACAGTCACAGCTCTCTCACCCTCTTCTGCAAAAGATGCTTCAGTTCCTTCACTAAACTTACTTCAGAAAGCCTAAGTCTCTGCTGTACTGGGGAATGCAGAACTGAACTCCACACCCCAGTCGTGACCTCAGCAAGGCTGAGAGGAAGAAGGGAATGGTTGCGCCCATCGCTTTGCTGATGTTTCTTGTCCTTGTGCAATCCACAGTGGCTCATGGTCAGCTTGCTGTGCATCAGCATCCCCACCAGCTCCTTCTCTGCAGTGGTGCTGTCCAGCAGCTCCCATCATTTACATCCCTAATCCATTCTTTTTTGTAAATGTCAGATACGGTAAAGAACTCACCTTTGTTCATTCCTCAGTCACCCACATTACAAAGTTAGTTCCAAAGACCTTCAGAATACTCCTATACTGACAAGTCTTGTTCATAGTTAGAATAAGTCAACATATTCTATGTGGTAGTTCTCCATTAACTCTTTATAAGAAAGAAAATGAAATAATTTGTTGGATACTGCTATTTGAATTTTTGTCACTACTAAAAAATGAACAACTTTTATGGATAAAAAAGCAAAAATGTATTATCCTAGAAAGAGGCAAATCCCATACTGATAAGTCATATTTGAAGTCATATTACTTCCTATTTTTCACAGATAAAATCTGATATAAAAGACACAGTCTAATTTATTAATTATAACTCACTTTATGTAGAATGAATGTTCTATTTTTAGTCACAATTGTTATGCATTTCAAAGACCTTTTTGGTGAAAATTAAAAAACAAATTCTCTGAATATCTGATCCTTTCTCTTTTCAAAGTGATTTTCTGCATGACAAGGTCATGCTTCATCGAACTCCCAGTTATGGTCCCGATTTAAATCATCTACAGAGGAACAGGACAATCTGTCATGAATAATTTCAGAGACCTGTAGTTAGACAATTCAACAATGCCTTTATAGATGCTCAGTTCTTTGGCACACCAAACTTCAGGTAACATCCCATATAATATGCTATTCATTATTAATTGTGCAGCTGTGGACCAAAAGATTGCTTCTGCTCTTGAGACCAGCCAGTAAAAATTGGCAAGGACACATTAGCAAGGACTTGTCCAGATTTTTCATTTCAGGGAATAACCACAATCATGTTTGTTTACTAAATTTGTCTGTGGTTTCTGGCAGAGACGGGGAATTCTAACAGAATTAGATTGTTATGTTTTCCACCCTGAATGCAGTTGTGTGTGTAACATGTT
This sequence comes from Corapipo altera, assembly GCF_003945725.1. NCBI lineage: Eukaryota > Metazoa > Chordata > Aves > Passeriformes > Pipridae > Corapipo > Corapipo altera. Next base: position 754,293 of record NW_020884909.1, on the reverse strand, counting down.
CTTGTGTAGTTTTTCTCCTTGTATTTACCCCTCTGAGCCTGCATCTGAAGTTTAGGCTGCAGGATCACCTGTACACTTCACTAACCCAGAACATGCACTGGGAGGACTACCTACACTGATCCAAGATGGATTGCAGAAGGAGAAGTAGCGAGAAGATGTAAGTATTGTCTTACTGCTGTTTCAGACTTGAAGAGTTGTGTGATTTGCTACATCATCAATATCTTTCTTCTGTTCCCTCCTCCCACCACCAAAGGAAAACAAAAAAAAAAAAAAAGAAAGGGAAAGAAAATCATTATTGTGGAAAGAATGTTTTGAAGTGGGTGGACTGGACTGCTTGCGTTAGGGCAGACAGTCCTCCATAACTCATGATGTGTGTGGTCTAAGGAGCACAGACACAGCTTTAAGAGCAGTGCATTTGTGTGGTGTAGGAGTTTGACCCCACAAAAATCCAATATTCAAGCTTCTCCCCCACAATTTACCTCAACACCAAAGAGAAATTTTCAGACAGGCACAACTCAGTAAGCGGGAAGGGAATATATACAATTTATTACTATACACAAATAAATACTATAGGAACTAAAAAGCAATTATATACACAATATTAACACAATCCTACCACCCCTTAGGTCCTCCCACATCAGTTCAGGAGAAGCCCTCAGGCTGATAGTTAAACAGTCTCTCTCTCATTGGGGTATCAGGGAAAAGGGGCTCTTCTTGCACCCCCACCAACTCTCAGCTCCTTGCTGAAGTCTCATCTTCATCATGAGGTCCAAGAAGGAGACAGCTCTAGAGTCCTTCCTCCTTGGTTCATGAAGGTTTCCTCCCCAGAGAGTAAGATGTTCCATTTCTCACTTTTCAGGTTTCCAAGGTTCTGGGCTTCACTCAGTTCCTTTTTTACCCCAAATAGTTTTAAGTCCTTACCCAGAAACGCCTGCTGCTGCTTGGCTCTCTCTCTGTTCCATAGCTGCTGCAGTTCAGCTCGGCTTGTCCTCCTCTGTCAGTTTTGGCTGCTCCCCGTTCAAACCACCACAGGGGCAACTACCGAGTCTCCTGACCCGTCTACAATTTTTGCCTGGAGTTTCTTCCAGCTTCTGCACAGCATCGCAGCCCTTTTATTCTGACAACCAAGCCTCCTTCAGCCCATCTCCTTGGCTCAGGTCCAATACCGAGTCTTAAATCCACCTCCACCACCACTCATGTGCAGCGAGGGGAAAAAGGGCCCCTAGCTTTGGCCACAGGGATTCGATCTGGTTATAAACTGTCCCAAGTGCCTCGCAACCTAACTGGGGAGGGGAAGAGGGCCTGGTCCCCTCGTGAGGGGCCTACCTCTCTCCCTCTTACCTCATGGTTGTGAGTCTATCTACCTCATAACACTGCACGCCGCCTCCAGCCCTGGCTTGGACAGGGCCGTGGGGCCCAGGGCCTCCTCCCGGGGTTTGGGGGGCAGGGGGGTGACCACCCCTAAGCTCTCTCTCTCTCTCTGTCAGATACACACTGTCAACAAGTTCCAGCTGTTGTTGAAATCTAATTTTCACAGGAGCAAAAAAGAACAGCTCCGATTGGTCCCTCAGGGGCAACTCTCCCGGGACCAACCACCTCTAGGCCCTCGGCTCCCAGGAGGGGGCTCAGACCAAGACATATGGGTTGGATTGTTAGTCAGCCCTTCACAGGATTTGCTCCAGGATGCCAGCAGCCATTGAGAAGTCTTGAGTTCCTTTTAGAACAGAAAAGTCTGGAAGACATTTGTCTGCAGCTCTGTTTCAGAACTTGTGTGCACCTAATGTCAATAGACCTACTCCACATTTATTTAAAAGCAATGCAACAGTTCTTCTCCGTGTCCCATTCTCTGTCTCAGTAGGCTGCCATAAATGGTTTCTTGCATACACTTGGCAAGAATTATGCTGTGATTCTTCAAGAATTTGTCCTTTACTGAATGTAAAGTGATGATCCATCATCTCTGCTTAGATGATGCTTAGATTTCAGGTAATGCAGAAAATATCCGTTATTTTATTTTTGCAGCTTGCCATGAATATATTACCTCTACACTCTATAAAGTAGCTTCCTAGATAAATTCCAGATGCTGAAACTGATATTTGGAATGCAGCAACACTTCTCAGCACTGAAGAATAGGTTTTAAGATGACATTTCACATGTCTAAATAAATTCAGAATTCAGAGGTCTACCTCCTGAAGTTGTTTGGCCCTGGAAAAATGAAGACTTCTCAAGCCTTTAAAATCTTGTCTTGAAAGATGTGGGTTTTCAAAGGTGGATTTTGGAGGAGGTAGCTCCCCTTTCTGAATGTGGTGTTGCTTCTCTAACTCAGAAGCATACCTGAAAATAGTCAATGAGTACTCAAGCAGCTTAGTTTGCAAGACTATGACTCTGCAGGACTGCAGAGTTTGCAGAGAAGTCGTGGTAGTAAACCTCAGGATTTAGGAAACTTGGAACATGGTGTAGTCAGATGAAGAGGGGCAGTAAGCAATGGGCAATATCTGGTCTGAAAATCTGCACAGGGAATAAAAGACTACTTTCAGAAAACTGGTGGAAATTGGCAGCATGACTGAAAGAAACACTGCTATAAAACAAGTCGGAGGGAGAACAAACACACATCATTCATACAGTGAGCAACGGTGTCAACATACCTTGAGGATTCAGGCTAAAAACAAAAGGATTAAATACCAAACAGTGTAGGTTTCTTAAGTATGTAAGAAACAGCCATTTTTTTGAGATGCCTTAAAAGAAAGTAATTCCAGAGAAAAATGCTAGTGAAGCAATTTATTTTTGATCTATCATTAAAAACCATATAAAAGGAAAATTTCTGCTAAAAAAAAGAATTCTAATGTATCTCATCAGTATCAAGGCTGGAAAGTATGTCTGATGTCAAGTAAAAGTAGCTGCACGTGTACAGCTTTCAAACACAGAAAATTCATGTGTGTGGAAAGCAGTTTTCCTGCTATGGAAAGTGTCTACTCTTCTTTAAAAGTTAGGTGCATTTTTAATGTTTTCAATGCTTATATGTAAGATTGTATGATTTTATATTGCAGACAAACAGTCCTAATTGCTTTTAGCTTGAATGACCAAGTGTATTTGAAAGTGGCTTGAATAGAAATAGGAAAATATAAGACTATATTTGACCCAGAAATTTGTACATAAATTAGTACTATGACTTAGGAGATTCTAAGTGCACTGAGGAACCACTGAACATCCCTCCCTGTTATTCTTGGTTGTCTTCCTTAAAACAAGACTAAACAACAGTGTTGAAATGTTTAATGAAAAAGTAAATCTTATAGAGAGTGTAAACACAAGAGAAATTATAGCCCCAGCTCGGATTTTTCAAGTAGGTCACATGTTTTGGCTACTAAGTGTTAATTTAGGAACTGATTGCACATTTCAACAATTTTGGCAAACTGCATTGGGAGTTTTCAGCTAAATCCCATCTTCTTGGGATTAACAGAAGCGCTACAATGGTCTATTTTTTCCTTGATATAAGTATTAGGAAGGAACAGGAGTAATGGATGAAGTATTTCCAAGCCTGTTAGGCACTTATGTCACTGACTGGTTGCTTGAAAAGAGAATGCTTTACTTGGGTGCTGTGTTAAGTGTAAGAAATTTGGCATAAAATAAATCGCCTTGCATTCTACCTGATCCTCAGAGATCAGAGTGGCTTGGTGCATCTGTCCTTGCTTTCTGACTACAACCAATTCAGTATAATAAGTCTGGTAGCATTCAATAGGAACTTTTGCCATCACAGGTTCATGAATAGTGAGGTTTATTGAACAATACAGAAATACAGATTCAGAATTGTCATTTATAAATGCACGAGCAGTGATACAGCTCTTACAGTAACAATAATATTGTGTTAACTGAGTTAATCATAACGACCATACAAAGAAGCTTACCAGGAACGCATCCCCACTTGGGAGTGAGAGAAGAGAGTAGTGTATCAACTGTCTTCAAGGTCTTTTTTGGTCTTCTTCCTAATTAGCTAAAATTTCTACCCTCTTCCTATATAGCCCAATCTTATCCTCTTTCTCTTGTTTACATACAACATGATCTAGGCAGACTCGAGTCATATAGTCATATATGTGGTAATGTGAACTTCATTAAGATTATTAGCACATGAAAAGGGTGTATTTGTATATTTAAATAACCCTTAATGAGGCAAAAGTTGCTTTTTCTTCATAATGTCCTTCAAAGTTCTGTCACACAATTTCAATTACTTCAGTTCTTCAGAGACGAAAAGAATATCATCCTTTCTCCACCAGCCCTCATCCTTCAGCCAGCTCATACTTTCTTGATGTCAATTATGCATATCTCCATCTGCAAAGATAACACAGAGGATACACAGTGGAGGCCATAGTCAATAAACCTTAGCCCTTGCCTGGGTCCTTGGTCTTTACCTTCCATTGGGGTGTTCCAGCACCAGGGGGTGACTGCCCTTCATAACCAACCTGGAATGAAACACTCTGGCCTTACACTGTAACAGGCTAAAGGCTGTCAAACTGAGAAGTATTTTAAATGCACCACTCTGATGGAAAAGCTCTTCATAATTACAATTGCCATTTCTTAAGTCAACTGGCACAATATTCTGGTGGGAGGTGTTCTTTCGTCTGGCATTAGCCAAAGGAAATAAGCTGACAAATACATTAATCTCATGACAAAGCAAATTACAAACCTAAAGCACCATCATCGTGACTCTGCTTCCACTGCCTGGGCATTTCCTTCCTGTCCTTCAGTTTGATCAGCAGATCTCAACTCATCCAGGGTGGTCTCTCGCCTTGCTTTCCTTACTTCTGTGAACAGTCCCTTCCAGCTTTAGCAAGATGGAAGCAGCTTAAAAAATTGGAAGAAAAGGACATTTGTATAGGTTATGACACAAGTTTGGAGAAAATACTTATTGGAGCCATTCAGCATAGATGCAGCAGGTAACTTAAAATTGTCTAATCTGACTTATTGCTTTGTTAGTCATCCTTAGAGAAACAGCCTTGATATCGGTGCTCTCCTCTTAACACTTAGAGTGATAATGAAGAGTCAATCAGCCACTGATCAGAATGTACAATCAGCACTATGACAGACAAAGTATGTGAAAGGATGTTTCATGTGAGCATATTCATGACATCTGGAAGGCAAAACAAACAAAGGGGTACTAGAACAGAGAACATCTGTCTATCTGTCTGTCTGTGTCTAAATTTCTAAGACAACCAAAGAGCAACTGCTGATGGGAAATTAGATTTGTAGGTCAAGCAAGAAACCTGCTTTAAGACCTGACTAAATTATTTTCTGTCAGTTGAATTAGATGAATCTCTTAAACCAGATCAAGTGATGCTGAAGAAAGACAGCAGCATTTGCAGAGGCCAGAGGCCATAGTAAATGTTTTGTAAGTCATACGGGTGTCGCAGATAATAATGAAAATAATCAAGGGCTACTCAGCTAGAATAACTTTCTCCTCCAGGAAAGACACTACTGACAGAACTAATGGGCTTGAGAAAAGAAAATGCAAGCCAGGACAGTGTATTTAAAGGGACTGTTGGTGAAAAACAACATAATTAGAACTCTGCGTTTGCTTTACAGTCCCAAATTATTGCAATTTGCTTTGCTCTCTGTCTTCCTAGGAGGTAAAAGGAAGATGAACAGGAATAAATCTCCCTCTGGGCCTTGGTATGTTAGCCAAGACAGTCTTGAGCAGACATTGCTCATTACAGAGATGCTAGCTCAGCCATGGACATCAGAAGGATGTATGACATCTGTTCTTTATTTAGAAAGACTATATTTGGATTTATTACCCTTTCATTATAACTCCTTCCTTCCTTCCTTCCTTCCATCTTTCCTCCTTTATTTCGTATTTGCACCTTTATTTCATATTTTCCTCCACATATTCTTAATCCTCAACCAGCACAACTGTTCTTACAAATATAAATACAAGCAGCTATTTAAACTCGATAACTACATTAATTCTCTTTGGAAAAAATTAGCTCACACGTTAGCATGTTTCCTAAAGAGTCCCCAATGGACACCTTTGCACTATCTACATCTCAGAAAAATAACACCTCCTTATGTCAGAGTGTGCTGGGTCTGGCTGAGATGGAGTTCCTTTTCCCCACAGCAGCCCTTACAGAGCCATACTCTGCATTGGTAGCTTGAAAGGTGTTGATAACAAGCCAGTGTTTTGGCTCCTGCTGAGCAGTGCTGGCACAGCACCAATGCTGTCTCTGAAACATTCCACCTCTCATCAGTAGGCTGGGGAAGAGCAAGATCCTGGCACGTGGCATGGCTGGGACAGCTGACCCAAACCCACCAAAGGGATATTTCATACCATGTGATGTCAGCTGAGAAACAAAAGATAAGGGAAAGGAGGATGAAGGTGGGGCGTTCTTTATTTTGCCTTTTGAAGCATCTGCCTTGTCTACTGAAGCTCTACTTCCCAGAGAGCAACTGAATATCACTTGGTGGTGGAAAGTAGAGAACAAAGTCTTTTGTGTTTTTTGGTTTGTTGGGGTTTTTTTTTCTGTCTTTCTTTTGCTTGCACACACATAGTGATTGCTTTAGCTTTATTTATTGCCCCACATTAGCCCTTACAGTGCTGTGCTCTGTATTGGTCTCTTGTGTGCACCCCACACCGAGTAAGTGCTCCTGGAGCCTGGGAGCAGGTTGCCTACAAGACTATTTATGATGCTGTTTTGTTATCAGCAGAATGAACTCAGAGGTTGGTGGGTTTTTTCCCCCACGGGCTCTGGGAAATATCCCTGCAAGTGAAAATATTTGCACCTTATGGTAGGAATCAGCCCCAGACAAAAAGTGAGGGAAGTCTCTTCCCAGTGCAAAGCCTGTAATACCACATTTGTAAACGTCCAGTTTGCAACTTCACATTAACCAAGTGGTGTCCTTTTTAAGAGGTATCCAATCAGTAGCACTGTGTCTGAAGCTGTTGGGACATAAGCAGAATCAGTATATAGGGTCAGACAGAAACAACAGTAGACAATGGAAGTCTCGTGACTTTGGGAAAGGAAGCAAAATATGATGTCATTTTTACAAAATACAGGGGAATAGAAAGAAATTTCTCTCCTAAAGACAGTGGAGGCACACTCACAACTGGGGGGTAAATGAATAAATATTTATGAAGTAACAATTAATGAAACTACCACTCAAGAAAAGCACCTTCAAACAGGGAAGATTAAGGTTTTAGCATGGTCTGTTACCCCCAGAACAGTTTATCCACAGGAAATATATTTGACAATATACAAGAGAAGAAGATTCCTGTTTCACTCATGTAAGAATCCAAGAAAAAGAAAACATTAAATTGGAAGCTTGATCTCCCCAGGCAACATCCTGACCAAAAGATGCCTAGAAGAATAAATGGATTGATTGGATTTCTCTGTGATTTTTGCCCCAAGATGATGAATTTTACTCACAAACACACAATAGATTTGAAGTATCGGACTATTCTTCAAATATTTCAGAAATTTACAGCTATATTACAGCTACGCAACACACATGAGTTTCCCTTTTCTGCATGCTTTAGAAGCAGAAAAGGCATGGAATAAGAG